>NC_057808.1:142351217-142376117 GCF_018294505.1 Triticum aestivum | reverse complement strand
GCGCGTGCCGATTCGCCGGGCGGCGCGGGCGGACTTTGTCCGGCGGCGCGAGGTGGACGGAGCTAGGGTTGGACTGAGTTCGTTTTCGGGAGGGTCACATATTTATAGGTAGAGGAAGCTAGGAGAGTCCAAATGAGGTGCGGTTTTCGCCCACACGATCGTGACCGAACGACCTAGAGTATGGAAAAGAGTTTGGTGGGTTTTGGGCTGGTTTTTTAGGGGGGTTTTGCTGGACACTCAAATGGACATTGCGGATGCCCGGTTAACCGTTGGAGTACCAAACGACCTCCAAATGGAACGAAACTTGACCGGTAGTCTCCGGGTGGTATATTAAGGCCACTTGACAAGCCTCGGTCCATTCCGAGAAAGTTTGACACCCGCACACGAAAGAAAACAAGAGGGGTGCACCGGAGGAGATAGGAGCGCCGGATTGCAAAACGGACAACGGGGAAAATGCTCGGATGCAAGAGATGAACACGTATGCAAATGTAATGCACATGATGACATGATATGAAATGCATGACATGAACAAAATGCAAAACGAAAAACAAAACCCGACCACGGAGGGAATATCATATCACATAGCCGAAAATGGCAAGAGTCGGAGTTACAAATATGGCAAGTTACATGCGGGGTGTTACATTCCCCTGCTTCGAGGACGAGACCAGCGGCAAGAACCGCTCGTCCTGGAGCGTTGACCGCGACCCCTCCACCTCCTCGTTCGATCCCGCCAGCGTGGACGGGCGCCAGGGCCCAGCCGCGTCTTGCCCTGCCGCGTGGGCCACCGCATCCCCAGCTGGGCTTGGCCCATGGGTGAGCTGCCTCCCAGCGCCCCTCTTGTTTTTTTCTCCTGTTGGGCTGGCCTGCAGTTTCGGCCCGATAGCATTTTTTCCCTGTCTGCGAATTTGCCTAATTCTCCAGAGAGTGCAGTTTTACAGAAAACCCCCTAGTGTTCATGCATCTAATAACTAATTAATCATGCATCATATATAAATAATTTATATATGAAAAGTGCTTAGAATTTCATCTAGTTTCCTAATATCCAACTCTCATCCATGTTTAAAATGTTTAAACTTGTTGTTTGTTTAATTTTGCATAAATTCCATGCTAAAATGATTTATTTCATAACTAAATAACCGTAGCTCCATTTTAAATAAACTTGATATGTAAATGGGGTAGAAAAATGCCTAGTTTAACATGGTGCACTCATCTTGCAAGTTTAGCAACTCTAAAATATGGTTTAGGGCAGAACAGTACCAAATCTAAAATATGCACATGAGGATTTTTCGGAATTGTTGTTTGTTGTTTCCGGCCTCATTTAAATTTGCTTAAATAGATAGTTTTATTGTTCCTCACCTCTTGCCATGTTAACCAGCATTTAATATTGTTGAGTACCTAAACGGGAGTGAACTAAATAATCGAATGTGGTGTTTCATCAATATGCAATTCGTTGCATATTGAGCTCCACTTAATTTGTAGTATTGTTTGTTGCACTTTGCCATGCCATGCCTCATTAAACCGGACATGCATCATCCTTGGTTGTGCATCATGCCATGTTTTATGCTTGTGTGTTTACCATGTTGTTTGCTTCTTTCCGGTTTTCTTCTCTCGTTAGCTTCGGTTTCATTTCGGAGTTGTGAGGATTCGTTCGACTACGTCCGCTTGTCTTCTTCATGGACTCGTTCTTCTTCCTTGCGGGATCTCAGGCAAGATGACCATTACCCGCGATGTCACTTCTATCTTTGCTTGGTAGTTGTTCGCTCTATCGCTATGTCACGCTACCTACCACTTGTTTATCATGCCTCCCATATTGCCATGTCAAGCCTCTAACCCACCTTCCTAGCAAACCGTTGTTTGGCTATGTTACCGCTTTTGCTCAGCCCCTCTTATAGCGTTGTTAGTTGCAGGTGAAGTTGAAGATTGCTCCATGTTGGAACATGTTTATGTTGGGATATCACAATATCTCTTATTTAATAAATGCATCTATATACTTGGTAAAGGGTGGAAGGCTCGGCCTTATGCCTGGTGTTTTGTTCCACTCTTGCCGCCTTAGTTTCTGTCATACCGGTGTTATATTCCTTGATTTTGCATTCCTTACGCGGTTGGGGTTATGGGACCCCCTTGACATTTCGCCTTGAATAAAACTCCTTCAACAAGGCCCAACCTCGGTTTTACCATTTGCGTACCTACCACCTATACCTTTCCCTTGGGTTCTGCAGACTCAAGGGTCATCTTTATTTTATACCCCCTCGGGCCAGTGCTCCTCTGAGTGTTAGTCCAAACTGGGCAACCTGTGGGGCCACATCGGGGAAACTTGAGGGCTGGTTTTACTCATAGCTTGACCTATCCGGTGTGCCCTAAGAACGAGATATCTGCAGCTCCTATCGGGATTTGTCGGCACAGTCGGGCGGCTTTGATGGTCTAGTTTTACCATTGTCGAAATGTCTTGTAACCGGGATTCCGAGACTGATCGGGTCTTTCCGGGAGAAGGAATATCCTTCGTTGATCGTGAGAGCTTGTGATGGGCTAAGTTGTGACACCCCTGCAGGGTATAAACTTTCGAAAGCCGTGCCCGCGGTTATGTGGCTGATGGGAATTTGTTAATGTCCGGTTGTTGAGAACTTGACACTTGACTTAATTAAAATGCATCAACCGCGTGTGTAGCCGTGATGGTCTCTTTTCGGTGGAGTTCGGGAGGTGAACATGGTTTGGGTTATGTATGAACGTAAGTAGTTTCAGGGTCACTTCTTGATCACTTCTAGCTTCTCGACCGTTGCGTTGCTTCTCTTCTTGCTCTTATTTACGTATGTTAGCCACCATATATGCTTAGTGCTTGCTGCAGCTCCACCCCATTGCCCCTTTCCTACCCATAAGCTTAAATAGTCTTGATCTCGTGGGTTTTGAGATTGCTGAGTCCTCGTGACTCACAGATACTACCAAAATAGTTGCAGGTGCCGATGATACCAGTGCAGGTGACGCAACCGAGCTCAAGTGGGAGTTCGACGAGGACCTTGGTCGTTACTATGTTTCGTTTCCTGATGATCAGTAGTGGTGCCCAGTTGGAACGATCGGGGATCTAGCATTTGGGGTTATCTTCTTTTCTTTTGGATTTGTCCGTAGTCAGACTATATGTGTACTCTGAATGATGTATGAATTATATGTTCATTGTGTGAAGCGATTGTAAGCCAACTCTCGTTATCCCTTCCTTGTTCATTACATGGGATTGTGTGAAGATGACCCTTCTTGCGACAAAACCACAATGCGGTTATGCCTCTAAGTCGTGCCTCGACACGTGGGAGATATAGCCGCATCGTGGGCGTTACAATGTGTGATGCTAGTGATTATGCTGTAGGTGTTGTTCTAGGACAAAGGGTTGATAAGAAATTAAATGGTATCCAATATGTTAGTAAAACTCTAGACAAAGCCCAGAGAAATTATGCTACTACTGAAAAAGAATTTTTAGCAGTTGTATTTGCTTGTGATAAGTTCATACCTTATATTGTTGATTCTAAAGTAACTATTCACACTGATCATGCTGCTATTAAATACATTATGGAAAAGAAAGATGCTAAACCTAGACTCATTAGATGGGTTCTCCTACAACAAGAATTTGATTTGCATATTATTGATAGAAAAGGAGCTGAGAACCCCGTTGCAGACAACTTGTCTAGGTTAGAGAATGTTCTTGATGACCCACTACCTATTGATGATAGCTTCCCTGATGAACAATTAGCTATCATAAATGCTTCTCGTACTGCTCCATGGTATGCTGATTATGCTAATTACATTGTTGCCAAATTTATGCCACCTAGTTTCACATACCAGCAAAAGAAAAAAATTCTATGATTTAAGACATTACTTCTGGGATGACCCACACCTTTATAAAGAAGGAGTAGATGGTGTTATTAGACATTGTATACCTGAGCATGAACAGGAACAGATCCTACGCAAGTGTCACTCCGAATCTTATGGAGGACACCACGCTGGAGATAGAACTGCGCATAAGGTATTGCAATCCGGTTTTTATTGGCCTTCTCTCTTCAAAGATGCCCGTAAGTTTGTCTTGTCTTGTGATGAATGTCAAAGAATTGGTAATATTAGTAGACGTCAAGAAATACCTATGAAATATTCACTTGTTATTGAACCATTTGATGTTTGGGGCTTTGATTATATGGGAATGTTTCCTTCCTCTAATGGGTATACACATATTTTGGTTGCTGTTGATTACGTCACTAAGTGGGTAGAAGCTATTCCAACTAGTAGTGCTGGTCATAACACCTCTAAGTTATTTTTCCGAGGTTTGGAGCCCCTAGATATTTAATGACTGATGGTGGTTCACATTTTATTCATGGTGCCTTTCGTAAAATGCTTGCTAAGTATGATGTTAATCATAGAATCGCATCTCCATATCACCCACAGTCTAGTGGTCAAGTAGAATTGAGTAATAGAGAGCTCAAATTAATTTTGCAAAAGACTGTTAATAGATCTAGGAAGAATTGGTCCAAGAAACATGATGATGCATTATGGGCCCATAGAACTGCATATAAAAATCCTATGGGTATGTCTCCATATAAAATGGTTTATAGGAAAGCATGTCACTTACCTCTCGAACTAGAACATAAGGCATATTGGGCCATTAAAGAGCTCAATTATGATTTCAAACTTGTCGGTGAGAAGAGGTTGTTTGACATTAGCTCACTTGATGAATGGAGAACCCAGACCTATGAGAATGCCAAACTGTTTAAAGAAAAAGTTACAAGATATTATGACAAAAGGATACAAAGGCGTGAGTTTAATGTAGGTGATTATGTGTTGCTATTCAGCACTCGTTTAAGATTTTTTGCAGGAAAACTTCTCTCTAAATGGGAAGGTCCTTACGTTATCGAGGAGGTCTATCGTTCCGGTGCCATAAAAATCAACAACTTCGAGGACACAAATCCAAAGGTGGTGAACGGTCAAAGAATCAAACATTATATCTCAGGTAATCCTATAAATGTTGAAACAAATGTAATTGAAACCGTAACCCCGGAGGAATACATAAGGGACACTTTCCAGAACGTTTCAGACTCTGAAAAGGAATAGGTATGTGGTACGGTAAGTAAACCGACTCCAAATCAGTTCTAATGGCAATTTTTCTCCGTTTTGGAATATTTAAGAAAATAGGAAAACAAGAAGTAGTTAGGGAAGGACACGAGGCGTCCACGAGGGTGGAGGGCGCGCCCTACCCCCTGAGCGCGCCCCCTGCCTCGTGGGCACCTCGTGTGCTCTCCGGACTCTGTTTTCTTGCGCGATACCTCTTTTGGTCGGTAAAAATTCATTATATAGTCTCCCGAAGGTTTTGACCACCATATCACGCAAATATCCTCTGTTTTTGTATCGAGCTGTTTCTGCAGTAGATTTAGAGCAAGATGTCATCTCAAGACTCCAACGGAGAGAGCTACGTCTCACATCTCATTGCTGACCCAAAGACCTATGGGGACCTATCTCCTTCTGGTCGAACTACGGATGATGAGGAAGATGCTCATTTGAGGAGGATCAATGATTCAAGTTCGGAGGAGGAGGATGTTCCTCTACCTCAACTTGGGGATATGCACGTGAAGTTCAAGAAGTCTAGTCTCCCTAAGAGGGCTAAACTGTCTAACAACCGATCTATTCCTTCTCGTTTTCGGCAGAAAAGCAAAGGAGATTTATATGACAAGATCTTGAAGCTGGAATCGGAGGTCGATGATTTAAAGGAGGAAATTGCTCTTCTCAAGTACAATATGAAAAGGCTGAAGGCACAATTATCTTCATCATCACCATCTTCTTCACCAGCAAGGGAGAACTGAGTATCTAGTATGGGCACTCCCCTTGGCAACTGCCAAGCTTGCGGGAGGTGCCCCGGTATCGTATCACCATCACACTCCTATCTTTACCGTTTTTTCTTAGTTCAATCCTTTTGGTAATATCTTGATCTAGTAGAATAAAGTTTTAGTATGATCTAATTTTGAGTTTTGCTTTATGATCCTTCTATGTAATCGAGTCCGTGAGCTATATATAATAAATATTAGTTTTGAGTCAAGGGCTTGATTATCTTTCTATGATCTTGAGGGAATAAAAATAAGAGAATAAAAGAAAAGAATAAAGAGAAGTAAAGAGATCATATTGATCTTATAGAGAGTAATGATTTCACATATAAAGAGTATGATGAATAAAAGTTGTTGAGAGTTGACAAACATAGTTTTGGTCATCATTACAATTAATAGGAAGTAATAAAGAAAGAGAGGTTTTCACATATAAATATACTATCATGGACATCTTTTATGATTGTGAGCACTCATTAAAATATGACATGCTAAAGAGTTGATGTTGGACAAGGAAGACAACGTAATGGGTTATGTTTTCTTATATCCGAAATAAAGTACATTGTCATGGATCATCCAACATGTTGAGCTTGCCTTTCCCCCTCATGCTTGCGAATATCCTTAAACCCAGTCTTACCATGAGAGTCCACTATACCTACCTATGGATTGAGTAAGATCCTTCAAGTAAGTTGTCATTGTTGCATGCAATAAAAATTGCTTTCTAAATATGTATGACTTATTAGTGTGGAGAAAATAAGCTTTATACAATCTTGTGATATGGAATCAATAAAAGCGACGGACTGCATAATAAAGGTCCATATCACAAGTGGCAATATAAAGTGATGTTCTTTTGCATTAAGATTTCGTGAATCCAACCATAAAAGCACATGACAACCTCTGCTTCCCACTGCGAAGGGCCTATCTTTTACTTTTGTCTTGTACCTTTTACAAGAGTCATGGTGATCTTCACCTTTCCTTTTTACATTTTATCCTTTGGCAAGCACCTTGTGTTGGAAAGATCCTGATATATAGATATATATATATATATATCCATTTGGATTTAAGTTAGCATGAATTATTATTGTTGACATTACCCTTGAGGTAAAAGGTTGGGAGGCAACACTATAAGCCCCTATCTTTCTCTGTGTCCGATTAAAACTCCATACCCATAAGTATTGTGTGAGTGTTAGCAATTATGAAAGACTAAATAATAGTTGAGTATGTGGACTTGCTGAAAAGCTCTTATATTGACTCTTTCCGACGTTATGATAAATTGCAATTGCTTAAATGACTGAAATCATAGTTTGTTAGTCCTCAATGAAGTTTCTGATTCATACTTGACATTGTGAATAGATTATTACTTGGGCATTAGAAATCATATGACAATATTTATTTATGCTGTTGTTATAAGAATGATCATGATGCCCTCATGTCAATATTTTATTTTATCGACACCTCTATCTCTAAACATGTGGACAAATTTTTCGATATCGGCTTCCGCTTGAGGAGAAGCGAGGACTAAGCTTGGGGGAGTTGATACGTCCATTTTGCATCATGCTTTTATATCGATATTTATTGCATTATGGGCTGTTATTACATGTTATGTCACAATACTTATGCCTTTTCTCTCTTATTTTACAAGGTTTACATGAAGAGGGAGAATGCCGGCAGCTGGAATTCTGGGCTGGAAAAGGAGCAAATATTAGAGACCTATTCTGCACAACTCCAAAAGTCCTGAAACTTCACGGAGGCAAGTTTTGGAATATATAAAAAATACTGGCAAAATAATCCACCAGAGCGGGCCCACACCCTGGCCACGAGGGTGGGGGCGCGCCCTACCCCCTGGGCGCGCCCCCTGCCTCGGTGGGCCCCCTGGCAGGCCTCCGGTGCCCATCTTCTGCTATATGAAGTCTTTTACCCTTGAAAAAATCATAAGCAAGCTTTCGGGAAGAAACACCGCCGCCACGAGGCGGAACCTTGGCGGAACCAATCTAGGGCTCCGGCGGAGCTGTTCTGCCGGGGAAACATCCCTCCGGGAGGGGGAAATCATCGTCATCACCAACGATACTCTCATCTGGAGGGGGTCAATCTCCATCAACATCTTCACCAGCACCATCTCCTCTAAAACCCTAGTTCATCTCTTGTATCCAATCTTTGTCGCAAAACCTTAGATTGGTACCTGTGGGTTGCTAGTAGTGTTGATTACTCCTTGTAGTTGATGCTAGTTGGTTTATTTGGTGGAAGATCATATGTTCAGATCCTTTATGCATATTAATACCCCTCTGATTATGAACATGAATATGATTTGTGAGTAGTTACGTTTGTTCCTGAGGACATGGGAGAAGTCTTGCTATAAGTAGTCATGTGAATTTGGTATTCGTTCGATATTTTGATGAGATGTATGTTGTCTTTCCTCTAGTGGTGTTATGTGAATGTCGACTACATGACACTTCACCATTGTCTGGGCCTAGAGGAAGGCATTGGGAAGTAATAAGTAGATGATGGGTTGCTAGAGTGACAGAAGCTTAAACCCTAGTTTATGAGTTGCTTCCTAAGGGGCTGGTTTGGATCCATATGTCTCATGCTATGGTTAGGTTTACCTTAATACTTCTTTTGTAGTTGCAGATGCTTGAAATAGGGGTTAATCGTAAGTGGTATGCTTGTCCAAGAAAGGGCAGCACTGAAGCACCGGTCCACCCACATACCAAATTATCAAAGTAATGAACGCGAATCATATGAGCGTGATGAAAACTAGCTTGACGATAATTCCCATGTGTCCTCGGGAGCGTTTTCCTTCATATAAGAGTTTTTCCAGGCTTGCCCTTTGCTACAAAAAGGATTGGGCCATCTTGCTGCACCTTGTTTACTTTCATTACTTGTTACCCGTTACAAATTACCTTATCACAAAACTATCTGTTATCGATAATTTCAGTGCTTGCAGAGAATACCTTACTGAAAACCACTTGTCATTTCCTTCTGCTCCTCGTTGGGTTCGACACTCCTACTTATCGAAAGGACTACGATAGATCCCCTATACTTGTGGCTCATCAGCCTTCACCTTGGGCGTTTGGCTCTTCCTTAACCGTCGCGGCTCTCTCGCGGGAGGAAGACCTAGTCGGCTCCGCGGAAGGACAGCCATGACCACGCCCTCTCGCCATGGAAAAGGAAGGGAAGGGATCAAACTGGAAGAAGACGAATGCAGGAAGACACTGTCCCTCTCCTTTTTTTATAGGGGGACGGGGCCGAGCGATCCTGAGGGCGGCAGCCCCAATCAATCAATCCAGCCGCCAGGGGCGCGAGGAGTCAGGACCGACCCACTGCTCCAATCAGCGGCGCCCGTCCCCCCCCCCCGCCTTGGCATTAAAGCTCGTACCCTCTGTGTCCACCACCTACCCTCCCCGAGGCATGGGGGACACGTGGCGGGCGAGTCAGGACTCGGATGGCAAGTGGAACGGCCGTTTCGCGGCCCGTGATCATGGGGCGTGGGCGCCATGATGGCCACGACCCGAGTCCACTTAGTAAATGAGTCGCGCCCTTGCGTCTTCCTCTGTTTTTATGGGGGGGATGCGGACTACCTCTTTACTATTTTACGGCGAGGTGACGCAAGCACGCTGCGACTGGCCCACGCACGACCCCCACGTCACGCACTCAATACGGGTCATGGGGAAGCGCAACTGGCGAAGGGGTCACCACAGTCAAGACCCTGCCGCGCGCGCCCGCGCACCTTTCTGGGCCTGGCCCAACCACGCTCCGCGCTTATATGTGGCCCAGGCCCGGGGGCTCCTGTCGGTGTACAAAAGTAGGGGCCTTCTGTACCCCTTTACTTGTGCATGGGCAGTTGTAGCCACACCTGTGGCCACGCTTGGCGGGGCAGAGGAAGCAAAGATACAAGACTACCAGAGCAACGCTCAAGCCAGGGGCACGAAGAGCAAAGGGACAAGGTGGGCTTGCCCCGGCAAGAGCCTTGTCGGGGCAGCCTACGTTGGCCCAGGCAAGGGCCTTGCCGGGGCAACTTGCCCAACACCAGCAAGACCGCCACCCTTGAGCCTGAGAGTTCTGACACCATCAACAACATCCGGAACCAAGGCTCGGAAGGCACCTGTATGGTGGCATGCAGATCTTTGTGAAGACTGAAGACCTGCAACACTAGATGAGAACCAGAAGACGAAGGCCCCCGGCAAGACCCTTGCCGGGGACGCCCACAAGACCCCGGCAAGACCCTTGCCGGGGACATCTGCGGGGCCACAACCAGGCCCGCACTTACTAAGGTTTCGCTGCCCCATGGCCGTTCCGACGCAGCAGCCAGCCAGCCAACTAGGCACGCACCTACGTGGCAGCATGCAGCTTCTAGGCCAACCAGGCAAGCACTTGCGTGGTGGCATGCAGATCTTCGAGAAGACCCTGCCGCCGCACCAGCGCAGCAGCCAACCAGCCAGTGTGGCGCTGCATGCCTCGTCAACTTGGACGCGCGTCGAAGCGAGGCGAGGTGGCGACAGACGAGACGAGCTTCCTTGCCGTCCCCGATAAAGCAAGAGGACACGTCAGCGCCGCATTAAATGCGTTTTGTCCCATGATGTCAGGGATAGACTTGTACACTGTACATACTTTCCACCTCCTGTGTGCCGCTGTGGCGACCCCTTTGACATATAAAAGGAGGCCCGAGGCGCACTGAGGAAGGATTCGGACTTTTTGGGCTAGGCATGCACCGCAGCTAATTCAAGAGCTCAAGAACACCAAATATACACCAAAGCAGGACTAGGGTTTACACATCGTTTGCGGCCCGAACCTGGATAAAATTCCCCCATGTTGATCTTCTAAACTCACTCTTTGCACAGCCCCGCGCCCCTCCAACCTTAGTAGGGATTCCCTGTGATCCCATAGGTGTCATTCTTGAACCCAGACATGTGATGAAGTGTTAAACGAAGGAATTTATAAAGTGGTTCATGATAGCTCCTTGAATGAAAAGCATGATTGCAATGATGTTATTATAAATTCTATTAATGTCAATTGTGCTAATAATATGCAAAACCCCAAGCTTGGGGATGCTTGTTTTGTTATGTCCACTACTTATTGCAATGATCATGATTGGGGTGATAGTGATTCTTATGCTCTTGAAAATTTATTTAAGCCTCATAATGAAAATGCTTGCAATAATATTAAAAGTGGGTTTGGAAGAGTGTCAGCTTTAGCTAAAAATAATCCCACTTATTTGGAGAGTGTTCAATCTTATGAACTTTTTGATAAAAGTGGGTTTGGAGAGGTCATGACTTTATTTGATGATAATCTCACTATTTTGGAAGAGTGTCAACTTTGCATGCATGTGAATCATGTAGAGAATATTTTATGTGATAGTAATATTGTTGAATTTGATTATGATCATACATGTAATTAATATGAGAGAGGAAAATATGGTTGTAGAAATTTTCATGTTACTAATTTACCTCTCGTTATGTCGAGATCGTCAATGCTTTATCCTTCTCCTTTGCATATGCTAGTTTTAGCTTGTCTTGATAAATGTTTTTCCTATAAAATGCCTATGCATAGGAAGTATGTTAGACTTAAACTTGTTTTTCACATGCTTTATGATGCTATCTTTCTACTTCAATCTTACCTTTCATGCGAGCATCAATAAAATCTTATGCCTAGCTAGGGGCGTAAAACGATAGCGCTTGGTGGGAGGCAACCCAATGAATAAAATTTATTTTCGCTTTTTGCTTTATGTTCTTCAGTGTTAGAACAATTATGCTACTGTTATGATTGTGTTTTTTGTCTTTTAATTAGTGTTTGTGCCAAGTAAAGCCTTTAGGATCTTCTTGGGTGGTACTTGTTTGATCTTGCTGTCGGTGTACGAAAGAAGGGGCGCACCTTTGTACCCCTTTACCTGTGCACGCGCAGTCGGAGCCATGCCCACGGCCACACCAAGCAGAGCAGGGGAGGTGAACCGAGGTAAAACCGAAGCCCGAGGCAGCCAGAGCAACGCCAAGACCAAGACTACAAAGAGCAGACGAACGAAGCAGGTTCCCCTGGCGAGACCCTTGCCGGGGCAGCCTCAGCGGCCCCGGCAAGCCCCTTGCCGGGGCGGCCCATCAAACACAAACAGAGCGAGCCACCCTTGAGCCCACGTCCCCAACACCATCAGCCACGTTGGGCCAGGGCTCGGGAGGCACCTCTGTGGTGGCATGCAGATCTTTGTGAAGACAAGGAATATTCAAGATCAGATGAGGATTAGAAGGCGGCGATCCTCGGCAAGATCCTTGCTGAGGGGAACCACAAGACCCCCGGCAAGAGCCTTGCCGGGGACGACAGCGTGCCACGGAAAGGCCCTTGCCGGGCCACCCGGCAAGTCCCTCGCCACGGGCGCCAGCAGGGCCACTGCCAGGCCCGCACTAACTAAGCTTCCACCGCCGTTCGCATGCAGCTGCCAGCCCAACCAGCTGGGCAAGCACCTGCGTGGCAACATGCAGCTTCCAGGCCAACTCAGCAAGCGCCTGCGTGGCGGCATGCAGATCTTCGTAGAGGCCTTGCCACCGCGCCACCTCAGCTGCCTGCCTGCCTACATTGCGCTGGACGCATCACTGGCCGGGGCACATGTCAAAGCAAGGAGGAGCGGCGACGGACGGGACGGGCCTCGCCCCCGTCCCCTATAAAGCTAGGGGACACCTCAGCGGCGCATTAAATGCGACTTTTCCTGTAATACGAGCGATAAGCTCGCAATACTGTACGTCTTTCCACCTCCTGTATGCCACTGTGGCAGCCCCTTTCGACTATAAAAGGAGGCCCATGGCATACTGGAGAAGGATTCGGCTCTTTGGAACCACGCACCCCACCATAGCTAGTTCGAGAGCTCAAGAACTCTCTGAAATACACCCACCAAAGCAGGACTAGGGTTTTACGCATCTTCGCGGCCCGAACCTGGGTAAACGATCCTTGTGATGATTACTAATCCTGCTCTTCTCTTAACCCTGCGCCCCGGCAACGGTAGTAGGGATTCTTGTGATCCCATAGGTGCCGGTCCACACCGACATCTTTAGCGCGCCAGTTAGGGGGCGCAATTGTGAGAATCTGGTCTAGTAGCTAGCCTAGCGTTTCTTCATCGCCATGGCTCCCAAGAAGAAGATGGCCACGGCGATCGGCTCGTCGGGGGCCAAACGGCCCGTACCACTACGGGCGAGCAGCGGCCCGGTCGCAGACAGAACCCGAGCCGCGGTCCGCGAGCACCAGCATCGCCTTGGCAGTCAGAGCCTGGCGAGCGGCGCCGTTCGCGCGCCAGGCGACGGGCCGCACATCACCAAGTCTAAAGATGGGACTGGGGCCCCCGCAGGCGGCGCGGGGCCCTCCAGGAGTGTCGTTGTGCCACCCGCGGGCGGCGCAGCAACCTCCAAGACGCTCACGCCGGCGACCACTGCGCGCTCTTCCCATGGTGTGCGCGGCGAGCAGCGTCACCACGCCGGTGACCCTGGGCACCGCCGTGGGAAGAGCCCTGTGCGTCGTTCGCGGGATAAAGAGGTTCAGCATGCCCGCCGAGGTGCTGGCGAAAATGGCACGCAACCGCTGGGTCGTGACGAAGCTCCTTCTAACGCGGTTAGAAGTCGAAGCGTGCCGCGATCCACGCAGTTGTCGCTGCCGCCCACGCCCACAGAAGCTTTGGCGCATGCGCAGCTACTCCTCGACTTCCCTCCTGCTGCAGAGAAGCTTGACGAGTGGAGGGCCACCATCTGGAGCCTCGTCGCCGTCGCCAACAAAGACGATCCGCGACCGGTGGGTCCCTCGGGTCGGCGCTCCACCGAGCCACCACATGCTGGCGCTGGGAGGACCGGGGGAGCTGTGGCCATGGTGCACTCTCCTCCTCCTCGCCGGCCGCCGCGGGCGTCTGCCTGTCGGGAGGACGCTTGTGATAACATCTCTATAGCGTCGTCCGACCCGCGGCCCACCGCGACCAGCGCCAAGTTCTTCGAGAACGAATTCACGAAGATGCTCGTACCACGATTGAGCGCCGGCATGATACACGCCACCAGTCGAACAAGCGGGCGGGACCCGCTATGGACCACCCAGCACCGGGGGGCTCCGGCGGCCTACCTTACGAGGTGGGCTGCCTGGCCTTTACCCGTGAGCTGCGGCAGTTCCAGTGGCCGTCCCACCGCACGTTCAAGCCCGACGTCGGATCATGGTGATGCATAGCAACGAGAGGGGAGAGTGTTGTCTACGTACCCTCGTAGACCGACAGCGGAAGCGTTATCACAACGCGGTTGATGTAGTCGTACGTCTTCACGATCCGACCGATCAAGTACCGAACGCACGGCACCTCCGAGTTCTACACACGTTCAGCTCGATGACGTCCCTCGAACTCCGATCCAGCCGAGTGTTGAGGGAGAGTTTCGTCAGCACGACGGCGTGGTGACGATGATGATGTTCCACCGACGCAGGGCTTCGCCTAAGCTCCGCAACGGTATTATCGAGGTGTAATATGGTGGAGGGGGGCACCGCACACGGCTAAAATATCGTATATCAAGTGTGTCCTTGGGGTGCCCCCCTGCCCCCGTATATAAAGGAGCAAGGGGGAGGCCGCCGGCCTAGGGAGGAGAGGCGCGCCAGAAGGGGGAGTCCTACTCCCACCGGGAGTAGGACTCCTCCTTTCCTTGTTGGAGTAGGAGAAGGGAAGGGAGAAGGAGAAAGAAGGAAGGGGGCGCCCCCTTCCCTAGTCCAATTCGGACCAGATCATGGGGAGGGGCGCGGCCATCTTTTGAGGCCTTTCTCTCCTTTCCCGTATGGCCCATTAAGGCCCAATACGAATTCCCGTAACTCTCCGGTACTCCGAAAAATACCCGAATCACTCGGAACCTTTCCGAAGTCCGAATATAGTCGTCCAATATATCGATTTTTATGTCTCGGCCATTTCGAGACTCCTCGTCATGTCCCCGATCTCATCCGGGACTCCAAACTCCTTAGGTACATCAAAACTCAATAAAACTGTCATCGTAACGTTAAGCGTGCGGACCCTACGGGTTCGAGAACTATGTAGACATGACCGAGACACCTGTCCGGTCAATAACCAATAGCGGGACCTGGATACCCATATTGGCTCCCACATATTCTACGAAGATCTTTATCGGTCAGACCGCATAACAACATACGTTGTTCCCTTTGTCATCGGTATGTTACTTGCCCGAGATTCGATCGTCGGTATCTCGATACCTAGTTCAATCTCGTTACCGGCAAGTCTCTTTACTCGTTCCGTAATACATCATCCCGCAACTAACTCATTAGTCACAATGCTTGCAAGGCTTATAGTGATGTGCATTACCGAGTGGGCCCAGAGATACCTCTCCGACAATCGGAGTGACAAATCCTAATCTCGAAATACGCCAACCCAACAAGTACCTTTGGAGACACCTGTAGAGCACCTTTATAATCACCCATTTACGTTGTGACGTTTGGTAGCACACAAAGTGTTCCTCCGGTAAACGGGAGTTGCATAATCTCATAGTCATAGGAACATGTATAAGTCATGAAGAAAGCAATAGCAACATACTAAACGATCGGGTGCTAAGCTAATGGAATGGGTCATGTCAATCACGTCATTCTCCTAATGAGGTGATCCCGTTAATCAAATGACAACTCATGTCTATGGCTAGGAAACATAACCATCTTTGATTAACGAGCTAGTCAAGTAGAGGCATACTAGTGACACTCTGTTTGTCTATGTATTCACACATGTATTATGTTTCCGGTTAATACAATTCTAGCATGAATAATAAACATTTATCATGATATAAGGAAATAAATAATACTTTATTATTGCCTCTAGGGCATATTTCCTTCACAAGGGGAAGAACAGCCTCCTGAGGCGAGGTGTTCTTGTACTTGGTGGGTGTGGGGGTGATCTCAAATCAGTTGCCTCCTACTGTGGCGGCTAGTCCTATTTATAGAGGCCCTGGTCCTCTTCCCAAATATTGAGCGGGAAGGGAGCCAACAACGGCCAATTTGAAGGGGGACAGCTAGTACAAGCTATCCTGACTAAAGGTGGTCTTCGCCTGCCAAAGGCTCTGGTGGTGACGCCGTCTTGGGCTCCACGGTGACCTCCGTCCTGCCGTCCTGCTGGTCTTGGTCTCGTTGCACCAATATGAAAACCTTTCCTGATGCCTCGGTACTCCTTGCCTGCGCCTGCCTCCTTAGCACCAAAGAGGAAGCGAGGACACTGTGCGTGCTAGCGCCCGCCTGGCGCCCGCCTGGTCTCGGTCGTCATGGCTTACATCATTGAAACCTCGCGAGGTTCGTCTTGCCTTGATCTCTCCGCCCCTCACGAGCCAGCCTGGTGAGGCCGCCCCGAGGAGGTCTTGTGTCGTCCACCTCACGAGGCTTGGCCCCTCGCGAGGGTCTTCAGCATTTGTTGGTGAAGACGGGCCGCACTGGGCCGCGAGTGGAGCCACGCCACGGGCCGCAGGCAGGCAAGTCTGGGGACCTCCGTTCCCAGAACGCTGACAGTAGCCCCTGGGCCCAAGGCGCGCTCGGGATTTACTTCGGGGCAAAGCCAAAGGGCATGTGCGGAGCGCCGCGGGCCCCAACAGCCTGCGGCCTTGGTCGACGTGTGGCGACTGATTGGACGTGGGCGTCTCCGCTTCCCCACGCTGCCTCGGGAACCGCCCGATTTGAAGAGTCCCTGCTGCATGTAAGGAAATACCATCATTACCTGTGATCGTGGGGGGTGTTGGTTGGCCTTCTCCTGCTATAAATGGGGAGGGGGCAGAGCCCTCGTCGCCCATCTCTTCCCATTCCGCTCGCTTCCCCTCCCTTGCTCCATTGCCAGTAGCGACTCCCATGGCGCCTGCAAAGAGGTTTTCGGCCGCGGAGAAGGGGAAGGCTCGCCGGGAGGAGCCCGGCTCTCCACCACTCAAGCGTGGACGCGGTCATCCTCGCAAGCACTTCGCGACCCCTGCCGCGGCCCCCCGTGGCCGCGGCGGTGCTCCTTTGCATGGTGGGAGCCGCCCATGTCGAGGCAGCCCCGTCGATGAAGGGAGGCGCACCATGGTCGCGCGGCCTCCCCGGCGGTACTTCCACTCGGCGGAGGTGCTGCTGGAGTTCGTGGTGTGGTCGGAGAACCCTGCCGGCTACTGGCTTCAGCTCCCGTGCTTCTTCGCTGGCGAACTGCCGGCCACGGGTCCTGGCGGGCTCTGGCTACAGGCGGACGGCTGTTGCAGCAAAGCTTCATGGGTCGCGGTCGAGACCTCCATTGCTGGCAATGTGGCTCTGGCTCGCGGCTGGCAGACGTTTGCCCGCGCGCGTGGCCTGGGCAGGCGGTGTACTCTCCACTTCAAGTACAACGGCCACGCGATCCTCTATGTGAGGGTGTTTGGAGAAGACGGACGCCGCGCCAGGTGCTGCCCCGAGGACAATGATGGCGACGAGGTGCTTGGCCTTGGCGACGGCCGGGATGTGGGTGAGGACGATCTCGCGCCTAGCTATGGCGGTTCTCCCTCTGGCGACAGCTCCAGCAGTGGCGGCTACGACCAGCCGCCACGCCACCGCGCCCGCTTCGAAGGTGGCAGCGGGTCGTCTCACCGCCGCGCCCCAGTGAAGCGCAAGGAAGGGTCCGACTGAGCTCGGGAGAGCGTCATGGGCCCGTCCTCACGAGCTGCTGCGGGGGCACGCGCCGCTTTTGTTTCGTTCTTCTTTTCCTTCCTGCATTTAGAGAGACAAGTATGGGGCCCTGTGGGGGCGTGCAAGGAACTATGATTTCCAAGTTGTTATGTTGTGTTTATCATTCCCGTGCCACGTCGCGATATTAATGTTTTATATAAGCACGTAGGAAAAACTTAGCTTGACGCGCTTGAAGTAGTTTCCGCCTCATGAGGCGCACGCTCCTCAGTACCTGGTGAGGAGGAACTGCGAAAATTTGTTAGGAGATCCGAGCCTTGGTCGCAGGCGCCTCTGGCCACGATCCAGCGCCTCGTATCACGGTACCCGGGGGGCACGGATTGAGAGAGGTGCGCCAACTTGCGGCTCGAACAAGGGTGCCTCGCGAAAAAACAGACAAGACATTCATGAGGGCACGAGTGCACCTGTCCAGCCCCCTCGCGAGGGACGCGAGAGAGGGTGCAGGTCAGACAAAGAACCGAAGGCAGAAACAGAAGCAGAAGTCGTTGAAACAAGATCAGCGAGCAACACCAGAAAGCAAATTTTGATTAAAGAGGGGCAAGCCAACTATGGAAAGCAAATGAAAAGCCGTGTCCAGCACCTAGTCTAGTCTTCTTGTCTTCTCACCAGCGCGGAGCTAAGTGCTGCCACTAGGACGTGGGAGGGAGCCCTAGAGGCCCGAGGGCGGCACTCCTGAGACTCTGGGGCGTGTATAGCCCCACTCATTATTACGTGAGAGTGTCACGAGCGGAGACCTTCACAGGCACGGGGCCTTCTTCATAGACGTTGGGCCTTTCTTCATGGTTAGAACTTCCGGAGGTGCTGGATGTTCCAGGCGTTCTGGATGGGTACCCCGTCCTGCGTCTCCAGGCGTGCGGCGCCAGGCCTGGAGACGTGGGCGACCCTAAACGGGCCCTCCCACATGGGTGAGAGATTATGTAGCCCTTCCCTGGAGAGCACCCGCCGTAGGATGAGGTCACCCACTAACGCTGGGACAGTGGTACCGTCAAAGCGCCTACTGATATCTTGCCGCCCGCAACGTGACTTCACGGCGGCGTTCCTCCCCCAGCACGAGGTCCATCCCCCGCATGGTGTCCTCCTGCATCTCATCAAACGTCAGGACCCGCGCGGAGCGATGCTTGACCTCGTGAGGGAGAACCACTTCAGCTCTGTAGACGAGGAAGAATGGGGTCTCGCCCGTTGGCTTGGTGGCGGTAGTGCGGATGGACCATAGCACGGACTGGAGCTCGTCGTGCCAGCCCCTGCCGCAGGCCTCGAGCTTCTTCTTGAAGGTCCTGGTCTTGAGGCCTCTCAGGACCTCTGCGTTAGCGCGTTCGGCCTGGCCATTGCTCCGGGGGTGCACCACCGAAGCGTAGCAGATCTGCGTTCCAAGGTTAGCGCAATATGTCTTGAAGAGGTTACTAGTGAACTGCGAGCCGTTGTTGGTGATGATGCGGTTGGGGACCCCAAACCGGCTCACGAGACCTTTGATGAACTTGACCGTGGAACCGGCCGAAATTGTGCGGACGGCTTCTACCTCCGCCCACTTGGTGAACTTGTCGATGGCGACGTAGAGGTAGCGGTAGCCCCCAGGCGCTCGAGAGAACGGTCCCAAGATGTCCAGTCCCCAGACCGCAAATGGCCACGATAGTGGGATGGTCTGGAGGCCCTGAGCCGGCTGATGGATCTGCTTGGCATGGAGCTGGCAGGCCTCGCAGGACTTCACCAGTTCAGTCGCATCGTTGAGTGCTGTAGGCTAGTAGAATCCGCTGCGAAACACCTTGCCGACGAGGGTCCGTGACGACGAGTGGTGCCCGCAGTCCCCGCCGTGTATGTCGGCCAGCAGCTCTTTCCCCTGCTCCCTGGAGATGCAACGCAGGTAAATGTCATTCGGCCGCTTCTTGTACAACTCACCGTCCTGGATGCAGTATGTCGTGGCTTGTCGGGCCACATGCTCCGCGTCCTCCTCCTTCTCCGGCAGCGTCCCTTGCGTCAGGTATTCCTTGAATTCCTTGGTCCAGCACCCCTCCTGAGGCTCGAGCGCCAAGAGCAAGCGCGCTCCTGAGGTCGGGCCATAGGCCGGGGCTCCCGAGGCAGGTGGTTGAGGGAGTTCCTCCCGAGGCAGCGCTGTTCTTGAAAGCGGTGGTGTTGCCGATGGCTTGAAGAGCCGCTCCTTGAAGACGCCAGGCTCTTGGGGTAGCTGCTAGGATGCTCTCCTCACGATGTCATCGGCTTCCTTGTTGGTGCCATGGGGCACATGCTGCAATTCCAGGCCCGAGAACTTCTTCTCCATCTTGCGCACCTCCGCGAGGTACGCCTCCATGTGCTCGTCCTTTGGCTCATACACCTTGTTGGAGAAGTTGACGAGGAGTTGCGAGTCGCCCTTGATGGTGAGACGCTTCACCCCCAGGGCCACCGCAGCCTTGAGGCGAGCTATGAGGACTTCGTACTCTGCTATGTTATTGGAGACCTTCTCGCCCTGCTGGAAGCAGAGCTGCACGGCGTAGTAAAGCTTGTCCTGAGTAGGTGAGATGAGCACAGCTCCAGCCCCCACGCCCTGGCATGCAAAGGCGCCATCGATACATAACCCAGCCATCCGGTGCTTCACTCCCTGGCGAGAGGGATCTATCCTCACCTTCTTCGAGCTGCGGGGCATCTGTCCATTCCGCCACGAAGTCAGCGAGCGCAGCCCCCTTGATGACCCTGGTATGATGAACTCTAACTGGAATGCCTGTAGCTCGATGTTCCACTCGGCGACTCTCCCAGCGGAGTTGGGGCTCCTGAGCACCCTCTCCAACGGGTAGGCCGAGACGACCTTGATAGGGTGACCTTCAAAGTAGTGTCGCAGCTTGTGCGAGGCCACCAAGAGCGTGAGCAGGAGCTTCTGAGGCATGGGGTACCATGCCCTCGCGTCCCGCAACACCGTGCTCACAAAATACACAGGGTGCTCAACGAGGGCTGGTGCATTGGCGAGGCTCGCGGCTTCCGGAGGTTGGGGCACCTCCTGAGGCGACGAAGCCCCCAAAGCCTGGTCACCCGTTGGGGCTTCCGCAGGCCAAGTGCGCCGTCTTGTCGAGCCTGGTCCTTCGCTGGTGTCCCCGCAGCTCCAGCAGAGCCCTCTGGGTCTTGCGCCGCTTCGGCTGAGGAAGCGGCTCGGCGCGACACATCCTTGGCCCGGCGCTCCTCCCGGACCGCCACCAGAGCTGCGCTGGCGGAGTAAGGGGTGGCGGCAAGGTACAGCACTAGAGGCTCGAGAGTTCGGGGCTGTCGAATGTGGGGTTCCGGCAAACCCTTAAGGTTCGAACACTGGGGTGCGCGCGAAGTCTCTCCCTCCTACCGATCTACGCTCTAGCTCGCCAAGATCTCGCGGATGAACTCGACGAACTTGCAACACAGAAACACAAGGGGTTTATACTGGTTCGGGCCACCATTGTGGTGTAATACCCTACTCCAGTGTGGTAGTGGTGGATTGCCTCTTGGGCTGATGATGAACAGTACAAGGGAAGAACAGCCTCCTGAGGTTGAGGTGTTCTTGTGCTTGTGAACTTGTGGCGTGAGGATTCGATCGGGTTGGATCAAGCTAAGATGAGATGCCCCACCTGTGGTGGCTAGCTCTACCTATATAATCCCTGGTCCTCTTCCCAAATATCGAGCGGGAAGGGAGCCAACAACGGCGGGAAAATTTGAAGGGGGACAGCTAGTACAAGCTATCCTGACAAAAGCGGTCTTCGCCTGCGAAAAGCTCTGGGTGACGCCGTCTTGGGCTCCACGATGACCTCCGCCTTGCCGTCCTCTTGGTCCTGGTCTCGTTGCACCAATATGGCAACCTTTGCCTGATGCCTCGGTACTCTTCGCCTGCGCTGGCCTCCTTAGCACCAAAGAGGAAATAGGGACGTTGTGCGCATTGGCGCCTGCCTGGCACCCGCCTGGTACCGTTCGTCATGGCTTACGTCACGAGAGCCTCATGAGGTTTGCCTCTGTAACGCCCACGATGCGGCTATATCTGCCGCGTGTCGAGGCACGACTTAGAGGCATAACCGCATTATGGTTTTGTCACAAGGGTTATCTTCACACAATCCCATGTAATGAACAAGAATGGGATAACGAG
The DNA here is from genome assembly GCF_018294505.1 of Triticum aestivum. Classification (NCBI taxonomy): domain Eukaryota; kingdom Viridiplantae; phylum Streptophyta; class Magnoliopsida; order Poales; family Poaceae; genus Triticum; species Triticum aestivum. The sequence continues at coordinate 142,354,535 of NC_057808.1, read as the reverse complement.
AGTTGGCTTACAATCGCGACTTCACACAATACATAAATATAATTCATACATCATCCAAAATCCACACATAGACCGACTACGGTCAATTTCAAATGAAAATAAGATAACCCCAAATTCTAGATCCCCGACCGTCCCAACTGGGCTCCACTACTGATCATCAGGAAAAGACACATAGTAACTACCACGTTCCTCATCGAACTCCCTCTTGAGGTCGATTGCGTCATCTGCACTGGCATCGTCGGCACCTGCAACTGTTTTGGTAGAATCTATGAGTCACGAGGACTCAGCAATCTCACACCCGTGAGATCAAGACTATAAAGCTTATAGGAAAGGATGGTGTAATGAGGTGGAGCTGCAACAGGCAATAAGCATATATGGTGGCTAACATACGCAAAAGAGAGCGAGAAGAGAAGCAACACAACAGACGCGAAGCTAGAAATGATCAAGAAGTGATCCTGAAACTACTTACGTTCATGCATAACTCAAACCGTGTTCACTTCCCGGACTCCGCCGAGAAGAGACCATCACGGCTACACACGCGGTTGATGTATTTTAATTAAGTCAAGTGACAAGTTCTCTACAACCGGACATTAACAAATTCCCATCTGCCTCATAACCGCGGGCACGGCTTTCGAAAGATAATACCCTGCAGGGGTGTCCCAACTTAGCCCATCATAAGCTCTCACGGTCAACGAAGGATAAACCTTCTCCCGGAAAGACCCGATCAGTCTCGGAATCCCGGTTTACAAGACATTTCGACAATGGTAAAACAAGACCAGCAAACCCACCCGAATGTGCCGACAAATCCCGATAGGAGCTGCACATATCTCGTTCTCAGGGCACACCGGATGAGACATCCTACGAGTAAAACCAGACCCCGAGTTTCCACGAGGGGGCCCTGCAGTCTACTCAGTTCGGACCAACACTCGAAGGAGCACTGGCCCGGGGGGGTTAAAATAAGATGACCCTCGGGCTCGCGAAAACCCAAGGGAAAAGGCTTAGGTGGCAAATGCTAAAAGCAAGGTTGGGCCTTGCTGGAGGAGTTTTATTCAAGGCGAACTGTCAAGGGGGTCCCATAAATCACCCAACCGCGTAAGGAACGCAAACTCAAGGAACATAATACCGGTATGACGGAAACTAGAGCGGCAAGAGTGGAACAAAACACCAGGCATAAGGCCGAGCCTTCCACCCTTTACCAAAAATATAGATGCATTAATTAAATAAGAGATATTGTGATATCCCAAAATATCCATGTTCCTACATGGAACAAACTTCAACTTCACCTGCAACTAACAACGCTATAAGAAGGGCTGAGCAAAAGCGGTAACTTAGCCGAACAACGGTTTGCTAGGAAAAGGGTGGTTAGAGGCTTGACATGGAAAAAATGGGAGGCATGAAATAGCAAGTGGTAGGTAGCGCAGCATGGCAATAGAGCGAACAACTAGCAAAGCAAAGATAGAAGTGATTTCGAGGGTATGGTCATCTTGCCTGCAAGGTTCTCAGAGTTGTCGAAAGCTTGATCCTCGTAAGCGTACTCAATAGGTTCCTCGTTCACGAACTCGTCTCCCGGCTCTACCCAAAACAAGAACACAAGCAATGGAACCACAATCAAACACGGGAAATGCACAAACAACATGATGCAATACATGAATGATATGCGAGATGTGATATGTGATGCATATGCGTGCTCCGGAAGGAAAATGATGAACAAGGCAGTAACTTGGCAAACCAAGCATGCCACTGGAAAGATGAGATGATTTCGGTCGAAATCGATATAAAGATCACCGGAAACGGATGCACGGTTTGCAAATGGCAAGCAAAACAAGAATGACACGAATCTGCGATTAACAGCATGATAGCATTAGAATACATCAGAAACTATGCTACAGCACTCCAAAATAGCAACAAAGCATATGACAGTAATCTCCAGGAGATGCTTGACAAAACATGAACACTGAGCTACGGCTAGATCACAACATAGCAAGCTCAAAGAAGCATGGCAAAAGTGCAAAAGATATCAGGTTCACAGACTTGGTGAAATTACTGGACATGGCTGAAACAGCATCAGGTAGCAAAGTTCAGAGCACGAAATCAACATGCTACATGAACTTAACATAGCAAAACAAGGCATGGAAGTAATCTACTAAATGCATATGACAAAAGTCCCTTACTGACCATAAGCCAAAAAGGAACAGAAGATATGATGGCAACCATGTAAACATAGCAAGTTTTGTTAACAGGTTTCAGACTTAGCAGAAAACAGAGCATGGCAGAAACAGTAATATGAAGGCATCTTGGTGAGCTTGATGCACTCACCACAAAGTAATGCATGATAAAACAAGCATACCTACAGAAAGCTGGCATGTTTATGAAGCTATCCATGGCAAGAGCAAGTACATATCATGTATGAAACAACTACAACAAGCTTGGCAAAATTGAATAACACGTAAACAATCTGCCAGAAATATTTTATAGCAAAACTAGAGCACGATTGAGTCATGCTGTGGCACTCCATAATTGCAAACAAGGGCATGCATGGATCTATTACAACAATATCTACAAAACATCCTTACTGAACATCACCAAAAGGACCATAGATCTCTCTGTAGCCACATGGATACATAGCAACAAAATAACAGCAGTCACAGACAGAAAAACTACAAAGTCCCTGAAATCAGAAACATCATGAAGCCTAGTTTGCATGCTTGTGCTAGTCACCACAGAGATCACAAAAATATATGGCATACACCTCTGTAAAGATGTCATGGCATAAATCAAAACACATGTAGAGCTCATGCCCATAAGATGCACAGATTAAATGCAACAAAAATAACAAATCCTCAAGTTCTGATAAGTAACAGCAGTTAACAGCAACTAGCACTCTTGCACCAGAGATTTGGGCATCAAGATGGACTCAAATGAACATGGTGCAATGGAACAAAATGAAGATCATCTAGAGACGAACATTTCGATATATTACACGCGCAAAACGGAGCTATATGCAGAGAGTTATGATGCAATGAACAGAGTAAGATAAAGTGACAGAAAAGACTTGGAGGAAAAACGAGGTCAACCCTTTATCTCTCAGATCCAGATCCGGGGCGCGGAAAACGAGGACGGCCGGAGCTGTTCGCCGGAGGGACGGGGAAGGTCGCCGGGGTTCGGTCCGGAGAGGAGGGAGGCGGCCGGATCCGGCGTGGGGGCGCACGGGGCCGGCGGCGACCTAGCGGCGGCATTCGGGGACGGCGGCATTCGGGGACGGCGGCACCCGGGTCCGGCGGGTGGAACCGCGGGTGGAGGCGGCGCCGGCGAGGTCCG
>NC_057808.1:142324711-142350738 GCF_018294505.1 Triticum aestivum | reverse complement strand
GCGGTGGCCGTGGGCCATGTGGCAGCCCCTGATTGGCCGGGCGCGGCGGCGCTGGTTCATCCGGCGGCGGCGGACGCGTCCGGCCGCGGGAAAGGCGATTTTTAGGGTTTGATCTGCGAAATATTTCGGGAGGGGAGGTGTATATATAGGTAGAGGGAGCTAGGAGACTCCAAACGGAGTGCGGTTTTCGCCCACACAATCGTGATCGAACGACCTAGAGCATGGAAGAGACTTAGATGGGTTTTGGGCTGTTTAGAGGGGGGTTTTGCTGCAACACACAAAAGGACTTTGCGGTTACCCGGTTAACTGTTGGAGTACCAAACGACCTCCAAATGGAACGAAACTTGACAGGTGGTCTACCGGTGGTATACCAAGGCCACTTGACAAGCCTCATTCCATTCCGAGAATGTTTAACACCCGCTCATGAAAAGAAAACAAGAGGGGTGCGCCGGAGGAGATGGGAGTGCCGGATTGCAAAACGGACAACGGGGAAAATGCTCGGATGCATGAGACGAACACGTATGCAAATGCAATGCACATGATGACATGATATGAGATGCATGACATGAACAAAATGCAAAAATGGAAAACAAAACCCAACCACGAAGGGAATATCATAACACAAAGCCGAAAATGGCAAGAGTTGGAGTTACAAATATGGAAAGTTACATCCGGGGTATTACAACACTCCACCACTACGAGAGGATCTCGTCCCGAGATCTAGGACTGAAAGAACTCCGGATATTCGGAACGGAGGTGGTCCTCGCGTTCCCAGGTGGCTTCTCGGTCGGAATGGTGCGACCACTTCACTTTCAGGAATTTGATTCACTTGTTGCGAGTCTTGCGCTCAGTTTCTTCAAGAATAGCAACGGGGTGCTCATGATAAGACAGATCTTCTTGGAGGTCAATCTCTTCGAAGTTGATGGTGCGCTCAGGAGTCTTGAAGCACTTGCGGAGCTGTGACACGTGGAACACATCGTGCACGTTCGCGAAGTTGGAAGGAAGCTCAAGTTGATAGGCGAGGTCGCCTCTTTTGCCAAAGATCTTGAAAGGACCCACGTATCTAGGGGCAAGCTTCCCTTTGATACCGAAGCAACGAGTGCCTTTCACTGGAGAGACGCGGAGGTAGACATGGTCTCCGATCTCGAAAGCCAAATCACGGTGCTTGCTATCATAGTAACTCTTCTGGCGCAATTGCGCGGCTTTGAGATTTTCACGGATGACTTTACACATTTCTTCAGCCTCTGTGATTAAGTCATTGCCAAGAAGTTGGCGTTCACCAGTCTCTGACCAATTGAGAGGAGTACGGCACTTTCTGCCATAGAGGATCTCGAATGGGGCCTTGCCCGAACTTGCTTGGAAGCTGTTGTTGTAGGAGAATTCGGCATATGGAAGACAACCTTCCCATTTCATGCCAAAGGAAATGACACAAGCCCTAAGCATATCTTCAAGGATTTGATTGACTCACTCGACTTGGCCACTAGTTTGAGGATGGAAAGCTGTGCTGAAGCGAATGTTGGTGCCCATGGCCTTCTGGAAAGAGTCCCAGAACTTAGAAGTGAAGATGCTTCCACGATCTGAGGAAATCAATTGTGGAATGCCGTGCAAAGAGACAATTCTGGAGGTGTATAGCTCTGCCAACTAAGCTGCTGTGATAGATTCTTTGATTGGAAGGAAATGAGCCACTTTAGTAAGCTTGTCGATGACAACGAAGATAGCATCATTTCCACGCTTGGACTTGGGAAATCCAGTCATGAAGTCCATTTCAATATGATCAAACTTCCATTCTGGTATAGCAAGAGGTTGGAGGAGACCAGCTGGTCGTTGGTGTTCTGCTTTCACCCTTCGACAGACATCACATTCATTCACGAATTGAGCGATTTCTCGCTTCATTCGAGTCCACCAATACGGGTCATGGTACATCTTCGTACTTCCAGGATGAATGGAAAGAAGAGAATTGTGCGCTTCGTTCATTATGACTTTCCTTAGATCACCTTTAGGAACCACAATCCGGTCCTCGAAGAATAAAGTGTCTCTGTCATCAATGCGATAGCACTTGTATTTGGAAAGACCCTTGTCGATACCACGTTTCACCTTCTTCACTATGGCATCAAGAAGTTTTGCCTCACGAATTTGATCTTCCAAAGTAGGAGAGACTATGAGGTTGGCAAGAAAGCCTTGAGGAACAACTTGGAGATTCAGCTTGCGGAAAGCTTCACAAAGATCCGGTTGAAATGGCTTGAGAATTAAGCTGTTGCAATAAGCCTTCCTGCTCAAAGCATCTGCAATGACATTGGCTTTGCCTGGACTATATTCAATACTCGGATTGTACTATTGAATCATTTCGTCCCATCGAGTCTGCCTGAGGTTGAGGTTGGGCTGAGTGAAGATGTACTTGAGACTCTTGTGATCGGTGAAAATGTCCACTTGTCTTCCCAACAAGAGATGTCTCCACGTTATTAATGCATGGACGACTGCCGCCAACTCAAGATCGTGAGTGGGGTAGTTCTTTTCGTTGGGCTTCAACTGACGAGAGGTATAGGCCACAACTTTCTTCTCTTGCATTAACACAGCACCGAGACCTTGGAGAGAAGCATCACAGAAAACTTCGAAAGACTTGGATTCGTCAGGAGGAGTCAAGACAGGAGTTGTGACGAGTTTCTCTTTGAGAGTGTTGAAAGCGCACACTCAGGAGACCAGACATACTTCACATGCTTCTGGAGGAGGTTGGAAAGAGGCTTTGCAATCTTAGAGAAATTCTCAACGAATCTTCTGCAATAGCTTGCAAGACCAAGAAAACTGCGAAGCTGCTTGACATTCTGAGGAGGTTCCCAATTCACAATTGCGGACACCTTCTCGGGATTAACAGCGATGCCCTTGGCAGAGATGATATGACCAAGGTAAAGAACTTCATCAAGCCAAAACTCACATTTTGAAAACTTCGCGTAGAATTGATACTCTCTGAGCTTGTCGAGCACCAATCGCAAATGTTTGGCATGATCCTTCTTATTCTTGGAGAAGACCAAGATATCATCGAGATACACCAGGATGAATTCATTGGTATAGGGGTTGAAGATGAAATTCATCATCCGAGAGAATGTTGGAGGAGCATTGACAAGGCCGAAAGACATGACAGTATATTCATAAGAACCAAAGCTTGTTCTGAATGCTGTCTTGGGAATATCTTCTTCACGAATGCGAATCTGATGATAGCCCATACGAAGGTCAAGCTTGGAGAATACTTTAGCACCTTTAAGTTGCTCGAATAGCTCATTGATGTTGGGAAGTGGATACTTGTTCTTGATTATCTTCTTGTTCAATGGACGGTAGTCGACACAAAGTCGGTCCGTGCCATCCTTCTTCTGGACAAAAAGAACACCAGAACCCCATGGAGATGAACTCGGTCTGATCAAACCCAGATGCTCTTGTTCATCGAGCTGTTTCTTCAATTCCTTCAGCTCCTTGGGTCCAAGCTTGTATGGACGCTTGCAAACGGGTTCAGTGCCAGGCTCAAGATTGATAACGAACTCAACTGGCCGGTGAGGAGGCATACCCGGAAGCTCTTCTGGAAAGACATCTTGATACTCACAAACGACTGGAATCTGAGAGATGGCATTCAATTCGCCCTTCTCATTGAGAGAAAATAGCCGAATGGTTTCATCACGAGCGGCATAAATGATAACATCCTCAGAAGAGTGTGTCAATTGAATTTCCCTGGCAGCACAATCAAGTTGAGCCTTGTGCTTAGACAGCCAGTCCATCCCGAGAATAAGATCAATATCCGAGTCACCAAGAACAATTGGTTTAGACAGAAATTTATAGTTTCCCATCTTGATGGAAACATCGGGAGCAACCAAACTAGAAGTCATAAGCTTTCCCGGAGAAACAACTTGCATAACTTTGGATAAAATCTCTGTGTCATCATTGTGCTTTGATGCAAATGGGTATGACATGAAAGAATGCGATGCACCAGTATCAAAAAGTACTTTTGCAGGAATATCATTAACTAAGAGATTACCCATTATCACATCAGTAGATTCCTCCGCTTGAGCTGCATTCAACATGTTCACCTTTGCAGACTTGGGATTATGCTTGACCACTGCATTGCTGGAAGATCTGACAGGAGGAGGAGGCGGAAGGCGCCTTTGATTGAAGCACTTGTTAGCATAGTGACCTTTCTGCTGACACTTGTTGCAAGTCACCTCTGCGAGTGGACGATGATGAGGAGCATTCGGCCTTGGAGCTTGATTCTGAGACTTGTTCTGATAGCTAGAGTTGGAAGAGTGGGAAGATCCATGGCCACCTTTGTTCTTCTGCTGGTAAGGCTGACGAAACGGAGGAGGAGGAGGCAACAAGAACTTATGTTGCTTAGCAGCCACTAGTGAGGAAGAAGAAGACTGAACTGCGTCTCTGACTCTCTTCTTAGAAGCCTCACACTTGAGCTGAGCAGCCTCTTGTTTCAGTGCCATGTTATAGAATTGATCAAACTGAGTAGGCTCAACAAGAACGAGAGCTAATTGCAGATCCTCTCTAAGGCCACCTCTGAAGTGATAGATCATGCTCTTTTCATCGGGAACGCCTTGTTTAGCGAAGCGAGCAAGTTTCTGAAACTGGATGTTGAATTGATACACACACATGTTGCCTTGCTTGAGATTGCGGAAGTCCTCACGCTTGCTCTCAACAACACTTTGTGGAATGTGGTGCGCTTTGAAGTCCCGACAGAAGTCAGTCCAAGTGATCCCACGACCTCCTCTGGAATCTTTGTATTGTTGGTACCAATCAGCAGCTTGGTCCTTGAGTTGAAAAGAAGCGAACTTGACATAGTCCTCAGGCCTGACATTGCTACATTCAAAATGCTTGTTGATGTCCATGAGCCAATCATCGACATGTGTGGCCTCGGCACAGTAGCTGAAAGACTTGGGCTGATTTGCGAGAAACTGGTTGAGAGTAGCGAAGTGAGGCTGATTGTTGCCTTGACCTTGATTTCCTTGATTGCCTTGCCCTTGGGTGCGTTCTTGCAAGAGTTGCAGAATCATCTGAGCATTGGCGTTGATGGCTGCCATGATAGCTTGCCATGCCTCCGGAGGCGGAGGTGGTGGCGGAGGGTTCGCTTGACTCCCTTCATTGCGTTCCGGATTCTGACGCGTTGGCGGATCCATCCTGAAGAGGGTGACATCCGTTAGCATCTTGATAGACAAATAGACAAGTAGAATCAACGGATAGAAATTGCAACATATAGTCTTCACAATAAACATTCGAACGAAGATGAACGAATGAATTCCATAGTAAATCATCACACTTCCATTAAGTTGAGAAGCCACTTGAAAAAGATATGGAATCAACATTTGACTTCGAAGCAACTCGAATACCACAATTCGAAACAAAACAAAGTATTGGCTTGCAGAATAAGCCGGAACAAACATATGATAGAGATTTCGTCCGAAGTTTTCGTGGTGGGGCCCACATGGGCTCGATCGTACAGCACCATCATGTACAAGGCAGTGCACATGACATACGAAGCGTCCCCGAGTCGGCATAGCCAAGGACTCTTTAAGACACTACGAGACCACTGTAAAACCAACCGTGGAAAGGCGGACCACTAGACGTCGAACCCCAATCTCATATCATGCGTCTGTCGGAAAGATATCCTAGGAGCTACTTGAATTCCCACTTATAAACTCCCGAAACTTTCTGGTTATGCAATCTGGTGTTGGGGATACAGGGGACACAAAATATATCACCCAAACTAGCAATCCCTAGATCCAGCTGTATCCATCCGTCAACACATAACCAAGAAAACTTCGGAAATCGTTTACCTCAACCTTCGAAAAGCATCTGTTATATGAGTTATGGCAATACTCCCGAACTCCCGCCCCAGTACTGCGTGGCGTCGAGGTGATCTCACCAACAACTGCATAAAAGAGATTTCGATGTCGGCGGAACTCAGGTATTCCAGAACTGCAACGATAAAATTGTGACGACAACACCTCGGAGCTCAACTCCCCGGGACACTGCCACAACCCCTAAATGTCAGGAGGCACCAAGAACAATGTTCTCGTCACAAAACCATCGGAACGATTCTAAGATACCCGCGTGATCCTAAAAAAATTTAGTGAAATTTGAGGAGAGAAGAGTCAAAACTTCTACGTCAAGAGACCTCACCAGAGCGACGAAGGGACTGAGGAGTAAAAAGAATCCTACTCTCCGATATATATATAATCCTAAGACTCAAAACATTTTTGTTCTAGACTCAACAACGCCAGCGATTCGATCAAGCAGGGGGCTCCTAAGTCGGGGATGGCTCTGATTACCAACTTGTAACGCCCACGATGCGGCTATATCTCCCACGTGTCGAGGCACGACTTAGAGGCATAACCGCATTGTGGTTTTGTCGCAAGAAGGGTCATCTTCACACAATCCCATGTAATGAACAAGAATGGGATAACGAGAGTTGGCTTACAATCACCACATCACACAATACATAAATATAATTCATACATCATCCAAAATCCACACATAGACCGACTACGGTCAAATTCAAATGAAAATAAGATAACCCCAAATGCTAGATCCCCGATCATCCCAACTGGGCATCGTCGGCACCTGCAACTGTTTTGGTAGAATCTGTGAGTCACGAGGACTCAGCAATCTCACACCCGCGAGATCAAGACTATAAAGCTTATAGGAAAGGATGGTGTAATGAGGTGGAGCTGCAGCAGGCAATAAGCATATATGGTGGCTAACATACGCAAAAGAGAGCGAGAAGAGAAGCAACGCAACGGACGCGAAGCTAGAAATGATCAAGAAGTGATCCTGAAACTACTTACGTTCATGCATAACCCAAACCGTGTTCACTTCCCGGACTCCGCCGAGAAGAGACCATCACGGCTACACACGCGGTTGATGTATTTTAATTAAGTCAAGTGACAAGTTCTCTACAACCGGACATTAACAAATTCCCATCTGCCTCATAACCGCGGGCACGGCTTTCAAAAGATAATACCTTGCAGGGGTGTCCCAACTTAGCCCATCATAAGCTCTCACGGTCAACGATGGATAAACCTTCTCCCGGAAAGACCCGATCAGTCTCAGAATCCCGGTTTACAAGACATTTCGACAATGGTAAAACAAGACCAGAAAAGCCACCCGAATGTGCCGACAAATCCCGATAGGAGCTGCACATATCTCGTTCTCAGGGCACACCGGATGAGACATCCTACGAGTAAAACCAGACCTCGAGTTTCCACGAGGGGGCCCTGCGGTCTACTCAGTTCGGACCAACACTCGAAGGAGCACTGGCCCGGGGGGGTTAAAATAAGATGACCCTCCGGCTCGCGAAAACCCAAGGGAAAAGGCTTAGGTGGCAAATGGTAAAACCAAGGTTGGGCCTTGCTGGAGGAGTTTTATTCAAGGCGAACTGTCAAGGGGGTCCCATAAATCACCCAACCGCGTAAGGAACGCAAACTCAAGGAACATAATACCGGTATGACGGAAACTAGGGCGGAAAGAGTGGAACAAAACACCAGGCATAAGGCCGAGCCTTCCACCCTTTACCAAAAATATAGATGCATTAATTAAATAAGAGATATTGTGATATCCCAAAATATCCATGTTCCTACATGGAACAAACTTCAACTTCACCTGCAACTAACAACGCTATAAGAAGGGCTGAGCAAAAGTGGTAACTTAGCCAAACAACGGTTTGCTAGGAAAAGGGGGGTTACAGGCTTGACATGGCAAAAATGGGAGGCATGAAATAGCAAGTGGTAAGTAGCACAGCATGGCAATAGAGCGAACAACTAGCAAAGCAAAGATAGAAGTAATTTCGAGGGTATGGTCATCTTGCCTGCAAGGTTCTCAGAGTTGTCGAAAGCTTGATCCTCGTAAGTGTACTCAACAGGTTCCTCGTTCACGAACTCGTCTCCCGGCTCTACCCAAAACAAGAACACAAGCAATGGAACCACAATCAAACACGGGAAATGCACAAACAACATGATGCAATACATGAATGATATGCGAGATGTGATATGCGATGCATATGCGTGCTCCGGAAGGAAAATGATGAACAAGGCAGTAACTCCAGAGGAGGTCTTGCGTCGTCCTCCTCGCGAGGGTCTTGGGTGCCTTGTTGACGAAGATGGGTCGTACGGCCTGCTGCTTAGCCACGCTGTGGGCCGCAGGCAGGCAAGTCTGGGGACCCCCGTTCCCAGAACACCGACAGTAGCCCCCGGGCCCAAGGTGTGCTCGGGCTTGGCTTTGCGGCGAAGCCAAGGGTCAAGTTCGGAGCACCGCGGGCCCCCAAAGCCTGCAGCCTCGGTCGACGTGTGGCGGTTGATTGGACGTGGGCGTCTCCGCCTCCCCACGTTGCCTCAACAACTGCACGACTTGACAAGTCCCTGCGACATGCAAGGAAAACCATCATTACATGCGATCGTTGGAGACGCCGGTTGGCCTTCTCTTGCTATAAATGGGGAGGGAGCGGAGCCCCCGTTGCCCATCTCTTCCTCGCTTGCTTGCTTCTTCCTCCTTGCTCCACTACTGACAACAATGGCGCCCATCAGAAGGTTTTCCGCGGAAGAGAAAGGAAAAGCTCCTCGTGACGATCCGGGGCCACTTCCACCAAAGAAGAGGTCTATCCATCGCCGTGATGAAGCGGCGATGCAGGTGGTGATGAGGCCTTGGTGCGAGCAGCCTCCTCCGGGGTACCCTCTACCCTTGTACGCCCGAGCCGAGGGCTCGGGAGGTTGGAGCAGCGAGCAGCGCCGCCCGCGCCGCGCCACGGCGTCACGTGCTGTCGCTCCTGGGGTCCACGCCGCGGACTCCTCGCGCGAGTTGGTGCTGTGGGCGCCGATGCCTCCAACCTCCTGGATCCGCTTCCCGCGGTTCTTCTCCGACGTGATGCCGCCAAGGGGGCCTCTCGAGCTCTGGCTGCAGCATGCCGACTGCAGCGCTCCGGCGATCGGAGCGGAGATCGAAGCGGTCCCCACCGGCAAGATCTTCATGACTCGCGGCTGGGGCGAGATCGCGCGTGTCTGCCGTGCGAGAGGAGCCCTCGCGATCCACTTCGAGTATGACGGTGCCTCCACGCTCTTCTTCAAGGTCTTCGACGCCGAGGGCCGCCACCTGCAGTGCTGCCCTGGGGAGGAGCGCCAGACCGACGCGCGCTCCGCCCGCAGCTACTCCAACAGCAACAGCCCCTGGGAGTCCAGCAGCTCTCCTGAGCTTTACAAGACTCCGGAGACGAGCGACGACAGCTACGTGCCTCCGAGCTCTCGCCGCGCTCGGAGCAGGGCTGCGGTGTCCGGCCGTCGCCGCCGCTGATCTGGATGGGGTTGGCGCCGGCCTCCCGTGGCCCACTATTGATGATAGCGTCTGCCACGAAAGGGTGTAGATAGGATTCCCCTTAGCATCAGCTTTTGTTTCCTACGAAGGATCACGAATCACCCCGTGGGGGCATGTAAGGGTCTGTAATGTCTTTGGTGCTTATCTTCCTTGTTATGAAAACTTGGTGAGTGCATGTCCCGTTAAGGCTTGGTCCCCCCTTTCTTTCCTCGCGATGGCTTGTTGCTCTACGGTGACAGGTCCCGGTCCCCAGGCAGGCTACAACCGTCACTGGTATGCCAGGTCGCGTGCCGTGGTCAAGGCCAGGAGGTGTGTGGCCCGAGGTCCAGTAAGAGCCCCTGAGGCGCGATGCTCAGGAGGTCCCCCTTAGCGCTCAAGCAGCCATGGTAAGGCAAGAAAGGAAAATGACATAGCCACAATGGAGCAGCGGCATGGCGCGAGTGACCATTAGGCCCAGATATTTAGCCGATCCTGGGGCGAAACTTATCTTGCTGACTTTGCGGCGTTTCCTGATGTCGCGCTTGGGCTGTGCGCCAACTCGTGCGGCATAGCCAGGTCGGCCCATACGAGTTCCCCTTCCCTCATGCTCTCCTTAGTGCTCTACGTCCTCAGGTCCCGGCCCTCGAGCAAGCTCAGCTGCCGCTAGTATGCCAGGTCGCGATGCCGTGGTCAAGGCCAGGGGGTGAGGGCTGGAGAGCCAGTAAGAGCTCCTGAGTCGCGATGCTCAGGAGCCCCCCTTTAACGCGCAAGCGAATTGCATGAGAGAAAAGAGACTCGCAGTGCCGCTAGCTATCCTTCCCTCGGGGTCCCTGTGAGCAGGCACAAGAAGAAACATGGTTTGCCGTTACAGCTGTTAGCCTGCCGCTGGTTGCTCTGGGTGAGGTGAAGGCACTGAGGGCCTAATGAGGTGACGTGCGCGGCACGTGCCGTGAGCCAGAGCTCGACCACTCAGATTTGTCGGTGTGGCAGGGATGGACCCATGCACCAGCGTCGTGCCTGTGTGAAGGCCCCGGGGGAGGCGATGATCGAGCAGGTGATAGCCGTTGGCAGGTTATGCATGGAGAGCAGATCAACTTGTATAAATGCAGGAAGATACATGCCACTGGGTCTGGCCCGAGCGGCTTGGGGATGATGCAGCCCGAGGGGTGCCCCCAGCAAGGTAAGCTAAAGACTTAAGAAAAAGAGATACATGCCACAGGGACGGACCCATGTGGCCTGGGAATAATGCAGCCCGAGGGGTGCTCCCAGCTTAAACGAACTTGGAAGATGTCACCTGGTTCTGTAGACGAAGTAGAGTTGGTGCAGCTGAAGCCGCGCGTTGAAGGAATGGCTCCTCATGAGCCACCGGGACCCTGAGCCTCGGGGGGGCTCTGGAGGTTCAGGAGGTTCCCTGAAGACCGTCTCCATCTCCTCTAGGACGGCGTGGTACCTGGCCTCCTGAGCCGCCAGGATACGCTGTAGATTGCACTGATAGGCTGATGCCACGCTCGGCAAGCCGAAGGGCATGCGAACGTAGTTGTGTGGTGGGCCCTCGCAGCGGCCCACACGCGATGGCCAGAAGCGCTCCTGAGATGCGGCCCTGTTAAGCCCTGGGACATCGACGCACACACGCAGCCCGGCATCCTCGCCTGGATGGGGAGTTGCGCCTTGTGAGCGGCTGTGGCCGCGCATGGCTCTTGCTTCTTGCAGTTCCTGGGTGGTCTTGGTGATGAACTCCTGGTTGGTGGGCACTCCTTGCCCTGTGCTCTCTTGAGGAAAGTGTGCCGTGAGGCACGCTTCCAAGTGGTGCCCAAGCGCCTCCCTCGTGAGGTTGGCAAGGTCTGAGGCCCTCCAGAAGAGAGCCCCCGAGCCCTGCCTGAGGAGGGCGCCGGGCGCGCTTTCCTATGTGGTGGAGGGAGGCGCCCCTAGAGCGGGCGCTGATCCTAACGAGGCTCCTGCCGCGACGCCATCCTCCCGAGATCCTGCGCGGCGCGGCTGCTTCTTCTTGGGGATGGTCTCCGGAGGGCCTTCACTTTTGCTGTCGGGGTCGTCGATTGCTGCGGCTTGGAAGGCGCGCTCTAGGGAGCACACCGCATCCTTCTCCTCACACGGGACTGTGATGATTCCTCCACTTCCTGGCATCTTGAGAGCGTTGTAGCCATGATGAGTGACCGCCATGAACTTGGCCAGGGCTGGATACCCGAGGATGGCATTATACGGCAGGAGGATGTGCGCAACGTCGAAGTCGATGGGCTCGATGCGATAGTTCTTGCGCTCCCCGAAGGTGACAGGCAGGCGGACCTGCCCTATTGGTGTGGTGGAACCGTCGGTCACTCCTGAGAAAGGCTTGGTTGGCTGGAGCTACTCATATGGCACTTGGAGGTTGTCCAACGTGTCGACGGATAGGACGTTGAGCCCTGCGCCGCCGTCGATGAGAGTCTTGGTGACTTGCACATTGCTGATGACTGGGGAGCACAGCATAGGGAGGGCGCCAGCGGTGGCCGCGCACTTGAGCTGGTCTGCCGAGTTGAAGGTGATGGCACATTGGGACCACCTGAGCGGGCGCGTGGCCTCGAGCTTGGGGAGCACCGCGTTCACCTCGCGAGCGAACTGTTTGAAGATGCGCTGAGAGGCTGGGGCCTGGGCACCGCCCAAGATGCAGGTGATCGCACGTGGCTCCTGGAAGCCCCCAGCCCCCTCGTCCTGGTGGTGGTCGTCGTTCCTTCTTGGTGGCGGCAGCGGGGGAAGTCCGGCGTTGCCCTGGGGGCGATCCTCACGAGGCGGGTCCCTCCAGGCGCCCTCGCGAGGTTGGTCCTGCCAGCGGTCCTCACAAGGCCGATCGCGCCACTCTTGGCGCGGGCCACGGTCGTCCCAGCGTCCGCCTCCGCGTCCTCCTCCGCGGTCCTAGCCCCAGTCATTGCGCTCGGGGCGTCGACCGTAGCGTCCTTCCCGTATGGCTCTGAGCTCCTGGCAGTCGCTGGTGTTGTGGGTGTTCAGGTTGTGGAAGGCGCAGAACAGTCGGCCGTTCTTGGATGACTCGGGCTGATCTCTGCCTCGCTTGGTGTCGGGCTCCGCTGCGAGCACTACTGCCTCTTTGCGCTTCACGTCCTTGGCCTTGGCCTTCTTC
Organism: Triticum aestivum; assembly: GCF_018294505.1. Classification (NCBI taxonomy): domain Eukaryota; kingdom Viridiplantae; phylum Streptophyta; class Magnoliopsida; order Poales; family Poaceae; genus Triticum; species Triticum aestivum. The sequence goes on along the minus strand of NC_057808.1, from coordinate 142,338,290 downwards.
TCCTCCGCTCCTGCAGCTGGCAGCTCAAGGAGAGAGAGGCGCCCCTCCTCGGCTCTTGCGCACTTGGTCGCCAGGTTGAACAGCTCCTGAGATGTGCAGAGCTCCTCGTGGATAGCAAGCTCTTCCTTCATCTTGACGTCACGGACGTCGTCCGAGAACGCGGAGATGATGGCTTCGTCCGTGACCTTGGGGATCTTGAGGCGGGTGTTGTTGAAGCACTGGATGTACTTTTGGAGGGTCTCTCTTGGATGTTGCTTGATGCGGTGCAGATCACCCGCGGCCGGTGGGCGGCCGCGAGTGCCCTGGAAGTTGGCGACGAAGCGGTCGCGCATCTCGTCCCAGGAGGAGATCGAGCCGTGCTGCAGGTTCAGGACCCAGGAGCGGGCCCCATCCTTGAGAGCCATGGGAAACCAGTTCGCCATGACTTTTTCATCGCCGTTGGCCGCTTCGATGCTCACCTCATAGAGCTGCAGGAACTCCGCTGGGTCGGCGGTGCCGTCGTAGCGAGGAGGCAGACCTAGCTTGAACTTGCCTGGCCAGGCGACGCTACGCAGTTCGGGGGTGAAGGCGCGGTAGCCGGCCGTGGTCGCCGGGGCCCTCTTCTGAGGTGGAGCTTGGTCTTGGCGAGGTCCGTGCTGCGCCACTGCAGGCGGCACGCGGTCTTGACGAGGTGGCGCGGGGAGCGCCGGTGCAGCTTCTCACGGCCGCGGGATTTCCTGACAGCTTCTTTCTTCATGCGCGGGCGCCGGGCGCGGTGGATCACGCCGCGGAGGCGCGCGCCTTGGTGCCAAGGCACCGTCTTGGGGTTGAGGTGGTGGAGGCATGCCATGAGCCCCATCGCCCGCGGCTGGTTGAGGGGGAGGCAGAGAGTGGGACGGCGCCGGAGAGCCCCCTGCGGCGCGGACGAGCTCGGTGACGTGGTCGAGCCACTCCTCATAGAGGTCGTCGATGGGGCGGTAGCGCAGGAGCTCATTCGCCGCGATGAGCGCGGCCCGTGCCTCCATGGGAGCATTGTGCGCATGAGACGAAGAACCAGCAGGGGTCAGCGATGGAGTAGCGGTGCGGCCGTCCTGCCGCACCGAAGGATGGAGCGAGGACGCCTGCTGCTCATTCCCCGCCGGGCCAGTGGCAGCGTTGGCGGCGGGAGATGGAGAACGACGAGGTGGCCTGCCTACGGGAGCCATCTGAGCGACGCGGACGGAGAGGGCAGCCCGACGCTCAGCTCGAGCACGGCGAGCGTCCGCCATGGAAACGACGGAGCGATGGAGCGACGAACTGATGGAAGGGAAACTACGACGCACCCCTACCTGGCACGCCAAATGTCGGATGTGGGGTTCCGGCAAACCCTTAAGGTTCGAACACTGGGGTGCGCGCGAAGTCTCTCCCTCCTACCGATCTACGCTCTAGCTCACCAAGATCTCGCGGATGAACTCGACGAACTTGCAACACAGAAAGACACGGGGTTTATACTGGTTCGGGCCACCGTTGTGGTGTAATACCCTACTCAAGTGTGGTGGTGGTGGATTGCCTCTTGGGCTGATGATGAACATTACATGGGAAGAACAGCCTCCTGAGGTTGAGGTGTTCTTGTGCTTGTGAACTTGTGGCGTGAGGATTCGATCGGGTTGGATCAAGCTAAGATGAGATGCCCCTACTGTGGTGGCTAGCTCTACCTATATAAGCCCTGGTCCTCTTCCCAAATATCGAGCGGGAAGGGAGCCAACAACGGCGGGCAAATTTGAAGGGGGCAGCTAGTACAAGCTATCCTGACAAAAGCGGTCTTCGCCTGCGAAAAGCTCTGGGTGACGCCGTCTTGGGCTCCATGGTGACCTCCGCCTTGCCGTCCTCCTGGTCTTGGTCTCGTTGCACCAATATGGCAACCTTTGCCTGATGCCTCGGTACTCTTCGCCTGCGCTGGCCTCCTTAGCACCAAAGAGGAAATGGGGATGCTGTGCGCACTGGCACCCGCCTGGTACCGTTCGTCATGGCTTACGTCACGAGAGCCTCATGAGGTTTGCCTCGCCTTGATATCTCCGCTCCTCGTGAGCCTGCTTGGCTAGGCCACTCCAGAGGAGGTCTTGCGTCGTCCTCCTCGCGAGGCTTGGACCCTCGCGAGGGTCTTGGGTGCCTTGTTGACGAAGATGGGCCGTACGGCCTGCTGCTTAGCCACGCTGTGGGCCGCAGGCAGGCAAGTCTGGGGACCCCCGTTCGCAGAACGCCGACAGGGGCGCCACCATCACTGGAGGGCTGGTCAGGTACCTCTTGAGGTCTTGAAACACTTTGTCGGCCTCTGGAGTCCACTCGAATGGGCCCTTCTTCTTCATCAGCTTGAAGAACGCCAGGGCGCGCTCTCCCAGCTTGGAGATGAAACGTCCCAACGCGGTCACGCGACCGGCGAGCTTCTGCATTTCCTTGAGGGTTTGTGGTGGACTCATGTCTTCGATTGCCTTGACCTTCTCCGGGTTCACCTTGATCCCTCTGTGGGATACGAGGAAACCCAGCAGCTTGCCGGAGGGGACGCCAAACACGCATTTCTCCAGGTTAAGCCACGCGTTCACCTGGCGCAGGCTTTCGAAGGTCTCCTCCAGGTCTTGAATCAAGGTTCTCGCCTCCCGAGACTTCACCAGAATGTCGTCGACGTAGGCTTCAGCATTCCTCCCGAGCTGCCGGCCCAGGGCAATGTGCATCAGTCGTTGAAAGGTCGCGCCCATGTTGCGCAGCCCGAACGGCATGTAAGTGTAGCAGTATACCCGGCACGGGGTTAGGAAGGCCGTCTTCTCGACGTCTTCAACTGCCATCTTGATCTGGTGGTAGCCTGAGAATGCATCTAGGAAGCAGAACAGGTCACACTCGGCGGTGGAGTCGACAATCTGGTCGATGCATGGAAGCGGGAAAGGATCTTGGGGGCAGGCCTTGTTGAGGTTGGTGAAGTCGACACACATGCGCTCCTTCCCGCCTTTCTTGGGCACAACGACGGGGTTTGCCAACCATTCAGGGTACCGGACCTCGCGAATGACGCCTACCGCCTCCAGCTTGCGGGTTTCTTGGACGATGAAGGTCTGCTTCTCCGTGGACTGCCGTCACGCCCTCTGCTTCACTGGGCGTACGTTGGGGCACACCTTCAAGTGATGCTCAATCACTCCTCTTGGGACCTCTACCAGCTGATCGGGTTCCCAGGCGAATACTTCCTTGTTCGTGCGCAAGACTTCACCGGTGCCTCCTCTTGGTCGGGGATGAGGTTGGCGCCTATGGTGAAGGTGGCCCCTGAGGACCCATTTTCCTTGACCGGCACCTGCTTGGTTTCTGCCCGGTCTTGAGTGAACAACTGCTTCTTCTTGGTCGATGCGGCCACCTTAGCTCCGGAGGTACCCGCATCGGCCGGTTGCGCTTCCGCGGCGGTCTTGAGGGCAAGCTTGAGTGCCGCCAGAGCCTCCTTGGTATCCCCCACTATGGCGAGGACGTCCTTGCTCCCAGGCATCTTCATGAGGTTGTAGGCCAGATGGGTCGCCACCATGAACTGAGCCAGAGCCGGGTACCCAAGGATAGTGTTGTACGGGAGGCCGATGTGGGCGATGTCGAAGTCGATCAGCTCGGTGCGATAGTTGTCTCAGGTGCCGAAGGTCACGGGAAGACAGATCTGCCCCAGGGGGCTGGAGGAGCCGCCTCCGACGCCGGAGAAGGGCTTGCTGGGGCGGAGCCGCTTGAGTGGTACGTGAAGGAGGCTGAAGGCCCCCACCGAGAGCACGTTGAGGCCGACACCGACATTGATGAGGGTCTTGGTGACGGCTACGTGGCAGATGGTGGGCGTGCAAACCATAGGGAGCACACCCGAGCCGACGGTGCTGACGGGATGATCTTCTGAGCTGAAGGTCAGGTCGGCCTTGGGCGCCACCCAGCCCGGGGGAGCCCCTGCTGTGCGGAAGCGGCGCCGATCTGGGGAAAGAACGGCTTTGCGTGACGGCCCGAGGGCGGCGCCTGCGAGCAGCCGAGGAGGGCCGCGACTGCATGGGGCGCCGGTGCCGCGAAGCGCGCAGCAAAGAGACCGCGCAACTCCTCCCAGGATGCCACCGTGGATCCGGGGAGGTTGAGCAGCCAGGCGCGCGGCACGCCAGTGAGGGCCATGGGAAGCCAGTTGGCCATGACCTTGTCATCGCCCCCGGCCTTAAGGACGGCCTCCTTGTACGCCAGCAGGAAACCACCGGGTCCGCCGCGCCGTCGTAGCGCGGTGGCATCTCCGGCTTGAACTTGGGCAGCCACTGCACCTGCCGCACGGCGGGGGCCAAGGCTCGGAGCCCCCTGGCCCTGCCGCTGGCATCAGTCGTCGCAGCGGGAAGCGCGGCGCTTGCCATGGGGGCGAAGCGCGGTGGTGGCGAAGCGCAGATCGACGGAAGGAAACTCCGGCACACCCCTACCTGGCGTGCCAAATGTCGGATTTCGGGTTCCGGCAAAACCCTTGAGGTTCGAACACTGGGGTGCGCACGAAGATTTCCCTCTACCTAATCACACCCTCAGCCTCACTGCAATCTCAAAGCTTAGCCCGACGAACTCGCAACACAAGAGACACGAGATTTAAACTGGTTTGGGCCACCTTTGTGGTGTAATACCATACCCCAGTGATTGCCTCTCGGGCTGAGGATGAATAGTACAAGGGGAAGAACAGCCTCCTAAGGCGAGGTGTTCTTGTGCTTGGTGGGTGTGGGGGTGATCTCAAATCAGTTGCCTCCTACTATGGGGGCTAGTCCTATTTATAGAGGCCCTGGTCCTCTTCCCAAATATTGAGCGGGAAGGGAGCCAACAACGGCCAATTTGAAGGGGGACAGCTAGTACAAGCTATCCTGACTAAAGGTGGTCTTCGCCTACCAAAGGCTCTGGTGGTGACGCCGTCTTGGGCTCCACGGTGACCTCCGTCCTGCCGTCCTGCTGGTCTTGGTCTCGTTGCACCGATATGGAAACCTTTACATGATGCCTCGGTACTCCTCGCCTGGGCCTACATCCTTAGCACCAAATAGGAAGCAAGGATACTGTGCGCGCTGGCGCCCCCTGGTCTCGGTCGTCATGGCTTACGTCATTGGAACCTCGCGAGGTTCGTCTTGCCTTGATCTCTCTGCCCCTCGTGAGCCAGCCTGGTGAGGCCGCCCCCGAGGAGGTCTTGTGTCATCCACCTCGCGAGCCTTGGCCCCTCGCGAGGGTCTTGAGCGTTTGTTGGTGAAGACGGGCCCCACTGGGCCGTGAGTGGAGCCATGCCGCGGGCCGCAGGTAGGCAAGTCTAGGGACCCCGTTCCCAGAACGCTGACAACCTCCCAATTTTTTATCTCCCAATTCTCGCTTTGAGCTCTAGCACCTCTACAAATCCCTACTTCCCTCTGCGAAGGGCCTTTCTTTTACTTTATGACATTTTTATTTTTTTTATTTGAGTCTCCATCTTCTCTTATAAAAGCACCAACTAGGGGGCACTATGATCGTACTTGAGCATTGGGTATAGTTAATATGCGAGTGTGTTTCATGAATAGATCAATGATTGAACATGATGGGCTAGAGATAGCTTATTTTAGCATTGATATTTTGAAAGACATGGTTGCTTGTTGATACGCTTGAGTGTTTAAGTTATCATGTCAAAACTAGACTATTGCTTTGAACAATATAAAAGTCCAAATGTCCATGCTATAAAGAAGAGAATATGATATGACATGTTAGGCAGCATTCCACATAAAAAGTTCTGTTTTTATCATTTACCTACTCGAGGACGAGCAGGAATTAAGCTTGGGGATGCTGATATGTCTCCAATGTATCTATAATTTTTTATTGTTCCATGCTGTTATATTATCATTCTTGGATGTTTTATAATCATTTTATAGTCATTTTATATCATTTTTTTGTACTAACCTATTGACATAGTGCCAAGTGCCAGTTGCTGTTTTTTGCATGTTTTTTACATCGCAGGAAATCAATACCAAACGGAGTCCAAACGCAGCGAAACTTTTTGTGGATTTTTTTTGGACCAGAAGACATCCAATGGGCCGAAGAAGCACCTAGGGGCTACTCCGAGGGGAGCACAACCTACCAGGGCGCGCCTGGAGGCCCAGGCGCGCCCTGGTGGGTTGTGCCCACCTCGGGTGCCCCAGACCACCTCTTTACTCTATAAATACTCCAATATTCCGGAAACCCTAGGGGAGTCGACGAAAATAAATTTCAGCCGCCGCAGAGTCCAGAACCACCAGATCTAATCTCTCAGCGTTCTGGCAACGGGGGTCCCCAGACTTGCCTGCCTGCAGCCTATGGCGTGGCTCCACTAGCGGCCTGGTACGGCCCATCTTTACCAGCAGACACTCAAGACCCTCGCGAGGGGCCAAGCCTCACGAGGCGGGCGACACAAGACCTCCTCAGGGGCAGCCTCACTACGCTGGCTCGCAAGGAGCGGAGAGATCAAGGCGAGGGGCACCTCGTGAGGTTCCCGTGACATGAGCCATGACGAACAAGGCCAGGCGAGCGCCAGCGGGGCGCAGAGTACTGGTTTCCTATTCGGTGCTAAAGCAGCAGGCGTAGGAGACGAGTCCCGAGGCATCAGGCAAAGGTTTCCATATCGGTGCAATGAGACCAAGACCAGAAGGACGACGGGATGGAGGTCATCGCGGAGCCCACGACGGCGTCACCACTAGAGCCTTTGGCAGGCGAAGACCACCTTTTCTCAGGATAGCGTGAACTAGCTGTCCCCCTTTAAATTGGCCGTTGTGGGATCCCTTCCCGCCTAAAATTTGGGAAGAGGACCCGGGCCTCTATAAATTGCACTAGCCACCACCGTTGGAGGCAACTGATTTGGCCCCAAAGGATCTTGGATCAGACCCATTCCACCCACACACACAAGCTCACCGAGCTCAAGAACACCTCTCCTCAGGAGGTAGTTCTTCCCTTGTACTTGTTCATCCAGCCAACAAGGCAATCCACCACACCACACTGGAGTAGGGTATTACACCACATCGGTGGCCCAAACTAGTATAAACTCTTGTGTCCCTTGTTCTTCTGGTTCGGCGAGCTAAGCTTTGAGATCGTGGTGAGAGCGTGAGCTAGGGGAAGAGAGATCTTCGTGCGCACCCCAGAGTTCGAACCTCAAGGGTTTCGCCGGAACCCACAATCCGACATTTGGCGTGCTAGGTAGGGGTGCGCTGAGGATTTCCATCCGTCGATCCATGCTCCACCGCTCCACCGCATCCATGGCAGACGTGCATCGAGCTCGCGACGAGCGCCGGGCCGCCCTGGCCGACCATGTCGCTCAGACAGCCCCTGTCGGCGGGCCTCCCCGTCGTTCTCCATCACCCGCCGCCAATGCCGCCATCGGCCCGGCAGGAAACGAGCAGCAAGCATCCTCGCTGCACCCCTCTATGCAGCGGGACGTCCGCACTGCTACCCCCTCGCTGACTCCGGCTGGCTCATCGTCCCATGCTCATCGCATGCCCATGAACGCGCAGGCCACGCTGCTCATGCCACGCGAGCTCCTGCGCTGCCGCCCAGTCGACGACCTCTACGAGGACTGGCTGGACCACATCACCCAGCTCGTCAACACCGTTGGGGGCTCCCCCGCACCGTCCCTCTCGCTGCCTTGCCCTTCTCCAGTTACAGGCGATGTAGCTCACAGAGCGCCTCCGCCCCAAGGCGGCGCCCTGACACCAAGACGCGCGGCCCCTCGGCGCGACCCGCCGCGCCGGGCGCCCACGCATGAAGAAGTAAGCTGCCAAGAAGTTCCCCGACCGCGAGAAGACGCTCACGCACTCCCGACGCCACCATGTCAAGATCGCATGCCGCCTGCGGTAGAGGTGCGCGGGTATCAAGACCAAGCTTCGCCCCCGCAGCGGGCCCCGGTGGCTACAGCAAGCTGTCGTGCCTTCACTCCGGAGCTGCGTAGCGTCGTTTGGCCAGGCAAGTTCAAGCCAGACCTACCTCCGCGCTACGACGGCGCCCCCGACCCTGCGGAGTTCTTGCAGCTCTATGAGCTGAGCATCGAGGCGGCCAACGGCGACGAGAAAGTCATGGCAAACTGGTTTCCCATGGCTCTCAAAGATGGTGCTCGCTCGTGGCTCCTGAATCTGCCCCCAGGTTCGATCTCCTCCTGGGGTGAGATGCGCGACCGCTTCGTCACCAACTTCCAGGGCACTCCCGACCGCCCGTCGGCCGCGGCTGACCTACGCTGCATCAAGCAGCAGCCTGGAGAGACCCTGCAGAAGTACATCCAGCGCTTCAACAGTGTTCGCCTCAAGATCCCCAAGGTGACGGACGAGGCCATCATTTCAGCGTTCTCTGATGGCGTCCGCGATGTCAAGATGAAGGAGGAGCTCACTATCCACGAGGAGCTATGCATGACACTAGAGATGTTCAACATGGCAACCAAGTGTGCGAGAGCTGAGGAGGGGCGCCTCTCCCTCCTCGTACTCCCTGTTGCCGACCTAGAAGAGAAGAAAGTCAAGGCCAAGGACGGGAAGCGCAAGGGGGTAGCTTTGCTCGCGGTGGATCCAGATACGAAGCGCGGCCAGGACCACCCCGAGTCATCCAAAAGCAGTCGTACGTTCTGCGCCTTCCACAACATACACAACCACAACACCAATGACAGCCAAGAGCTCAGGGCCATTCGAGATGGACGCTTCGGTCGACGCTCCGAGCGCAACGACCGGGACTACGGCCGAGGAGGAGGACGAAGTGGAGGACGCTGGGACGGCCACGGCCCCCATCAGGAGTGGCACGACCAGCCTCACGAGGACCACTGGCGGGACCAGCCTCGTGAGGACCGTCCTCAGGGCAATCCTGGCCTCCCTCCGCTGCCGCCACCGCCAAGAAGGAACAACGACCACCATCAGGACGAGGGGGCTGGGGGCTTCTAGGAGCCGCACGCTATCGCTTGCATCTTGGGCGGTGCTCAGGCCCCAGCTTCCCAGGGCATCTTCAAGCAGTTTGCTCGCGAGGTGAACGCGGCCCTTCCCAGGCTCGAGGCCACGCGCCCGCTCAGGTGGTCCAAGTGCGCCATCACCTTCAGCTCGTCGGACCAGCTCAAGTGCGCGGCTACCGCCGGCGCCCTCCCGATGCTTTGCTCACCCGTCATCAGCAACGTCCAAGTCACCAAGACCCTCATCGCCGGCGGCGCAGGGCTCAATGTCCTGTCCATCGAGACGTTCGATAGCCTCCAAGTGCCATACGATCAGCTACAGCCTACCAAGCCTTTTTCAGGAGTGACCGACGGCTCCACCACCCCGATAGGGCAGGTCCTCCTCCCTGTCACCTTTGGCCAGCGCGACAACTACCGCACCGAGCTCATTGACTTTGATGTCGCCCACATCCGTCTGCCATACAACGCCATCCTTGGGTCTCCAGCGTTGGCCAAGTTCATGGCGGTGACCCACCACGGCTACAACGTCCTCAAGATGCCAGGAAGCGGCGGGGTCATCACGGTCCCCTACGAAGAAAGAGATGCGGTGTGCTCCCTGGATCACACCTTCCAAGCCGCAGCAGTCGAAGACCCCAACAATGAAAGCATCGTGTACCCTCCTGAGGCCATCCCCAAGAAGAAGAAGCTAATCCACCCAGCACCTTAGGGAAGCGGTGTCTCCAGTGGCACCACCTCAGGATCTGCGCCCGCAGCCGGGGCGCCTCCCTCCCTCGCATAGGAAGGCGCGCCCGGTGCCCTCCTCAAGCTGGGCTTGGGGCTCTCTTCTGGAGGGCCTCGGACCTAGCCAATGTCACGAGGGAGACGCTCGGGCACCACATGGAGGCGTGCTTCGCTGCACGTTTCCCTCAAGAGGGCACAAGGCGAGGAGCGCCTAGTGCTCAGGAGTTGATCACCCAGGCAATCCAGGAGCTTCAAGAGGCAAGGAACATACGTGGTGACCGTCGCCCACCACCCAGCGCGGCTCCCCATCCTGGCGAGGACGGCGGGCTGCGCGTCTGCGTCGACATTCTAGGGCTCAACAGGGCCGCACCTCAGGAGCGCTTCTGGCCTTCGCGCATTGGCCGGTGTGAGGGTCCACCTCACAGCTATGTTCGCATGCCGTTTGGCCTGCCGAACGCGGCTGTCACCTACCAGTGTCATCTACGGAGCATCCTGGCGGCTCAGGAGGCCAGACATCACGCAGTCCTGGCGGAGATGGCGACGATCCTCAAGGAACCACCCGAGTTGTAACGCCCACGATGCGGCTATATCTCCCACGTGTCGAGGCACGACTTAGAGGCATAACCGCATAGTGGTTTTGTCGCAAGAAGGGTCATCTTCACACGATCCCATGTAATGAACAAGAATGGGATAAAGAGTTGGCTTACAATCGCCACTTCACACAATACATAAATATAATCCATACATCATCCAAATACAAACATATAGACCGGATACGGTCAAAGATCCAGATGAAAATAAGACAACCCCAAATGCTAGATCCCCGATCGTCCCAACTGGGCTCCACTACTGATCATCAGGAAAAGACACATAGTAACGACCACGTTCCTCGTCGAACTCCCACTTGAGATCGACCCCATCATCTGCACTGGCATCCTCGGCACCTGCAACTGTTTTGGTAGAATCTGTGAGTCACGAGGACTCAGCAATCTCACACCCGCGAGATCAAAACTATTTAAGCTTATAGGAAAGGAAGGAGTAATGAGGTGGAGCTGCAGCGGCAATAAGCATATATGGTGGCTAACATACGCAAGAGAGAGCGAGAAGAAAAGCAACGGAGCGGTCGTCATCTAGCAATGACCAAGAAGTGATCCTGAACTCCTACTTATGTCATACATAACACAGACCGTGTTCACTTCCCGGACTCCGCCGAGAAGAGACCATCACGGCTACACACGCAGTTGATGTATTTTAAATGGGTCAAGTGACAAGTTCTCTACAACCGGACATTAACAAATTCCCATCTGCCTTATAACCGCGGGCACGGCTTTCGAAAGATAATACCCTGCAGGGGTGTCCCAACTTAGCCCATCATAAGCTCTCACGCTCAACGAAGGATAAACCTTCTCCCGGAAAGACCCGATCAGTCTCGGAATCCCGGTTTACAAGACATTTCGACAATGGTAAAACAAGACCAGCAAAGCCCCCGAATGTGCTGACAAATCCCGATAGGAGCTGCACATATCTCGTTCTCAGGGCACAACGGATGAGCCAGACGTCGGGTTGGCATAGACCCTAGTTGCCCAGGGGGCGCCGGACATCGCTCGGTTTGGGCCAGCACTCGAAGGAGCACTGGTCCGGGGGTGTAAAATAAAGATGACCCTCGGGCTCGCGAAAACCCGGGGGAAAAGGCTTAGGCGGCAAATGGTAAAACCAAAGTTGGGCCTTGCTGGAGGAGTTTTATTCAAGGCGAACTGTCAAGGGGGTCCCATAAATCACCCGACCGCGTAAGGAACGCAAACTCAAGGAACATAATCCCGGTATATCAGAAACTAGGGCGGCAAGAGTGGAACAAAACACCAGGCATAAGGCCGAGCCTTCCACCCTTTACCAAATATATATATATATATGCATTAATTAAATAAGAGATATTGTGATATCCCAACATATCCATGTTCCAACATGGGACAAACTTCAACTTCACCTGCAACTAGCAACGCTATAAGAAGGGCTGAGCAAAAGCGGTAACTTAGCCAAACAACGGGTTGCTAGGAAAGGATGGTTAGAGGCTGATATGGCAAAATGGGAGACATGATATAGCAAGTGATAGGTAGCGCAGCATGGCAATAGAGCGAACAACTAGCAAAGCAAAGATAGAAGTGATTTCGAGGGGTGGTCATCTTGCCTGCAAGGTTCTCAGAGTTGTCAAAAGCTTGATCCTCGTAAGCGTACTCAACAGGTTCCTCGTTCACGAACTCGTCTCCCGGCTCTACCCAAGACAAGAACACAAACAAATGGAACCACAATCAACCACGAGAAATGCACAAGCAACATGATGCAAAACATGTATGATATGCAAGATATGATATGCGATGCATATGCGTGCTCCGGGAGGAAAAAGATGAACATGTCAGTAACTTGGCAAACCAAGCATGCCACTGGAAAGATGAGATGATTTCGGTCGAAATCGATATGAAGATCACCGGAAACGGATGCACGGTTTGCAAATGGCAAGCAAAATAAGAATGACACGAATCTGCGATTAACAGCATGATAGCACTTAAAATGCAACAAGCAACAATGCTACAGCACTCGAACATAGCAACAAAGCATATGAAAGTACTCCACAGGAGATGCTTGACAAAAGATGAACACTAAGCTACGGCTAGTTCACAACATATCAAGCTCAAACAAGCATGGCAAAAGTGCAAAAGATAACAGGAACTTAACATGGCCAAACAAGGCATGGCAGAAAACAGCATCAGGTATCAATGTTCAGAGCACGAAATCAACATGCTACAGGAACTTAACATGGCAAAACAAGGCATGGCAATGTTCTACTAAAAGCATATGACAAAAGTCCCTTACTGACCATAAGCCAAAAAGGACCAGAAGATATGATGGCAAGCATGTAAACATAGCAAGTTTCGTTATCAGGTTTCAGACAGCAGAAAACAGAGCATGGCAGAAATAATAATATGTAGGCATGTTTGTGAGCTTGATGCACTCACTACAGAGCAATGCATGACAAAACAAGCATACCTACAGCACGATGGCATGTTTATGAATCTATCCATGGCAAGAACAAGAGAATAGCATGTATGGATCAACTACAATAAGCTGGGCAAAATTGCATATCATGTTAAGAATCTGCCAGAAATATTTTATAGCAAAAGTAGAGCAAGATTGAGTCATTCTATGGCACTCCATAATTGCAAACAAGGGCAGGAATGGATGAATTACAACTATATCTACAAAACATCCTTACTGAACATCTCCAAAATATGCATGGATCTCTCTGTAGCATCAAGTTTACATGGCAACAAAATAACAGCAGACAAAGACAGAAATCACTGTCCCTGAAATCAGAAACATTACGGGGCCTAGTTTGCATGCTTGTGCTAGTCACCACAGAGATCACAAAAATACATGGCATACACCCTTGGAAAGATGGCATGGCATACTTCAAAACACATGTAGAGCTCATGCCCATAAGATGCATAGATTTAAAGATACAAAAATGACAAATCTCCAAGTTCTGATAAGAACCAGAGGATAACAGCAACTAGCCCTCTTCCAACAGAGATTTGGGCATCAACATGACCTCTAATGAACATGGTGCAATTTAACAAAATATAGAGCATCATGAGGCGAACAATTTGACATATTACACGTGCGAACCGGAGCTACATGCAAGAAGTTACGCAACGATGAACAGGGCAATATGCTGTAACAGGAAAAAAACTTAGAGAAAAAGAGGGTGCTCGGGGTCAACCTCCGTTGACCAGATCTGGATCGAGGGAACAGGAGCTCGGGCTTGGTTCGGGTGCTCGCGGCGATGGCCGGAGTAGGAGGGAGAGGAGGCGGCCGGAGGGCGACGGAGGGAGGCCGGAGGAGGAGCCGGAGGAAGGAGGAGGCGGCGGCCTCGGGCTCCCAGGAGGCGGCGGCGAGGAGGCGGCGGCCGGCGGTGGCGGCGCACCGGCGGCGCGG
>NC_057808.1:142315942-142324388 GCF_018294505.1 Triticum aestivum | reverse complement strand
GCTGCGGGCTCCCCGGGCCGCGGGCGGCGCGGCGTACGGCGGCGGGCCGGGCGACACGTGTCGGCCCCGGATTGGCTACGGGCGCACTGGCGATTTCGTCCGGCGCGGCGCGAGGGGATTTTTAGGGTTTCGGGGACTGCGAATGTTATTTCGGGATGCTCACATATTTATAGGTAGAGGGAGCTAGGAGGCTCCAAATTAGGTGCGGTTTTCGCCCACACGATCGTGATCGAACGACCTAGAGCATGGAAGAGAGTTTGGTGGGTTTTGGGCTGGTTTTGAGGGGGGGTTTGCTGGACACTCAAATGGACATTGCGGATGCCCGGTTAACCGTTGGAGTACCAAACGACCTCCAAATGGAACAAAACTTGACCGGTAGTCTCCGGGTGGTATATTAAGGCCACTTGACAAGCCTCGGTCCATTCCGAGAAAGTTTGACACCCGCACACGAAAGAAAACAAGAGGGGTGCACCGGAGGAGATAGGAGCGCCGGATTGCAAAACGGACAACGGGGAAAATGCTCGGATGCATGAGACGAACACGTATGCAAATGCAATGCACATGATGACATGATATGAAATGCATGACATGAACAAAATACAAAACGAAAGAAAAAACCCGACCACGGAGGGAATATCATAACACATAGCCGAAAATGGCAAGAGTCGGAGTTACAAATGTGGCAAGTTACATGCGGGGTGTTACACGAGCCCCCGGAGCCTCCTAAGGCTTAGGGCCCTGGTGGCTCGTGAGGAGCGACCCCTTTAGCGCGCACCTTCAACTACCTCAACTCTCCTTCGACAACAAAACCAGGTGACATTTTCCTGTTTACTCAGTTGGGAGCGCCCCTCGGGCAGCATCATTCCCAGGTCGCATGGGCATGTCTCTGCGGCATGTATCTTTTTGCATCTTTAGCTTACTCTGTTGGGAGCGCCCCTCGGGCTGCATCATCCCCAGGCCGCTCGAGTCCGTCCCAGTGGCATGTATCGTTCTTGCATCTACCTAAGCTAGCTTGTCTCCTTGCATGAGTTATCTATGGCTATCACCTGCTTATCTGGTACATCGATACCCCACCCGCGACCACCCTCGTTGCCACGGGAGCTACGCGCCGGTTGTCTTCCCTTAGGATTCCTCGCATGAGTAGGCTTGGCACGGCGTCGGTGCTCGGGTCCGTCCCTGCAGCGTCGATAAACCCAACGACCGAGCTCTGTCTGGCGGGCCGGCCTCGTTCACGTCACCTCCTGGGGTCGTTGGTGTCTGGCCTTCTCATGGGATCGCCTCAGGAAATTCGTCTGGCGCAGGTTGCCTAACCATCTCGCAGGATCACTGAAGCTATCAAGAACCAAGACTAGGCGCAACCCACCTTGAGGTAGGGCCTCGTGAGTCCTGTGCTGGCTCACGAGTGCCCAGACACTCCTCATCTAGCCCTGCCGTGCAAGCCATGTGTCAAGGCGGGGCTGTACATGCCCCGGGGGCTCCAGAGTGAGCCCTCACCCACGCACCAGTGGAAGCACCATGCTTCGTGCTGGCAGTCGACACGGTCGAGGAGCGGCTATGCCCGTGCAAGTGCGGAAGCGCTACGCTCCGCACTGGTGATAAACAACTGAGGGCGGCCCCACGGCCGTACCAACCTCAGGGAGCCATCGGGGTCGGTTTCCAGCCTCACCGCAACACTTTCCCCTCGGGAGAGTCGCGCGAGGGGGCTGGGCACGGGGGCTACACTCAGGAGCTGCCTAGCATACGCCGCCCTGCCAGGTCCCTCGGACCTGGTCGTCGCGCGCCACTCCCGAGCAGGACCTCGGCGAGGACAGGTATGAAGGTCTGTTTGAGCGTCAAGGGGGACTCCTGAGCATCGCGACTTAGGAGCCTAACTGGCCACGTAGCCCCTCACCCCTTGGTCCGTCCTGGTGATCCGTACGGCCCAACAGTGGCTGAGGTATGCGCGGGGTCGGGCCCTGCCGACGTAGAACCCTAAGACCTATTTTAGCGGCTCCTTCCCGTAGGCCGTTTGCGCGTCAAGGGGGGACTCCTGAGCATCGCGACTCAGGAGCCTAACTGGCCATGTAGCCCCTCACCCCTTGGTCCGTCCTGGTGATCCGGACGGCCCAACGGCGGCTGAGGTATGCGCGGGGTCGTGCCCTGCTGACGCAGAACATCAAGCTAATGGGAAGGAAATCGCGGAACCTAAATATATTATTACACAGCACATTGTCCCCCAAACGATAGACAGAGTTTTAACGCCTCCACGAGGCACGTCTCATGTCACAGGAAATCTCTCAGGAAAGTAAAATGAGAAGGAGCGTCGTCCTTCGCTAGCAAGCCCTTTCTTCAGCCTTGGGTGCCGTCGCCGGGGAGCGCCTTCCCGCCGGCAACGGCACCGTCGGTCGTGTCGTTGGCCTCGGCCGAAGGATCGGCGGGGCCGTCGGTTGGAAGCGCGGGCTCGATGGCGAGGAACTTCTTCAACAGGGCTTCCACCTGGCCCAACACGGCTGTGGCTGCGCAGCGCGCCTCCTCCACGGGCTTGAGCAGCTCGCCGAGGTCGGTGCCGGGGTTGCGAACATGCAGGTGGCTGAAGACGCGCATCAGAGCCGAAGAGGAAAGCGCGCGGGCTTCCCCCCCCCCCCACCATGGGGCCGATCCCGTCGACGACACCCTCAAGCGCCTCGACAAGATAAGATAAGGAAGCAGCTGGGCGGGGCCTTCGTCGTCCGTCGACGGCGGCTTCTCCAAGCCCTTCTCGTAGAGTGCCCGCAGCTCTTCGTGGGATCTCTCCTCATGGGACTTGAAGGCCACGCGGTCTTCGGCAAGAATCTTTGCCCTGGACTCCAGCAGGGTCTTCTTAGCCTCCAGCTTCTTCTCCAGCTCCTCCAGGCGGTTGCGCTCTGCAGCCTGCGCCCTCGCTGACTGCTCCAGTTTGGCGTCACAACCATTGACCGCGTCTTCCCGGGCCTTCATCTTCTCCTCCTCTGCCTTGCGCTCGCGAGCCTCGGCTAGGCGCTCGTTGCGCATGGTCTCCAGCTCGGCCTCCAGCGACCGGCAACGATACTGGGCAACCCCGGCGTCCTTCAGCACCACCTCACGGGCAGCAGCTGCTTGGGCGGCGGCCTGTTTGTCCTTCTTGGAACCCGCCGTGGCCTGGCTCAGCACCGCACGGACGGATGCATCAGAGTGCAACCAGCCAGAGATCAGCTCCAGGCGCCCGGCCACTAGGCGACGGTCGGCACCTTGAAGATCACCCCGCAGCCGGGCCAGCATAGAAAGGGCATGCTCCAGGGCGTAAGGCGAGGCATAAGGATCACAAACTGGCGGTGGGATGGAAGGAGAAGGCAGCGTCGTCGCCAAGACCTGCAGGTTGACGGCAGCGGAAGAAGAAGCCAGGAGCTCCAGAGCCTGCGGGGCCTCGGCCGGCGAGCTGGTGACAAGTGCCTCGGGAGCCGGCGTAGCATCAGGGGCCGTTGTCCCCTGGAGACGCTCCTCTGGGCCTCGCGAGGAAGACCGGGCCGGAGAGGTGTGGGCGCCATCGCCGCCCTTCTGCGCCAGAGGAGGCGCGACCGTGCCAGGCTACTGGGTCCCCGAGGATGTGGCCGCCCCTCCTTCTTCTTCTTCGATGACGATGTCGGCCTAGCAACTCAAGGAGGAAGCATCAGGAAGCCGCGATAAAAGCAGGAGCAAGGGCAAGGTCAGGGCAGGATACTCACTGGTCCATGGCGGTGTAGTCCCGGCGCCTCTTCGGAAGTGTGGAGCTTAGGGGCCTCGCGGCCTGGGGCGCTGGCACGCGGGCCCTAGGAGTCGACGAGGCCGTGGTGGCTCTGGGCGGCGGCGAGGCAGGGGTGTCACCCCGAGAGATCAGCGACGATCTCCTCTTCGTCGGGACATCGGACGACGGCTTCCTCGAGGGTGAGACCCTGGACCTCGTAGTGACCCGAGCAGGGGGTAGGACTTCCCTCACTGGGTGGTCGCTAGCGTCGTCATCGTCAGGCAAGGCGTGGAGGAGATCGGCCTTGCCTGGAGGGGAGGTATCCCCAGACCCCTCCGAGGTGGCCGCCGAGTCCTGCTCCTCCTCCTCGCCAGAATTGTCGGAGGACACCACCACCAGAACCATCACGGCCGGGGCCTCAGAGGGCGCCGGCGGCACAAGACCACGCCCATCAAAGACAGGCATCTCGGCGGCAATCTTCGCTCCATCCGGGCGGTAGTACAAGGGAACGAAGGCGTCCGGCGGGTACCCCTAGTCGTCCCCAACCAAGGAGCAGAGGGCCGTGCCCAGCTCCACGTCAGACAGGGCCTCCGAACACAGGCGGAGGTCGTCTCCTTCGCCCTGAGCTTCCACAAGGGGCGCGAGCGCGCCTGGAGGGGAGCCACGCGCTACGTCATGAACTCCTTGACGATCATGGCCCCCGTCAGCTTCGCCGCCCTTGGGTCATCAGGCTTCAGGTCGGCGGTCATCCTCTCCAGCACCAACTCTGCCCAAGGGTCGGTGAGCTTCGCGCGGAACCACCCGTCGTGAGACGTGGGCAGCTCCGTCGGCAACACCAGCCGGGGGTGAGAGCACTTGGCATCCATCAGGACCCACTTGCTCCTGAAGCCCTCGGCCTTCTTCCCGGCCTTCGAGATCGCGTTGGTCTTGTTGGCTGCAACGAAGTTGGCACACCCCGAGCAGGGGCCGTCCTTGACCCGGAGATAGAAGAAGTGGCGCAGCAGCGCCACGGGCGGCATCACCCCGACGTATGCCTCGCAATAGAAGGCGAAGATCGATAGAAGGAGGATGGAGTTGGGATGAAGATGGAGGGCGTGAAGCTTGTAATAGCTAAGGACGGAGAAGAAGAAGTCGGAGAAGGGGGAACCAACCCCGCAACGATGCTGCTCATGAAGAAGGGGTAGAAGGTGCAACCCGCGGCCTTCGGCTCGGTGGAGCTAGCCCGGAGTGCAGTTTTCCTCTTCTCATCGCCCTCTGCCGTCATCAGGAGCGTGCCGGTAAGGTTCTTCTCCGAGACGCTCGGCGCCTTCAGCGCAGGCTCGTACCAGGATGGCGGAGGGGCGGCCCGAGCTTTGTTGGGCACCATTGGCAATAGGCTCGGAGGAGGATTCGGGTGGATCTGGAGTCTTTGAGAACCGGGCGCAAGAAAGGGGATCCGGAGCAAGACGAAGGGGAGCAATGAAGGCAGCGCGGCTAGCACCAGCCTTTTGTCAGTCGGGCAGTTGCCGAGGCAGCGTGGGGAAGCGGAGACGCCCACGCCGCGTCAGTCGCCACGCGTCAATCAAGGCTGCAGGCGGTTGGGGCCCGCGGCGCTCCGCATTTGCCCCTTGGCTTCGCCTCAAAGCCAAGTCCGAGCGCACCTTGGGCCCGGGGGCTACTGTCGGTGTTCTGGGAACAGGGGTCCCCAGACTTGCCTGCCTGCGGCCCATTGCGTGGCTCCACTAGCGGCCTGGTACGACCCATCTTCACCAGCAGACACTCAAGACCCTCGCGTGGGGCCAAGCCTCGTGAGGCGGGCGACACTAGACCTCCTTAGGGACAACCTCACTAGGCTGGCTCACGAGGAGCAGAGAGATCAAGGCGAGGGGCACCTCGTGAGGTTCCCATGACGTGAGCCATGACGACTGAGGCTAGGCGGGCGCCAGCGGGCGCAGAGTACTAGTTTCCTCTTCAGTGCTAAAGGAGCAGGCGCATGTGAGGAGTCCCGAGGCGTCAGGCAAAGGTTTCCATATCGTTGCAATGAGACCAAGACCAGCAGGATGGAGGTCATCGCGGAACCACAACGGCATCACCACCAGAGCCTTTGGCAGGCGAAGACCACCTTTTATCAGGATAGCTTGTACTAGCTGTCCCCCTTTAAATTGGCCGTTGTGGGATCCCTCACTACTAGGGAAAACCCTAGCAGTAGCGCGTGTTTAAAGCCTATCAGTAGCGCGGGGTGCGGCGCTACTAGTAAGGCGCTACAGCTAAAGGTTAGCAGTAGCGTGGGTTGAACCACGCTGCTGCTATATCGACTTAGTAGCAGCACTTTATACTATGAGCGCTACTGGTAATTAGTAGTAGCGCTTCTCCTGGCACGCGCTACTACTATTATTCCGTATTTCTTTTTTATTTCATGTTGTATTCATACACCTTTATACAAGTTTTCATACCGCAACAATTTAGAGAATGATTTTACATCATAATGAGTTATTACATCACTAGGAGAAAGAACCGTGGACTAGTTTCAAGTGGATGGACATCCACTTGAAACTAATCCGCGTTCTTTCACCCAATGATATAATATATCATCATCATCACCATCATCATCATCATCATATCATTAAAAACTTATCATCATAATACATAATTGTCACACCTCCTCATGATCATCGTTTTCATCAATGAGACATCACATACAAGTTGGTCACTAGACATAATTACAACTACTCATCATCATCAACTCTCATAAACATATTGTACCTCATAGGACCTACTACATTCTCTTAGGACCTACTATATTATCTGAGGTAAAATAGCATAAAACAAGATAGCCCCTGACTCTCCATTATGGATAATGGAGATTATCCTGTCTCCAATTCTTGCCTTTCGCACAATATTGCTTCCAAGAACCTCCTTATGAATGTCCATACATTTTTTTCCATTCTAAGATTAGCATGTGTTCACTGGTTTTAGAAATCCGGTATGGACAGGTGAGATTCGTAGGATGACCTGGCTGTATGTTCAAAACATCAAGGCGACCATTCTGATACATCAAATGAGGCACACAATCCATCGGGATTCTTTGTTGAAAAACATAGTAATAACTTCGTAGTTAGCAATGATGTACTTGTTTTAGAAGTATGCAAAAGATGCACGGATGTCGTAATAGTAAAAAATCTTACTAGAATATCTCCATGGAAGTTATCGTGGTTCAACACGTGCACTAGTGGCACGTATTGACCATAATTTGGAGGAGCTCGATAAAAGGCATTGTAATTCTCAAGATAAGTACAATATGCGACCAGATGACTTTTCTCCTGATAAGTTAACTCAGAGCCATCGGTGTAGTTGGTTCTGTCTACCATGTTCCGCACATTCTTTGAAGAATCAAAGTAAGCTATCAATGGAAATAAGTTGTCAACTATTTTAAAATAAACAATATAAATTACTTAATAACTATGTTTGAGGAACTCACATAGCGATAGAATTGGAAGCGTATCAACAAGGACCCAAATGTCCAAATTGTCTTGGTCGATGTCAGGATCACCAAGATCCATGGTGACAAACATACCCTCTTGAAAATCATACATCTTGCAAAGTGCTTCCCAACCCGGGCAACCAAAATGGGATACTCTCTCAGAATTGTATAGATTTTCCTCAAAATCCATACCATGATGGGTCCTTAGGTTAATTTTCTTTGTTTCATTCCTCTCATGATCTTCAAAACCCATCCTCTCCAAGACATAGCGTCTTGCATGGCATGGGATAAGCTAGTCGAATTGTAAAAGACGAAAATTACACGTTGATGTAGCAGAAGTCGAGCTTAATTATGAAAAAAACACTTCGCGTCGTAGCTTACCGTATCACAATCGAAGGCCTCCTCGAGCTTAATGCTGAAGCATCGATCTTCGTCTAGGTGAGGCCTGTCGCAGAAACCCCGGTTGTCGCCGCACCAGGAGCACTCCCCGGGACCTTCTTCGTCCGACGACATTTCCTATGTTCATAATGCAAAGATTAAACTTGTACAATTAAAACTCTCAGCTTGTTCATTATTCATCACGGGTTGACTATGTAACACCCTGGATGTAACTTTCCATATTTGTAACTCCAACTCTTGCCATTTTCGGCCATGTGATATGATATTCCCTTCGTGGTCGGGTTTTGTCTTTCGTTTTGCATTTTGTTCATGTCTTGCAGTTCATATCATGTCATCATGTGCATCTCATTTTGCATACGTGTTCGTCTCATGCATCCGAGCATTTTCCTCGCTGTCCGTTTTGCAATCCGGCGCTCCCATCTCCTCCGGTGCATCCCTCTTGTTTTCGTTTTGTGAGCGGGTGTTGAACATTCTCGGAATGGACCGAGTCTTGTCAAGTGGCCTTGGTATACCACCGGTAGACCACCGGTCAAGTTTCGTTCCATTCGGAGGTCGTTTGGTACTCCAACGGTTAACCGGGTAACCGCAAAGTCTGTTTGTGTGTTGCAGCAAAACCCCCCTTAAAACCAGCCCAAAACCCACCAAACTCTCTTCCACGCTCTAGGCCGTTCGATCACGATCGTGTGGGCGAAAACCGCACCTCATTTGGACTCTCCTAGCTCCCTCTACCTATATATTTGCATCCCCTCCCGAAAACATTCGCAGTCCAACCCTATCCCCGCTCCCTCTCCGCCGCCGGACGCGTCCGGTCCGCGCCGGACGAAGCCCCCGCCGCCGCCCTCGTCCACTCACGCTGCGCCACGTGGCCCCCCGCCGCCGTCCACCGCCGC
>NC_057808.1:142305987-142315511 GCF_018294505.1 Triticum aestivum | reverse complement strand
TATTTTCACAATATGTGTACCTGTTCATAGCATCATAACTCTCTGCATATAGCTCCGTTTCGCGCGTGTAATATATCAAAATGTTCGTCTTGTGATGATCTTCATTTTGTTCAATTGCACCATGTTCATTAGAGTCCATCTGGACGCCCAAATCTCTGGTGCAAGAGTGCTAGTTGCTGTTGTCTGCTGTTACTTAGCAGAACTTGTGGATTTGTTATTTTTGTTGCATTTAATCTGTGCATCTTATGGGCATGAGCTCTACATGTGTTTTGATGTATGTCATGCCATCTTTCCAGTGGTGTATGCCGTGTATTTTTTTGATCTCCGTGGTGACTAGCACAAGCATGCAAACTAGGCTCCGTAATGTTTCTGATTTCAGGGACTTAGTAATTTCTCTAAGTCTTTGTCTGTTGTTATTTTGTTGCTATGTAAACTTGATGCTACAGAGAGATCCATGCATATTTTGGAGATGTTCAGTAAGGATGTTTTGTACATATTGTTGTAATTGATCCATTACTGCCCTTGTTTGCAATTATGGAGTTCCATAGCATGACTCAATCTTGCTTTACTTTTGGTATAAAATATTTCTGGCAGAATCTTAACATGATATTCAATTTTGCCAAGCTTGTTGTAGTTGATACATACAGGCTATGTACTTGCTCTTGCCACGGATAGCTTCATAATCATGCCATCTTGCTGTAGGTATGCTTGTTTTGTCATGCGTAGCTCTGTAGTGAGTGCATCAAGCTCACCAATATGCCTTCATATTGTTGTTTCTGCCATGCTCTATTTTCTGCTAAGTCTGAAACCTGTTAACGAAACTTGCTATGTTTACATGGTTGCCATCATATCTTCTGTTCCTTTTTGGCTTATGGTCAGTAAGGGACTTTTGTCATATGAATTTAGTAGAATACTTTCATGCCTTTTTTTACCATGTTAAGTTCCTGTAGCATGTTCATTTCATGCTCTGAACATTGCTACCTGATGCAGTTTCAGGCATGCCGAGTAATTTCTCTAAGTCTGTGAACATGTTATCTTTTGCACTATTGCCATGCTTGTTTGAACCTGCTATGGTGTGATCTAGCCGTAGCTCAGTGTTCATATTTTGTCAAGCATCTCCTGTAGATTACTGCCATATGCTTTGTTGCTATGTTGGAGTGTTGTAGCTTTGTTACTTATTGCATTCTAAGTGCTATCATGCTGTTAATCACAGATTCGTGTCACTCTTGTTTTGCTTGCCATTTGCAAACCGTGCATCCGTTTCCGGTGATCTTTATATTGATTTCAACCGAAATCATTTCATCTTTCCAGTGGCATGCTTAGTTTGCCAAGTTACTGCCTTGTTCATCATTTTCCCTTCCAGAGCACGCATATGCATCGCATATCCCATCTCGCATATCATTCTTGTATTGCATCATGTTGCTTGTGCATTTCCCGTGATTGATTGTGGTTCCGTTGCTTGTGTTCTTGTTTTGGGTAGAGCCAGGAGACGAGTTCGTGAACGAGGAACCTGTTGAGTACGCTTACGAGGATCAAGTTCTCGACAACTCTGAGAACCTTGCACGCAAGATGACCACCCCTCGAAATCACTTCTATCTTTGCTTTGCTAGTTGTTCGCTCTTTTGCCATGCTGCGCTACCTACCACTTGCTATATCATGCCTCCCATATTGCCATGTCATCCTCTAACCATCCTTTCCTAGCAAACCGTTGTTTGGCTAAGTTACCGCTTTTGCTCAGCCCTTCTTATAGCGTTGCTAGTTGCAGCTGAAGTTGAAGTTGGTTCCATGTTGGAACATGGATATGTTGGGATATCACAATATCTCTTATTTAATTAATGCATCTATATATATTTGGTAAAAGGGTGGAAGGCTCGGCCTTATGCTTGGTGTTTTGTTCCACTCTTGCCGCCCCTAGTTTCCGTCATACCGGTATTATGTTCCTTGAGTTTGCGTTCTTACGCGGTTGGGTGATTTATGGGACTCCCTTGACAGTTCGCCTTGAATAAAACTCCTCCAGCAAGGCCCAACCTTGGTTTTAGCATTTCCCACCTAAGCCTTTTCCCCCGGGTTTTCGCGAGCCCGAGGGTCATCTTTATTTAAACCCCCGGGGCCAGTGTTCCTCTGAGTGCTGGTCCAAACTAGAGCCACTTGTAGCGCCACCTTGGGGAAACTCGAGGATTGGTTTTAGTTGTACGTAGTGTTCATCTGGTGTGCCCTGAGAACAAGATATGTGCAGCTCCTATCGGGATTTGTCGGCACATTCGGGCGGCTTTGCTGGTCTTGTTTTACCATTGTCGAAATGTCTTGTAAACCGGGATTCCGAGACTGATCGGGTCTTTCCGGGAGAAGGTTTATCCTTCCTTGACCGTGAGAGCTTATGATGGGCTAAGTTGGGACACCCCTGCAGGGTATTATCTTTCGAAAGCCGTGCCCGCGGTTATGAGGCAGATGGGAATTTGTTAATGTCCGGTTGTAGAGAACTTGTCACTTGACTTAATTAAAATACATCAACCGTGTGTGTAGCCGTGATGGTCTCTTTTCGGCGGAGTCCGGGAAGTGAACACGGTTTGAGTTATGTATGACGTAAGTAGGAGTTCAGGATCACTTCTTGGTCATTACCAGTTGACGACCGTTCCGTTGCTTCTCTTCTCGCTCTCATTTGCGTATGTTAGCCACCATATATGCTTAGTGCCTGCTGCAGCTCCACCTCATCTCACCATCCTTTCCTACAAGCTTAAATAGTCTTGATCTCGCGAGTATGAGATTGCTGAGTCCTCGTGACTCACAGATTCTACCAAAACAGTTGCAGGTGCCGACGATGCCAGTGCAGATGATGGGATCGACCTCAAGTGGGAGTTCGATGAGGAACGTGGTCGTTACTATGTTTCTTTTCCTGATGATCAGTAGTGGAGTCCAGTTGGGTCGATCGGGGATCTAGCATTTGGGGTTATCTTATTTTCATTAGGATCTTGACCGTAGTCGGTCTATGTGTGTATTTTGGATGATGTATGTTTCATATTTATGTATTGTGTGAAGTGGCGATTGTAAGCCAACTCTCGTTATCCCATTCTTGTTCATTACATGGGATTGTGTGAAGATGACCCTTCTTGCGACAAAACCACAATGCGGTTATGCCTCTAAGTCGTGCCTCGACACGTGGGAGATATAGCCGCATCGTGGGCGTTACAAGTTGGTAATCAGAGCCATCCCCGACTTAGGAGCCCCCTGCTTGATCGAATCGTTGGCGTTGTTGAGTCTAGAACAAAAATGTTTTGAGTCTTAGGATTATATATATCGGAGAGTAGGATTCTTTTTACTCCTCAGTCCCTTCGTCGCTCTGGTGAGGTCTCCTGACATAGAAGTTTTGACTCTTCTCTCCTCAAATTTCACTAAAAAAAATTTAGGATCACGCGGGTATCTTAGAATCATTCCGATGGTTTTGTGACAAGAACATTGTTCTTGGTGCCTCCTGACATTTAGGGGTTGTGGCAGTGTCCCGGGGAGTTGAGCTCCGAGGTGTTGTCGTCACAATTTTATCGTTGCAGTTCTGGAATACCTGAGTTTCGCCGACATCGAAATCTCTTTTATGCAGTTGTTGGTGAGATCACCTCGACGCCACCCAGTACTGGGGCGGGAGTTTGGGAGTATTGCCATAACTCATATAACGGATGTTTTTCGAAGGTTGAGGTACACGATTTCCGAAGGTTTCTTGGTTATGTGTTGACGGATGGATACAGCTGGATCTAGGGATTGCTAGTTTGGGTGATATATTTTGTGTCCCCTGTATCCCCAACACCAGATTGCATAACCAGAAAGTTTCGGGAGTTTATAAGTGGGAATTCAAGTAGCTCTTAGGATATCTTTCCGACAGACGCATGATATGAGATTGGGGTTCGACGTCTAGTGGTCCGCCTTTCCACGGTTGGTTTTATAGTGGTCTCGTAGTGTCTTAAAGAGTCCTTGGCTATGCCGACTCGGGGACGCTTCGTATGTCATGTGCACAGCCTTGTACATGATGGTGTTGTATGATCGAGCCCGTGTGGGCCCCACCACGAAAACTTCGGACGAAATCTCTATCATATGTTTGCTCCGGCTTATTCTGCAAGCCAATACTTTGTTTTGTTTTCAATTGTGGTATTCGAGTTGCTTCGAAATCAAATGTTGATTCCATATCTTTTTCTAAGTGGCTTCTCAATTTATGGAAGTGCGATGATTTACTATGGAATTCATTCGTTCATCCTCGTTCGAATGTTTATTGTGAAGACTATATGTTGCAATTTCTATCCGTTGATTCTACTTGTCTATTTGTCTATCAAGATGCTAACGGATGTCACCCTCTTCAGGATGGCTCCGCCAACGCGTCAGAATCCGGATCGCAATGAAGGGAGTCAGGCGAACCCTCCGCCACCACCTCCACCTCCGGAGGCATGGCAAGCTATCATGGCAGCCACCAATGCCAATGCTCAGATGATTCTGCAACTCTTGCAAGAACGCACCCAAGGGCAAGGCAATCAAGGAAATCAAGTTCAAGGCAACAATCAGCCTCACTTTGCTACTCTCAACCAGTTTCACGCAAATCATCCCAAGTCTTTCAGCTACTGTGCCGAGGCCACGGATGCCGATGATTGGCTCGTGGACATCTACAAGCATTTTGAATGTAGCAATGTCAGGCCTGAGGACTATGTCAAGTTCGCTTCTTTTCAACTCAAGGACCAAGCTGCTGATTGGTATCAACAATACAAAGATTCCAGAGGAGGTCGTGTGATCACTTGGACTGACTTCTGTCAGGACTTCAAAGCGCACCACATTCCACAAAGTGTTGTTGAGAGCAAGCGTGAGGAGTTCCGCAATCTCAAGCAAGGCAGCATGTCTGTGTATCAATTCAACATCCAGTTTCAGAAACTTGCTCGCTTCGCTAAACAAGACGTTCTTGATGAAAAGAGCATGATCTATCACTTCAGAGGTGGCCTTAGAGAGGATCTGCAGTTAGCTCTCGTTCTTGTTGAGCCTACTCAGTTTGATCAATTCTATAACATGGCACTGAAGCAAGAGGCTGCTCAGCTCAAGTGTGAGGCTTCTAAGAAGAGAGTCAGAGACGCAGTTCAGTCTTCTTCTTCCTCACTTGTGGCAGCTAAGCAACAGAAGTTCTGGTTGCCTCCTCCTCCTCCGTTTCGTCAGCCTTACCAGCAGAAGAACAAAGGTGGCCATGGTTCTTCCAACTCTTCCAACTCTAGCTATCAGAACAAGTCTCAAAATCAAGCTCCAAAGTCCAATGCTCCTTATCACCGTCCACTCTCAGAGGTGACTTGCAACAAGTGTCAGCAGAAAGGTCACTATGCTAACAAATGCTTCAACCAAAGGCGCCTTCCGCCTCCTCCTCCTGTCAGATCTTCCAGCAATGCAGTGGTCAAGCATAATCCAAAGTTTGCAAAGGTGAACATGATGAATGCAGCTCAAGCGGAGGAATCGACTGATGTGTTAATGGGTAATCTTCCTGTTAATGATATTCCTGCAAAAGTTCTTTTTGATACTGGTGCATCGCTTTCTTTCATATCAAGACCATTTGCATCCAAGCATGAGTTGGTTTTTCAAGGTTTGCCTAGACCGTTAGCAGTTGTCTCTCCGGGCAAATGCATGAATGCAAGCTACTTGGTTCCGGATGTTTCCATCAAGATGGGGAACTATAAATTTCTGTCTTCTCCAGTTGTTCTTGGTGACTCGGATATTGATCTTATTCTCGGGATGGACTGGCTTTCTAAGCACAAGGCTCAACTTGATTGCACTGCCAGGGAAATTCAATTGACACACTCTTCTGAGGATGTTATCATTTATGCCGCTCGTGATGAAACCATTCGGTTATTTTCTCTCAATGAGAAGGGCGAATTGAATGCCATCTCTCAAATTCCAGTCGTTTGTGAGTATCAAGATGTCTTTCCAGAAGAGCTTCCGGGTATGCCTCCTCACCGGCCAGTTGAGTTCGTTATCGATCTTGAGCTGGGCACTGAACCCGTTTGCAAGCGTCCATACAAGCTTGGACCCAAGGAGCTGAAGGAATTGAAGAAACAGCTCGATGAACAAGAGCGTCTGGGTTTGATCAGACCGAGTTCTTCTCCATGGGGTTGTGGTGTTCTTTTTGTCCAGAAGAAGGATGGCACGGACCGACTTTGTGTCGACTACCGTCCATTGAACAAGAAGACAATCTAGAACAAGTATCCACTTCCCAACATCAATGAGCTATTCGAGCAACTCAAAGGGGCTAAAGTATTCTCCAAGCTTGACCTTCGCATGGGTTATCATCAGATTCGCATTCATGAAGAAGATATTTCCAAGACAGCATTCAGAACAAGCTTTGGTTCTTATGAATATACTGTCATGTCTTTCAGCCTTGTCAATGCTCCTCCAACATTCTCTCGGATGATGAATTTCATCTTCAACCCCTATACCAATGAATTCGTCCTGGTGTATCTCGATGATATATTGGTCTTCTCCAAGAATAAGAAGGATCATGCCAAACATTTGCGATTGGTGCTTGACCAGCTCAGAGAGTATCAATTTTATGCGAAGTTTTCCAAATGTGAGTTTTGGCTTGATGAAGTTCTTTACCTTGGTCACATCATCTCTGCCAAGGGCATCGCTGTTAACCCCGAGAAGGTGTCTGCAATTGTGAATTGGGAACCTCCTCAGAATGTCAAGCAGCTCTGCAGTTTTCTTGGTCTTGCAAGCTATTGCCGAAGATTCGTTGAGAATTTCTCTAAGATTGCAAAGCCTCTTTCCAACCTCCTCCAGAAGCATGTCAAGTATGTCTGGTCTCCTGAGTGTGATGTTGCTTTCAACACTCTCAAAGAGAAACTAGTCACAGCTCCTGTCTTAACTCCTCCTGACGAATCCAAGCCATTTGAAGTTTTCTGTGATGCTTCTCTCCAAGGTCTCGGTGCTGTGTTAATGCAAGAGAAGAAAGTGGTGGCCTATACCTCTCGTCAGTTGAAGCCCAATGAAAAGAACTACCCCACTCACGATCTTGAGTTGGCGGCAGTTGTCCATGCATTAATAACGTGGAGACATCTCTTGTTGGGAAGGAAAGTGGACATTTTCACCGATCACAAGAGTCTCAAGTACATCTTCACTCAGCCCAACCTCAACCTCAGGCAGACTCGGTGGGTCGAAATGATTCAAGAGTACAATCCGAGTATTGAGTATACTCCAGGCAAGGCAAATGTCATTGCAGATGCTTTAAGCAGGAAGGCTTATTGCAACAGCTTAATTCTCAAGCCATTCCAATCGGATCTTTGTGAAGCTTTCCGCAAGCTGAATCTCCAAGTTGTTCCTCAAGGCTTTCTTGCCAACCTCATAGTCTCTCCTACTTTGGAAGATCAAATTCGTGAGGCACAACTTCTTGATGCCATGGTGAAGAAGGTGAAACGTGGTATCGACAAGGGTCTTGCCAAATACAAGAGCTATCGCATTGATGACAGAGACACTTTATTCTTCGAGGACCGGATTGTGGTTCCTAAAGGTGATCTAAGGAAAGTCATTATGAACGAGGCACACAATTCTCTTCTTTCCATGTACGAAGATGTACCATGACCTCAAGCAGTCGTATTGGTGGACTCAAATGAAGCGAGAAATTTCCCAGTTCGTGAATGAATGTGATGTCTGTCGAAGAGTGAAAGCAGAACACCAACGACCAACTGGTCTCCTCCAACCTCTTGCTATCCCAGAGTGGAAGTTTGATCATATCAAAATGGACTTCGTGACTGGTTTTCCAAAGTCCAAGCGCGGAAATGATGCTATCTTCGTTGTCATCGACAAGCTTTCTAAAGTGACTCATTTCCTTCCAATCAAAGAATCTATCACAGCAGCTCAGTTGGCAGAGCTATACACCTCCAGAATTGTCTCCTTGCACGGCATTCCACAATTGATTTCTTCAGATCGTGGAAGCATCTTCACCTCTAAGTTCTGGGACTCCTTCCAGAAGGCCATGGGCACCAACATTCGCTTCAGCACAGCTTTCCATCCTCAAACTAGTGGCCAAGTCGAGCGAGTCAATCAAATTCTTGAAGATATGCTCAGGGCTTGTGTCATTTCCTTTGGCATGAAATGGGAAGATTGTCTTCCATATGCCGAATTCTCCTACAACAACAGCTTCCAAGCGAATTCGAGCAAAGCCCCATTCGAGATTCTCTATGGCAGAAAGTGTCGTACTCCTCTCAATTGGTCAGAGACTGGTGAACGCCAACTTCTTGGCAATGACTTAATCACTGAAGCTGAAGAAATGTGTAAAGTCATCCGTGATAATCTAAAAGCCGCGCAATCGCGCCAGAAGAGTTACTATGATAGTAAGCACCGTGATGTGGCTTTCGAGATCGGAGACCATGTCTACCTCCGCGTCTCTCCAATGAAAGGCACTCGTCGCTTCGGTATCAAAGGGAAGCTTTCCCCTAGATACGTGGGTCATTTCAAGATCATTGGCAAAAGAGGCGACCTCGCCTATCAACTTGAGCTTCCTTCCAACTTCGCGAACGTGCACGATGTGTTCCACGTGTCACAGCTTCGCAAGTGCTTCAAGACACCTGAGCACACTATCAACTTCGAAGAGACTGACGTCCAAGAAGATTTGTCTTATCATGAGCACCCCGTTGCTATTCTCGAAGAAACTGAGCACAAGACTTGCAACAAGTCAATCAAATTCCTGAAAGTGAAGTGGTCACACCATTCAGACCGAGAAGCCACCTGGGAACGCGAGGACCACCTCCGTTCCGAATATCCAGAGTTCTTTCAGTCCTAGATCTCGGGATGAGATCCTCTCGTAGTGGTGGAGTGTTGTAACACCCCGGATGTAACTTTCCATATTTGTAACTCCAACTCTTGCCATTTTCGGCCATGTGATATGATATTCCCTTCGTGGTCGGGTTTTGTCTTTCGTTTTGCATTTTGTTCATGCCTTGCATTTCATATCATGTGCATCTCATTTTGCATACGTGTTCGTCTCATGCATCCGAGCATTTTCCCCGTTGTCCGTTTTGCAATCCGGCGCTCCCATCTCCTCCGGTGCACCCCTCTTGTTTTAGTTTCGTGAGCGGGTGTTGAACATTCTCGGAATGGACCGAGTCTTGTCAAGTGGCCTTGGTATATCACCGGTAGACCACCGGTCAAGTTTCCTTCCATTCAGAGGTCGTTTGGTACTCCAATGGTTAACCGGGTAACCGCAAAGTCCGTTTGTGTGTTGCAGCAAAACCCCCCTTAAAACCAGCCCAAAACCCACCAAACTCTCTTCCATGCTCTAGGCCGTTCGATCACGATCGTGTGGGCGAAAACCGCACCTCATTTGGACTCTCCTAGCTCCCTCTACCTATATATTTGCATCCCCTCCCGAAAACATTCGCAGTCCAACCCTAGCCTCGCTCCCTCTCCGCCGCCGGACGCGTCCGGTCCGCGCCGGACGAAGCCCGCGCCGCCGCCCTCGTCCACTCACGCTGCGCCACGTGGCCCCCCGCCGCCGTCCACCGCCGCAGGCCTGCAGGCCC
>NC_057808.1:142301041-142305567 GCF_018294505.1 Triticum aestivum | reverse complement strand
ATTTCTAAGTCTTTTATTTTCACAATATGTGTACCTGCTCATAGCATCATAACTCTCTGCATATAGAGTGCTAGTTGTTGTTGTCTGCTGTTACTTAGCAGAACTTGTGGATTTGTTATTTTTGTTGCATTTAATCTGTGCATCTTATGGGCATGAGCTCTACATGTGTTTTGATGTATGTCATGCCATCTTTCCAGTGGTGTATGCCATGTATTTTTGTGATCTCTGTGGTGACTAGCACAAGCATGCAAACTAGGCTACGTAATGTTTTTGATTTCAGGGACTTAGTAATTTCTCCAAGTCTTTGTCTGCTGTTATTTTGTTGCCATATAAACTTGATGCTACAGAGAGATCCATGCATATTTTGGAGATGTTCAGTAAGGATGTTTTGTAAATATTATTGTAATTGATCCATTCCTGCCCTTGTTTGCAATTATGGAATGTCATAGCATGTCTTAATCTTGCTCTACTTTTGCTATAAAATATTTCTGGCAGATTCTTAACATGATATTCAATTTTTCCAAGGCTGTTGTAGTCGATCCATACATGCTATGAACTTTATCTTGCCATGGTTAGCTTCATAAACATGCCATCTTGCTGTAGGTATGCCTGTTTTGTCATGCATTGCTTTGTCGTGAGTGCCTCAAGCTCAAAAAGATGCCCTCATTATGTCTATTTCTGCCATGCTCTGTTTTCTGCTAAGTCTGAAACCTGTTAACGAAACTTGCTATGTTTACCTGGTTCCCATCACATCTTCTGGTCCTTTTTGGCTTATGGTCAGTAAGGGACTTTTGTTCTATGCATTCAGTAGATTCATGCCATGCTTTGTTTTGCTATGTTAAGTTCCTGTAGCATGTTGATTTCGTGCTCTGAACATTGCTACCTGATGTTGTTTCTGCCATGTCCAGTAATTTCACCAAGTCTGTGAACCTGTTATCTTTTGCACTTTTGCCATGCTTGTTTGAACCTGCTGTGGTGTGATCTAGCCGTAGCTCGGTGTTCATCTTTTGTCAAGCATCTCCTGTAGATTACTTCCATATGCTTTGTTGCTATGTTGGAGTGTTGTAGCTTTGTTACTTGTTGCATTCTAAGTGCTATCATGCTGTTAATCGCAGATTCGTGTCACTTGTTTTGCTTGCCATTTGCAAACCGTGCATCCGTTTCCGGTGATCTTTATATTGATTTCGACCGAAATCATTTCATCTTTCCAGTGGCATGCTTGGTTTGCCAAGTTACTGCCTTGTTCATCATTTTCCCTTCCGGAGCACGCATATGCATCGCATATCCCATCTCGCATATCATTCTTGTATTGCATCATGTTGCTTGTGCATTTCCCGTGATTGATTGTGGTTCCGTTGCTTGTGTTCTTGTTTTGGGTAGAGCCAGGAGACGAGTTCGTGAACGAGGAACCTGTTGAGTACGCTTACGAGGATCAAGTTCTCGACAACTCTGAGAACCTTGCACGCAAGATGACCACCCCTCGAAATCACTTCTATCTTTGCTTTGCTAGTTGTTCGCTCTTTTGCCATGCTGCGCTACCTACACTTGCTATATCATGCCTCCCATATTGCCATGTCATCCTCTAACCATCCTTTCCTAGCAAACCGTTGTTTGGCTAAGTTACCGCTTTTGCTCAGCCCTTCTTATAGCGTTGCTAGTTGCAGGTGAAGTTGAAGTTGGTTTCATGTTGGAATATGGATATGTTTGGATATCACAATATCTCTTATTTAATTAATGCATCTATATATATTTGGTAAAGGGTGGAAGGCTCGGCCTTATGCCTGGTGTTTTGTTCCACTCTTGCCGCCCCTAGTTTCCGTCATACCGGTATTATGTTCCTTGAGTTTGCGTTCCTTACGCGGTTGGGTGATTTATGGGAGCCCCTTGATAGTTCGCCTCGAATAAAACTCCTCCAGCAAGGCCCAACCTTGGTTTTACCATTTGCCACCTAAGCCTTTTCCCCCGGGTTTTCGCGAGCCCGAGGGTCATCTTTATTTAAACCCCCGGGGCCAGTGTTCCTCTGAGTGCTGGTCCAAACTAGAGCCACTTGCAGCGCCACCTTGGGGAAACTCGAGGATTGGTTTTAGTTGTACGTAGTGTTCATCCGGTGTGCCCTGAGAACGAGATATGTGCAGCTCCTATCGGGATTTGTCGGCACATTCGGGCGGCTTTGCTGGTCTTGTTTTACCATTGTCGAAATGTCTTGTAAACCGGGATTCCGAGACTGATCGGGTCTTTCCGGGAGAAGGTTTATCCTTCCTTGACCGTGAGAGCTTATGATGGGCTAAGTTGGGACACCCCTGCAGGGTATTATCTTTCGAAAGCCATGCCCGCGGTTATGAGGCAGATGGGAATTTGTTAATGTCCGGTTGTAGAGAACTTGTCACTTGACTTAATTAAAATACATCAACCGTGTGTGTAGCCGTGATGGTCTCTTTTCGGCGGAGTCCGGGAAGTGAACACGGTTTGAGTTATGTATGACGTAAGTAGGAGTTCAGGATCACTTCTTGGTCATTACCAGTTGACGACCGTTCCGTTGCTTCTCTTCTCGCTCTCATTTGCGTATGTTAGCCACCATATATGCTTAGTGCCTGCTGCAGCTCCACCTCATCTCACCATCCTTTCCTACAAGCTTAAATAGTCTTGATCTCGCGGGTGTGAGATTGTTGAGTCCTCGTGACTCACAGATTCTACCAAAACAGTTGCAGGTGCCGACGATGCCAGTGCAGATGATGGGATCGACCTCAAGTGGGAGTTCGATGAGGAACGTGGTCGTTACTATGTTTCTTTTCCTGATGATCAGTAGTGGAGCCCAGTTGGGTCGATCGGGGATCTAGCATTTGGGGTTATCTTATTTTCATTTGGATCTTGACTGTAGTCGGTCTATGTGTATATTTTGGATGATGTATGTTTCATATTTATGTATTGTGTGAAGTGGCGATTGTAAGCCAACTCTCGTTATCCCATTCTTGTTCATTACATGGGATTGTGTGAAGATGACCCTTCTTGAGACAAAACCACAATGTGGTTATGCCTCTAAGTCGTGCCTCGACACGTGGGAGATATAGCCGCATCGTGGGCGTTACAGACTATCGGTCTGCTGAGTCTTTTCTTGAAAACTCTCAGCTCACGTGGTGTATACATTCGACCGTTGGTGATGATCGCTCCTCCTTTCGTCCCCGAGTGCATTACACCAAAATGTCTAGCACACGGGAACGAAGGAGAAGCGACCCCCACGACAACAGTCGGGATTCTTCGTCCTATCATACATGGTGGAGACTCTCCCTCACTGAGTCCTCTCTGACATTTGCGACCGTCGGTGATGGTCGTTACTCCTCCTTCCCCTAGTGCATAACAATGGTCTAGCACAAGGAGAAGGAGAAACGACCCCCACAGCAACAGTCAGGATTCTTCATCCTCTCATATATGGTGGAGCCTCGACAGACTTAAAGTTAACCCAAAATATCGTTTAATTATCTTTCTAGGAAATCCAGGCCACTCGATATTTCCTACATATTCTAGCACAAGTCATGCCAGAATTCACGGAAAAATCCGGCATGACCTTTGCTAAAAAAGGACATATCGAGCGCCAGAAATTTGCCGGAACGGAAATTAATCAACACTCCAGCAAAACATAGGCCACTCGGAGGTGTAACCTGAACATGACCGGCCACTTGGGCAACCACAAATCCTATTTAAGCAACACAAGATATACATGTTTTTATCTACATCATATCTTATAGGACTCATATTGACATGGAGATTTGGCTGGTCTCACCTCGAGGTCGGAGGGGGTCGGTGACGGGGATGATGGAGGGGCTCCTTGATTTCTGCAAAAACAAAAACCCTATAAGTTATCACTAATACATCCCGAATAATTGCTTAAACTAAAAAAATAACAACAAATATGACATGTTCAACTAGTTCTATTAATTCAACTAGTTCTTACTAAATATAAACTTACTATAAATAGAAAAAACTAGTTGTTTCTAAAAATAAAGTAGTTCAACTAGTCATATTAATTTTCTTACTAAAAATACATTAGTTCTATTAATTCAACTAGTTTATTAATTTACTTACTAAACTAGTTCAACTAAAACTAAACTAGTTCAACTTGTTTATTAATTTACTTACTAATTATTTTAAACACTTACTAAAAACAGTAAAAAAAACTACATTATACAATAGTAAAAAACATCTACTATTAACCATACTGCCCTAGTTAACTAGTACCATCACTACTACTAATTAACATCTACTACTACTAAAAATCATTATCTATGAACCCTAAATTAACATCTACTACTACTAAAAAACATCTACTAACTAAGTAGAGAGAGAGGGGCTGGGGGAGGGGTGGGGGCTTACAAAGAGGGGAGAGACGGTGGCGGGGAGGTGCTCAGCGACGGAGGTAGGGGCGGCGAGGGCGGGCTCGGGATCGGGAGGCGGCGGTCCTGGGCGGGCTCGGGCGGCGGCGGTGAGGTCGAGGGCGGCGGCGGTGAGGTCGAGGGCGGCGACGGTGAGGT
>NC_057808.1:142011601-142300661 GCF_018294505.1 Triticum aestivum | reverse complement strand
GCGACGGCGAGGTTGAGGGCGGCCTCGGGCGGCTGCGGTGAGGGCAGGCTTGGGCTTGGGCGGCGGCGAGGGAGGAGTAGGGGAACAGGGGGGAAGGGAGGACTTTGCAAAATTTTGAGCCTGCGGGTGGTTAAGTCGAACTAGCAGTAGCGCCCTTAAGGAAACGCGCTATAGCTAATTTAGCTATAGCGCGTTTTAGGGAAAAACGCTACTGCTAAAGGAAGCAGTTATTTCTTTTGTTTATCCCAATATCAGTAGCGCTTTGTCCTGGAAAAACGCTATAAGTCTAAGCATGTAAAAACATCAAAAATATACATTGAACATCATTGATCTTTTTGTGTAGAATCTAAATAGTCAACATGAATCCTCACTGTACTTGTATAGGTACAGATGAGGATTCATATTGCAGCCACAAATCCTACACATATAGTTCAATGAAGACCAAGTGCTCGAGATAGTTTGAGAAGTAACATATTTAAGGTGGTAAACACCTTGTTCGCTTAGCAGTATGGGACTAAACTTAATTAGTTGCGGTGATACTTAGCAGCAGCGAGTTTCAAAGAAAAACGCTGCTACTGAGTACTTTAGCAGTAGCGGGTCCAGGAGAAGGGCGCTACTACTATATCTAGCCTGGAGGCAACGCCGTTGCAATTATAGTAGTAGCGCTTGTTTCACTTAGAGCGCTACTTCTATCGGGATGTTAGTAGCGCGGTTTTCTGGAGCTCGCTACTGCTAATTAGCAGTAGCGTTTGTTTTTAAACCACGCTGCTGCTAAGATTTTGTGTATAAGGTTTTCCCTAGTAGTGCCTTCCCGCCTAATATTTGGGAAGAGGACTCGGGCCTTTATAAATAGGACTAGCCACCACCATCGGAGGCAACTGATTTGGCCCCAACGGATCTTGGATCAGACCCATTCCACCCACACACACAAGCTCACCGAGCTTAAGAACACCTCTCCTCAGGAGGTAGTTCTTCCTTGTACTTGTTCATCCAGCCATCAAGGCAATCCACCACACCACACTGGAGTAGGGTATTACACCACATCGGTAGCCCGGACCAGTATAAACTCTTGTGTCCCTTGTTATTCGGGTTCGGCGAGCTAAGCTTGAGATCGTGGTGAGAGCGTGAGCTAGGGTAAGAGAGATCTTCGTGCGCACCCCAGAGTTCGAACCTCAAGGGTTTTGCCGGAACCCGCAATCCGACACAATCTAGACACCATCACGGAGGGGTTCACCACTTCCATTGGTGCCTCTCCGATGATGAGTGAGTAGTTCTTTGTAGACCTACGGGTCCGTAGTTAGTAGCTAGATGGCTTCCTCTCTCTCGTTTGATTCTCCATACAATGGTCTCTTGGAGATCCATATGATGTAACTCTTTTTGCGATGTGTTTGTTGGGATCGGATGAACTTTGAGTTTATGATCAGATCTATCTTTCTATCAATGAAAGTTATTTGAGTTTCTTTGATCTCTTATATGCATGATTGCTTATAGTATCGTATTTCTTCTCCGATATTTGGGTTTTGTTTGGCCAACTTGGTCTATTTATCTTGCAATGGGAAGAGGTGCTTTGCAGTGGGTTCGATCTTACGGTGCTTGATCCCAGTGACAGAAGGGGAACCGACATGTATGTATCGTTGCTACTAAGGATAAAACGATGGGGTCTATTTCTACAGAAATAGATCTTGTATACATCATGTCATCGTTCTTATTGCATTACTCCGTTTCTCCATGAACTTCATACACTAGATGCATGCTGGATAGCGGTCGATGTGTAGAGTAATAGTAGTAGATGCAGGTAGGAGTCGGTCTACTAATTACGGACGTGATGCCTATATAATGATCCTTGCCTGGATATCGTCATGATTATTTGAAGTTATATCAATTGCCCAACAGTAATTTGTTTACCCACCGTTTACTATTTTTCTCGAGAGAAGCCACTAGTGAAAGCTACGGCCCCCGGGTCCCTTTCTCACATTATTTGCCTTTGCGATCTATTTTTGCTTTGCTTTTATTTTCAGATGTATTAAACCAAAAATACAAAAATACCTTGCTGCAATTTATTCTTATTTATTTTATCTCACGATCCAATCTATCATATTTTTATCACGTCCGTTTGCCAATTTCCGGCACCACTACCCGAAAGGGATTGACAACCCCTTCTACACGTCGGGTTGCGAGTATTTGTCATTTGTGTGCAGGTGATGTTTACGTAGTGTTGCTTGGTTCTCCTACTGGTTCGATAACCTTGGTTTCATCACTGAGGGAAATACCTACCGTCGCTGTGCTGCATCATCCCTTCCTCTTTGGGGAAACACCGACGTAGCTTCAAGCCGCATCAGTATGAACCATGGAAAAGTTAGGATACAGTAGATATTAGACCAATATAAATAAAGAATGAGTTCACAACAGTACCAAAAGTGGTGATTTATTTTCTTATACTAACGGAGCTTATGAGATTTTCTGTTGAGATTTGTGTTGTGAAGTTTTCATGTTTTGGGTAAGGATTTGATGAACTATGGAGTAAGGAGTGACAAGAGCCTAAGCTTGGGGATTCTCAAAGCACCCCAAGGTAATATTCAAGGACAACCAAGAGCCTAAGCTTGGGGATGCCCCGGAAGGCATCCCCTCTTTCGTCTTCGTCTACCGGTAACTTTACTTGAGGCTCTATTTTTATTCACCACATGATATGTGTTTTGCTTGGAACGTCTTATATGATATAAGTCTTTGCTTTTTAGTTTGCCACAATCATCCTTTCCGTACACACCTTTCGAGAGGGACACGCATGAATCGTGATTCATTAGAATACTCTATGTGCTTCACTTATATCTTTTGAGCTAGGCCATTTTGCTCTAGTGCTTCACTTATATCTTTCTAGAGCATGGCGGTGGCTTTATTTTATAGAAATTATTGATCTCTAATGCTTCACTTATACTCCCTCCGTCCGGAAATGCTTGTCCTCGAAATGGATAAAATGGATGTATCTATAACTAAAATAAGTCTAGATACAACCATTTTGAGGACAAGTATTTCCGGACGGAGGGAGTATTATTTTGAGTCTTTAAACAGCATGGTAATTTTCTTTGGTTATAAATTTAGTCCTAATATGATAGGCATACAAGAGGGATATAATAAAAACTTTTATATAAAGTGCATTGAATACTATGAGAAGTTTGATTCCTTATAATTATTTTGAGATATAAAGATGCTTATATTAGAGCCATGCTAGTGAGTAATTATGAATTGGAGAAATACTTTTGTTAAGGTTTGTGATTCCCTAGCATGCACGTATATTGAACCGTTATGTAACGAAGTTGGAGCATGAGGTATTTTTTATTGTACCTTATGAGTGGCCGTCGGGGACGAGCGATGGTCTTTTCCTACTAATCTATCCCCCTAGTAGCATGCGCGTAGTACTTCGTTTCAATAAATAATAAATTTTTGCAATAAGTATGTGAGTTCTTTATGACTAATGTTGAGTCCATGAATTATACGCACTCTTACCCTTCCACCATTGCTAGCCTCTCTAGTACCGCGCAACTTTCGCCGGTACCATACACCCACCATATCTATACCTACTATTAAAGGGAATAGATATTATTAAAGGGAATAGATATTCTTGGTTTAGTTTCGCTTTATTTCATCCCGTTATGAGGCTTTTGTATGTTTTAGCAAATCAAACGTGACATAGGCTTGCTGGCCGGCCCATATATATATATATATATATATAATTGCCAAAACAAACGTAGCCACCGGACCGTATCGATGAAGGAAAGGACAGGCGTACAATTGCTGGTCGGCCCATGTATATATATTTTTAATTGCCAAAACAAATGTAGCCGCCGGACCGTATCGATGAAGGAAAGGACAGGCGCCGCTCGCTTAGAAACAAATGTAGCCGCCGGACCGTAGCCATGGATAATCCTATTTATATTCCTACAGGAGTCTTGAAACCTACTTAGAGGCAGCCATCTTTGGTGCTACAAATACATCCTATCTCCAATGATTTTTTATGTGACACAATCCCAGGTCTTTGGTTCAATTGACCTGTCAGTTTCGCACGTTGACACCTTCGGTTCAATTAAACTGTTTCACGAGTCAGCTTTACAATTAACCTGTCAGTTTCACAGGTCGTCACCTTCAGTTCAATTAAACTCTTTCACAAGTCAGCTTTACATCAGGTATTTTTTGTTATCTGTTTCCATATACGACATCTTCAACATGTCTATGAACACTGGTACCTATAATGAAAAAGAAATTAAATTTATAATCAGCTATTTGGATTATCCAAACAAGTAGTATACCAAAGTTTACTTTCAGCAAGAAATTTACAAGATTTTATATGCGACACATTGAATCATATTTAAACACTGATGCATATCATCGTTGATCAGCAGTAATTTTAGCTTATTTAACAAATAATGAGAAGTCAGCATTTTCGCGTATCTATTTTGTTATGCACAACCATAAGCAAGTTGATTTAGAGATCAATCGTTTGAGCAAAAAGATAGAAATAGAAGTTCCCCTGGGAAGCACCACATGTATGAGCTTAGCATATAGAAGGTCAACAGATTTAAATTTTGAAAATAGGAAAACACAATAATAATAGGACTAACAAAAAAATAGCAATATGTCTATACTTATTCCCCACAAATAACTTATATCCTCTGTTTTCATTTCACTTGGAAAGATAAGTGTTGTTTCAAGAGTAAATACTATATCAGCAAATGTCTGTGCTAATCAAGTTCCCATTTTTAATAAATAATATTTGTTTACATTTTTCAAAACTCTCATGCCGGCAGGCATTTTTGACAATATCAAATAATGAGTGCTAAGGAGCAACGGAGGAAGAGAGAAAGAGAGCGCTATGCAGAGATGAACGACGAAAAAAAACAGGAAAAACTCAAAAAACGCCGCGAAGCCTATCAACATCAGAAAGAAAAAAAAAAAGCAAAGCTCTATGCACAGATGAACGATGAAGCACAGATGACCAATGAAGCACAGATGACCGATGATAAAAGGCAGCAAAAACTCAAAAAACGTCGTGAAGCCTATCAACAAAAGAAAGAAAAAATAGCAAAGCTCAATGCACAGATGACCGATGGAGAAAAGCAGGAAAAACTCAAAAGACGTCGTGAAGCCTATCAACAAGAGAAAAAAAAGATATGTGCACAGCATAGGCAGATATATGCAAATATGCAGTCAGACCAAAAGAAAGCTAGAATAGAACATATAAATGAATTGAAGCGCAGCACAGCAAACAAAGACTCAATTGCGATGCAAAACCCTGCATATAGCTCAACTGAACAAGAAGTTAGTATTTCTACCCCTTCTGTAAATCACAGAAAGCATGTCACGCCAGGAGAAAGACAAACATTGCTGCACCACCGTAACAAACAATTCACGACAAGACGGAGGAAAAAAGTTTCAGTATCATCAGAAGAAGATGCATCCATGACGGAAACCGGCAACAATTTCACAGAGCCTCTACATCAACCACAAGTAATGATTTACGGTAAAAATATAAATTTGACACAATACTAGCATTCAAAGTAAATATACATGTGCTTGTACAACTAACCATA
Source organism: Triticum aestivum (assembly GCF_018294505.1). Lineage (NCBI taxonomy): Eukaryota > Viridiplantae > Streptophyta > Magnoliopsida > Poales > Poaceae > Triticum > Triticum aestivum. Next base: position 142,295,079 of record NC_057808.1, on the reverse strand, counting down.
TTTTGTGGACAGACATCCCCTCATCAATGTTTCCAAGCATGAAAGAAGCAGATACCCCAACACAGACATTATACAATGGCGATCACAATAAGGTGGCTTTATGGCCAGACATCCCCTCTTCAATGTCTCCTACAATCAAAGAAGTAGATGCACGAATAGAATCATTCTGCAATGATGTTCGCAGTATGATAATCAATTGCATATACTTTTATACAATACTTAAACTATATGCATGTCTATATAAATCAAAAAATTCTACACAGCAAATAATAAAGTTATGTGTAAGAAAGATGCAGCCATCCAAGAAGCAGACGCACCAACACAATCAATCCACAACGAGGATCATGGTAAGGTTATCAATTTCATATATATTCTTATGCAGTACAGAGAAATATATATTTATATATATAAGATTACAACACAGGTAATGACGAAGTCATATTTGAAGAAGATACAAACGAGGACGAATACATGTTCTCTGGTGAAGGTATGCTCAATACAATTTAAATAGATTCGAAACATTATATTTCTCCTTTACTAAAAAAATTATGCTACAAACCATACTAGAATGGGGCACAGAAGTGGAAGTTGAAATCAGAGAAGACGAAGAAATTCACAACCCTGATCCATATGATTTTGTCTACAGCAACATACCAAAAAATACACATGTGCTCAAACCGGAAGAAAATTGCAGATTATGTCATGCAAAAAAATTCAAGTACGAGACTAAGGGGTTATGCTGCAGAAAAGGACGGATAAGACTAGCCAGTCCAGATACACCACCTGAACTCATGAGACTTTGGACAAGCAACGACTCTGATGCAAGACATTTTCGAAAAAATATAAGATTTTTCAATGGACACTTCTCATTTACTACTCTATACTGTCACCTTGACAGAGACACAACTGACATGCGAACAGCTGGTATTTACACCTTTCGAGCTCATGGTCAGATCTATCACAACATACATTCATTTGGTAATAGTCACTCAGATCCAAAGCATTTGGAGCTATACTTCTACAACGATGATCCAAGCTTAGAGCATCGATATCGTCGTTGCCGCGAGGAAATGTACGAGCAAGACAAGCATGTGATTGGAATAATAACCGACATCCTACGCGGTAACCCGTACTCTCAACAGTATAGGAGTTTGGGACAAGCCCAAAACCTTGAGGACTACAGAGTCATCTTGAACCTTGACCAAAGATTGGACCAGAGAACATACAACGCACCAATCAATTCGGAGGTAGCTGCAGTGTGGATTGAAGGAAATGAAAGAAGAGATACTTATGACAGGAGTGTAAAACTACATGGGAACAACAACGAAAAAGAGCACATTCGATCATATTACGGGTGCTATGATCCGTTGTCGTATCCTCTATTCTTTCCAATAGCTGAACTGGGTTGGCATAGGAAAATCCCAAAGAAGAATACACAAGAGGAAGATATTGGTGCTGATAATATCAATAATGACGACAACCCAGGTAAAATATTCATATACTATTATATTCAAAATTAAATTTTCATATATGGTACAGTACAAACTTATGCAACTAACTTATTATGTTGCAATTTTTGCGCAGATTCGGTCAACGGCTTGTGGGTAACCATGAAAGAATACTACTCCTATAAATTCCATACATGACCAAGCATATTCAACCCAATATTGCATGGCGGACGGCTTTTCCAACAGTTTGCTGTAGATACATACATCAAGATTGAAATCTCCAGACTGGATTACATGTGGCATCATCAAAAGAAAATAAGAGCATATCTATACCAAGGCCTTCTAGACAGCATTCAAGCTGGAGAACAGAATGGAGATGCAGTCAGAAAACGGAGAGTACTTGCCTCATCATTTATTGGAGGGCCACGAGATAAACTTCGTCGGTATCTGGATGCTATGGCTTTAGTTAGAAAATATGGAAAGCCAGACATATTCCTAACAATGACCTGCAACCCCAACTGGGAAGAGATCACACGTGAACTAGAGTTTGGACAAACACCACAAGATCGCCCAGACATTGTCGTTCGTGTTTTCAGGGCGAAGCTAGAAGAAATGAAGAAGCAACTATTTGAGAAGGCCATTCTTGGAAAGGTTACGGCATATACATATGTCGTAGAGTTCCAAAAGAGGGGATTACCCCATGCTCACTTTTTGCTCATCATGACCGGAAAATACAAGTGTCCAGAACAGTACAACAGAATCATCTCCGCTGAGCTCCCTAACAAGCACAAGTACCCAGAGCTATACAAAATGGTAATCAAACATATGATGCATGGTCCTTGCGGCGCATTGAATAAATTTTGCCCGTGCACAAAGAATCGTCCGTCATGCAAGAACAATTATCCAAGGCCATTTAACGAAACTACGATTCAAGGCAAGGACTCGTACCCAGTATATAGGAGACGCAATGACGGCCGGACCGAAACGGTACGAAATTGCAAACTAGATAACAGATGGGTGGTTCCTTACAACCCCTGTTAAGGATGTTCAACTGCCACATAAATGTTGAGATATGCTCAAGCATTAAAGCCGTTAAGTACCTATTCAAGTACATCTACAAGGGACATGACCGAGCATCTGTATCTGTAACCGACAAAGTAGACGAAGTCAAAATCGACGAGATTAAACAGTACAGGGACACACGGTGGGTGACTCCTCCGGAAGCACTATGGAGAATATATGGCTTTGAACTAAGCAAAATGCACCCACCAGTCTTGCAACTGCAGCTACATCTCCCAAATATGCACATGGTTTCATATCATGGCACGGAAACAATAAAGAATGTTCTCGACCGTGATGGCACGGAAAGATCAATGTTAACTGCGTATTTTGAAGCAAACAGTTTACATGAGAAAGCACGAGGCATACTATACAGAGATTTTCCGGAATATTATACTTGGCAAAGACAAGAGAAGTTTTGGCAAGAGAGGAAGCGAGCCGCTGTGTTCCAGGTTGGCAGGATCGTCTCAGCACACCCAGCTGAAGGAGAACGATACTATCTATGAGTCCTCCTCAACCACGTGACAGGTGCCACCAGCTACGAAGATCTACGAACAGTCAATGGACAAGTAATGCCAACCTTCCGTGAAGCTGCAGAAAAACAAGGGCTCATTGAGGCAGACAACACATTAGACGAATGCATGACAGAAGCAGAGTTGTTTCGAATGCCATCATCTCTACGAAGGCTATTCGCGACAATCATGGTTTTTTGCGAGCCCAGCGACGTCCGTGGTCTCTGGAACAAACACCTCGAGGCAATGTCAGAGGACTACAGCAGAAACTGAAATGCAAGCACACTGTCGAACAAATGGTGCTGAGAAATGTTAGGGACATGTTGCACTCAATGGGAAAAGACATAGAATCGTTTCCTCTTCCAGAGATCGACAAACAGCATGAGATGACAAACGACCTGCCTAGGGAAATCATCGAGGAGACCTCCATCGAGGTGGACCCTGAGGACACATCGTTGCATAAAAACCTAAATACCGAGCAAAGGATGGCCTATGACGAAATCCTAGCCACAGTTGACCGCCAAAGAGGAGGTATATTCTTTGTCGATGGGCCGGGAGGCACAGGAAAAACTTTTCTTTACAGGGCGCTCTTGGCCACAGTACGCGGACAAGGCAAGATTGTTGTGGCGACAGCCACTTCCGGTGTTGTTGCTTCCATAATGCCTGGAGGGAGGACCGCACACTCAAGGTTCAAAATTCCACTAAAAATAGATGATGGTGCTATTTGTAGCTTCACAAAACAAAGTGGGACAGCCAAGCTACTCCAAGCAGCATCGCTAATAATCTGGGACGAAGCATCTATGACTAAGAGGCAAACAGTGGAGGCGCTAGACAAGAGCGTGAGGGACATAATGGACAGACCAGATCTTCCTTTTGGTGGAAGAACGGTCGTATTTGGGGGAGATTTTAGACAAGTGCTCCCTGTTGTCCGAAAGGGAACAAGGGCCCAGATAGTAGATGCATCGCTACGCAGGTCGGAGCTCTGGAATTGCATGCGTCAGTTGAAGCTTGTGCGCAACATGAGGGCTCAAAACGACCCGTGGTTCGCAGAATACCTACTACGCATTGGAAATGGAACTGAGGAGACGAATGATGATGGTGAAATACTTCTACCTAGAAGTATATGTGTGGCAAATAAGACGGATGATAATGGCCTGGACAGACTCATTGACAGTATCTATCAAACAGGCAATGCTTCCCTAATAAAGGATCCAAGGTACATCACATCAAGAGCAATTTTATCCACAAGGAACGACTGCGTGGACAAAATCAACTTAAAAATGATTGATCGCTTCCAGGGGGAGGAGATGGTGTACCACAGCTTTGATTCCGTAGAAGACGACCCACATAACTACTATCCACCAGAATACTTAAACACCCTAACCCCAAATGGACTGCCTCCACATATGTTGAAGCTCAAAATAAATTGCCCAATCATACTACTCAGGAACATCGACCCTGCTAATGGACTCTGCAACGGTACGAGGTTGGTCGTGCGTGGATTTCAAAAAAATGCAATTGACGCAGAGATTGTGGTGAGACAGCACTCTGGAATGCGAGTTTTCCTGCCTCGGATACCATTATGTCCCTCTGACGATGACATGTTCCCGTTCAGTTTCAAGAGGAAACAGTTCCCAATAAGGCTCAGTTTTGCAATGACAATAAACAAATCACAAGGACAGACAATACCAAATGTTGGCGTATACCTGCCTGAACCAGTTTTTTCACATGGTCAATTATATGTCGCGCTTTCTAGAGCAACCGCGACATCAAACATAAAGGTTCTAACAGGTACACATGATGAGAACAAGCAGAAGAATAAAAAGACCACTACATGCGACACATACACAAAGGGGGAGAAGAATATGAAGAGCACTACAAGCGGGACATATACGAAAAATATTGTATACACGGAAGTATTAACCAAATAGGTAATGCAACCTTTCAAATTATCTTGTTCAAAATTTCAGTTTCTACTTGGTAGGATCATCATTTAAGAAAAACTTAAGTATTTTTATATTTCACATTGCATTGCTTCTTTCCTAACCTTAAATATATTACTTGGATTCTACAGAAACATTAAATCCAAGTGACAACTTCAGAGTTGGAATTCCGAACTTGATCGTCTTGGAGGAGACTAACTCATTTGTGTATATACAAATCATTTATGGTATAATTCTCATGTATAATGTCCTGAACGAACAAATTATGTGTCCACTAACTCATTCATGGTTTTGCTATAGAAATCATTCTATGTATATATACAAATTTAGTACCAAAATGTGTAACTAAGGGTAGAAAGAGACTTACAAGCCAAAATAAGAACATATTTGTCATCTTGGAAATGCTGCTGTTGCCCAGATTTTTCTAAACATCACATTCTCTACATACCCCGAAACCTGAAATATACACGACCAATTATGTCTGTACTAGCTGTACCAAAATTTCTACTATGCAATCCTCAAAGAATTTTGACTGCAATATATGTTTCTGCGTGAGATTAACTGCTCCCAAGTGAATTCTACTCACCGAACACAAGAGAGCAGAGCTGAAACAGGGTAACCAGTCAAAAATTGTAGCCCAGGCCGTAGTGCACAGTCGCCACTCTGCACCGGGGAACAATGTTTCCTAAGCCCAGCACCAGCCGGCCAGCCACGGGCACAGACGCACGAGCACCACATCACCCAGAGAGATTGGACCTGCACCGAAGAACTACAACCGGACAAAGTCGCGCCATCGTCCAGATCGACGCCACACCAGAAACCCGAAGGGACGGCGTCGATCCAGAACGGCGAGGTAGCATGGCAATATGAATGACTTTTGAGCCAAGACAATAAATTAGTAAAAGAAGAGTGACTACATGCCCCACTCACTACTAGCTTTACCAGAAGTACGACCAATGTGAGTTTCATATCTACGACAAGTATCATGGTTGCATTTGCAGATGATGTAAAAACAGTCCATTTCTAATATTTGTGAGACATATACATCACCTTGATAAGTTCTTCCCGCATCTCAAGAAATTCCAGTTTTTTCCTCCTCAAAAACTGAATCTTCAAATGGCAATACTGTTCCAACTCTATCCACAACTTCATCTGGTAGAGAAATATTGCTACAACAGTCTCCTCAGGTTTCATTCTCCCAGATACGATAAACACTCTGACCCGTGGCCTTCACTGCTGTAGCAATACAAACAGCAGCACTCTTATTTCAGATCATCTCTACACTCTGCATTTTATTCAGAAAAGCATACAAAGTAAGGCAATCATTACATTTTGTTCTGTGCTACTAGGGACAGGTGCTCAAGTGTAGTTTAATCATGCAATAACTAACTGTACTTCCCAAAAGTTACATAACTGAACCTTCCCACCAGTTCCTTGCCCTCTGCTATGCAAATCTATGGTTCAGTTAGTCTTAAACTTTGCATCTAAAATGTTAAGGGACGATGGCATGTTATTGCCCAGATTAACTTCAGTAATCTTTCGTGCTGCTTAGTACCTCGCTGCTGAAGTGCGGCACATGGAAAGAGAAGGGGAGAGGGGCGAGAGTGAGGGGTGGACCTCCATGGCGGCGGCAGCAATAGATCGGAGGAGCTCGGAGCAGTGGAGCCGTCTCCTCGCAGGGCTTCGTCGTCGGCGAGCAGGACCATGCTGAGGAAGCAGCGGCCTCTCACTCCTCCTCTACCGGCCAGGAGCGCCGCTGCAGCCACGCGAGGAGCCGCGCCGTCGATGGTGGCGCGGGTGGAGCTGAAATAATAGGGAGCCGCGCAAGGTCCCGTTGATACGGCGGCGCGGGTGGAGGGCACGACGGTGCAGCCACCAGAGGCGATTCTTCCTGCCCTCGTCCTCCGAGAACGACGAGAAGATGGGAGGCGGCGGCGGCGGCGCTGTCCAGCACTAGGGAGGGAGAATGGGGAATGGGAAGGGAGCTTTTTCTTAGTAACAGAGAGAAGATTTTCTTTTAGGATTTTTTTTTTTTGAGACAAAGATTTTCATTTAGGTGAACACATGGAGAAGAGAGAGTACGTGTTGAATGTGTGTGTGTCGGTCAAGTCCTTATGCTTGGGCCAAGCCCAAAAACAGTGCCAAAAAATAAATAAAATGAAAAATATTTTTTCAAGAAAAATGTTTGTCACAAAAAATGATACAATTTCTAAAAAATGTCATGGAAAAAATACAAAAGAACACCTTTTAAAAAAATGTGATTGTGTTCAAATTTTTTTTGTGATTTTTGAACAAGAAAAATATTATCGATCAAAAGACTATTCCATACACAACTACTTTTTCATCAAATGAAAGTGTGTAGCTGAATTAGATCCTGACGAACGCCGTTAGGATGGCTTCTTCATGTCCGGATCTTATGGTCCAAAATGATATGCTCAATATAACCTTATTTCTCACGTTAGCCAAAAATTGATATAAAAAGGGTTGCAGAATGCCATATAGAGCATGCTTAATTTTTTCGCCCGTTGGAACGCACGGGCATTTGTACTAGTACATTTCTCAAAACAGCCACCATACCTACCAATTATGGCATTTCAATAGCCATTTCGAGATATATTGGCAAGAAACTTTTCACCATTCCGTTAATTATGACACGTTCCATCATTGTCATATTGCTTTGCATGATCATGTAGTTGACATCGTATTTGTGGCAAATCCACCGTTCATAATTATTTCATACATGTCACTCTTGATTCATTGCAAATCTCGGTACACCGCTAGAGGCATTCATATAGAGTCATATTTTGTTCTAAGTATCGAGTTGTAATTCTTGAGTTGTAAGTAAATAAAAGTGTGATGATCTTCATTATTAGATCATTGTCCCATGTGAGGAAAGGATAATGGAGACTATAATTCCCCCACAAGTCGGGATGAGACTCCGGACGAAAAAAAAGAGGCAAAAAAAAAAGAGAGAAGGCCCAAAATAAAAATGAGAGAGAAAAGAGAGACGGGGCAATGTTACTATCCTTTTACCACACTTGTGCTTCAAAGTAGCACCATGATCTTCATGATAGAGAGTCTCCTATGTTGTCACTTTCATATACTAGTGGGAATTTTTCATTATAGAACTTGGCTTGTATATTTCAATGATGGGCTTCCTCAAATTGCCCTAGGTCTTCATGAGCAAGCGAGTTGGATGCACAAGCACTTAGTTTCTTTTTGAGCTTTCATAAGCTTATAGCTCTAGTGCATCCGTTCCATGGCAATCCCTACTCACTCACATTGATATCTATTGATGGGCAGCTCCATGGCCCGTTGATACGCCTAGTTGATGTGAGACTATCTCCTTCTTTTTGTCTTCTCCACAACCACCACATTCTATTCCACATATAGTGCCATGTACATGGCTCATGCTCATGTATTGCCTGAAAATTGAAAAGGTTTGAGAACATCAAAAGTATGAAACAATTGCTTGGCATGTCATCGGGGTTGTGCATGATTTGAATATTTTGTGTGATGAAGATGGAGCATAGCCAGACTATATGATTTTGTAGGGATAAACTTTCTTTGGCCATGTTATTTTGAGAAGACATAATTGCCTTGTTAGTATGCTTGAAGTATTATTATTTTTATGTCAATATTAAACTTTTGTTTTGAATCTTATGGATCTGAACATTCATGCCACAATAAAGAAAAATTAGTTGGAAAAATATGTTAGGTAGCATTCCACATAAAAAATTCTGTTTTATCATTTACCTACTCGAGAACGAGCAGGAATTAAGCTTGGGGATGCTTGATACGTCTCCAGCGTATCTATAATTTTTGATTGTTCCATGCTATTATATTATCTATTTTAGATGTTTATATGCATTAATATGCCATTTTATATTATTTTTGGGACTAACCTATTAACATAGAGACCAGTGCCAGTTTCTGTTTTTTTCCTTATTTTTGAGTTTCGTAGAAAAGGAATACCAAAAGGAGTCCAAAGGGAATAAAACCTTCACGATGATTTTTCTTGGACCAGAAGACACCCAGGAGACTTGGAGTGCAAGTCAGAAGAGTCACGAGGCGGCCACAAGGGTGTAGGGCGCGCCCCCTACCTTGTGGGCCCCTCGGTGACCCCCTGACCTAGATCTTCCTCCTATATATTCACATGTATTCCCAAACCACCAGAAGTATCCACAAAAACACATTTCCAGCGCCGCAACCTTTTGTTCCCGTGAGATCCCATCTAGGGGCATTCTCTGGCATCCTGCCGGAGGGGGATTCGATCACGGAGGGCTTCTACAGCAACTCTATTGCCCTTCCGATGAAGCGTGAGTAGTTTACCACAGACCTACGGGTCCATAGCTAGTAGCTAGATGTCTTCTTCTCTCTCTTTGATTCTCAATACCATGTTCTCCTCGATGTTCTTGGAGATCTATACGATGTAATCTTCTTTTGCAGTGTGTTTGTCAAGATCTAATGAATTGTGGGTTTATGATCAGCTTATCTATGAATATTCTTTGAATCTTCTCTGAATTCTTTTATGCATGATTTGGTATCTTTGTAATTCTGTTCGAACTATCGGTTTGGTTTGGCCAACTAGATTGGTTTTTCTTGCAATGGGAGAAGTGCTTACCTTTGGGTTCAATCTTGCTTTCCCAGTGACAATAGGGGCAGCAAGGCACGTATTGTATTGTTACCATCGAGGATAAAAGGATGGGGTTTATATCATATTTCTTGAGTTTATTCCTCTACATCATTTCATCTTACTTAATGTATTACTCTGTTCTTCATGAACTTAATACTCTAGTTGCAGGCAGGAGTCGGTCGATGTGTGGAGTAATAGTAGTAGATGCAGAATCGTTTTGGTCTACTTGACACGGACGTGATGCCTATATTTCATAATCATTGCCTTAGATATCGTCATAACTTTGCGCTTTTCTATCAATTGCTCGACAGTAATTTGTTCACGCACCGTATTATTTGCTATCATGAGATAAGCCTCTAGTGAAACCTATGGCCCCCGGGTCTATTTTCCATCATATAAGTTTCCGATCTATTATTTTGCAATTTTTTACTTTTCGATCTATAAACCAAAAAACCTAAAAATATTTACTTTATCGTTTGTTTAGTTTCATCTATCTCTACCAGATCTCACTTTTGCAAGTAACCGTGAAGGGATTGACAACCCTTTTCTCGCATTGGGTGCAAGTTGTTTGAATGTTTGTGCAGGTATTGGTGATTTGTGCATTGTCTCCTACTGGATTGATACCTTGGTTCTCTAACTAAGCGAAATACTTATCTCTACTTCACTGCATCACCCTTTCCTCTTCAAGAGAAAAACCAACGCAAGCTCAAGAAGTAGCAACTACTATGGTAGAATATGAGTAGGCCCTGGCATAGCTGTTTTCCTCTCATTTTTACATGATGTTTGAACCATGACATATTGCTAGAATATGAAAGCCATTGGCTTACTTTTTTTAACTTGGGGTATGATTGTGACCACGGCATTGCAATTCTCTGGCTATGATCTGTGTCACTATTATAATAATATTAATTCCACACATACTCTGAACATGATTTTATATTTTTTTCCTTTTTGAGTCCAATTTGATTTGTTGCAGCAGACGAAAATGCGTTGGCCTTCATAATTCCAGGACCTGGAAATATACAAGTCAATGGGTGGTGGTTTATCGCTCATTCAACTAACCTGGTCATTTGATGCTCATTCGCACGTACCAAATTGACCAAACCATTTCATCAAACCACATGCAGTACAATGCCCGGGGCGTCTGTGATGGTGATGGCTATGGCTGCTTCATGTTCGAAAAAGATCCAAGCTCTGTTGGGCCAGGTGTATTCAACTGGAGGCGGGTTTACAGCCTCGGAAACCACTCCATGTTTCTTGGGCTCAATTATATCATCCAACCAATCATCAATCATATCACCGGTGATGATTACCGTGCTATGCAACTTCCATTCGCCAGGGGGAACTGTGTTTACACATCATACCATGGGTTTCATGACTGACCATATCCAGAGATTCGTCGACACAGCTTATTGCCAGATGATCTTCAGTGTGTGAAAGGCATCAAGCTTCCAAGCGATGAATGGCTTTTGCAAACCCGACATGCGGCGATGGGGTTCATGCCAACAACAAATATGCACAACTTGATTCGTAGTGATATCTAGATTGAGCCATGTATCCAGTCGGTGTAGTGATACGTCTCCAACGCATCTATAATTTTTTATTGTTCCATGCTGTTATATTATCAATCTTGGATGTTTTATAATCATTTCATATCATTTTTTGGTACTAACCTATTGACATAGTGCCAAGTGTCAGTTGCTGTTTTCTGCATGTTTTTTACATCGCAGGAAATCAATACCAAACGGAGTCCACATGCAAAGAAACATCGCGGAGAATTTTTATGGACCAGAAGACACCTAATGGGCCCTGGCTGCGCCTGGGGGGTGCTCCGAGGAGAGCACAACCCACCAGGGCGCGCCAGGAGGCCCAGGAGCGCCCTGGTGGGTTGTGCCCACCTCGGGTGGCCCCCAGACCGCCTCTTTGCTCTATAAATACCCCAATATTCCATAAACCCTAGGGGAGTCGACGAAAATCAATTCCAGCCGCCGGAGAGTCAAGAATCACCATATCCAATCTAGACACCATCTCGGATGGGGTTCACCACCTCCATTGGTGCCTCTCCGATGATGCGTAAGTAGTTCTTTGTAGACCTTCGGGTCCATAGTTAGTAGCTAGATGGCTTCCTCTCTCTCACTGAATTCTCAATACAATGTTCTCTTGGCGATCCATATGATGTAACTCTTTTTGCGGTGTGTTTCTTGGGATCGGATGAACTTTGAGTTTATGATCAGATATATCTTTTTATATCCATGAAAGTATTTGAGTTTCTTTGATCTCTTTTATGTGTGATTGCTTATAGCCTCGTATTTCTTCTCCGATATTTGGGTTTTGTTTGGCCAACTTGATCTATTTATCTTGGAATGGGAAGATGTGCCCTGTAGTGGGTCCGATCTTACGGTGCTTGATCCAGTGACAGAAGGGGAACCGACACATATGTATCGTTGCTACTACGAATAAAACGATGGGGTCTATCTCTACATAGATAGATCTTGTCTACATCATGTCATCGTTCTCATTGCATTACTCTGTTTCTCCATGAACTTAATACGCTAGATGCATGCTGGATAGCGGTCGATGTGTGGAGTAATAGTAGTAGATGCAGGCAGGAGTCGGTCTACTAATCTTGGATGGGATGCCTATATAATGATCATTGCTCGGATATCGTCATGATTATTCGAAGTTCTATAAATTGCCCAATAGTAATTTGTTTACCCACCGTTTGCTATTTTTCTTGAGAGAAGCCACTAGTGAAACCTACGGGCCCCGGGTCTCTTTCTCACATTATTTTGCCTTTGCGATCTATTTTCCTTTGCTTTTATTTTTCGATCTATTAAACTAAAAATACAAAAATACCTTGTTGTGTTTTATTCTTATTTATTTTATTTGGCGTTCGATCTATCAGTCTACTTCAATTTATCTCACGTCCGTTTGCCTATCTTGAGGCGCCGTTACCTGGAAGGGATTGACAACCCCTTTAACACGTCGGGTTGCGAGGATTTGTTATCTATGTGCAGGGGCCGTTTACGTTGTGTTGCTTGGTTCTCCTACTGGTTCGATAACCTTGGTTTCATATCTGGGGGAAATACCTACCGCTGTTGTGCTGCATCATCCCTTCCTCTTTGGGGAAATACCGTCGTAGCTTCGAGCCGCATCAAAAGGAATTTCTGACATCGTTGCCGGGGAGGATCTTCAACATATACCAGGTTCCTAATCACATATCTCATCTCCTCGCAATTTACATTATTTTCTATTTGCCTCTCGTTTTCCTCTCCCCCACTTCACAAAAAATTGCCGTTTTATTCGCCCCTCTTTTTCGTTCGCCATTTTCTCGTCAGATCTATCCTTTGCTTGCAATCATGAGTGATTTCGGTATGGCACCAATAGATGATGGCCTAACTCCTATGATTGGAAGTACGGGCAGTCTGGATGCTATAACGTTTATCTTGGGGGAAGGGAATGTTATCGGAAAAGGACGTATCCAAGAATTTTTCAATTGTGTTGGAAATTTAAGCCTTGATGATGCTCCTATACTTAAGACTACTAGATCTTATGCGGATGCTATTTCAGCACTAGTTCTGAAACTTGAAAGAAAATTTATCTGTACTCACCCTACTTTGCAAAGATTGTTTTTTGAGCTCCCCGTTATAAAGAACCCCAAGGCTAAAAAGTTGGCCACTCTTGTTCTTATGAATGAGTTTGACTACATAATACGGGAAGCTAGGGAAATCTTTGATTTTTATGGTAGTGAAAAACCCATGATAGATGAAATCCTTTAAAATAGTGATTATGCACTAAGGCATTTGTTTGGGGATAATAAAATCTTTGATGAGAATCTTAAAAAGGAGGTCCCCATTTTAGATATAATCCAACAAGTTTTCAATAATGTTAATCAACATTGCTCTTGGATTGTTACGTGAAATCAAAGGGGTTATGATGAAAACCAACTTAGAAATGCTAAGGTTTCTGTGGATAATATGTTTTATGTTGTCTTTCCAAAACCCCATGATGAAAACACCTCTAAGAAAATTAAGAACAAAGATGACAAAACTTAGATCCTTGCTTTATGCCTAGCTAAGGGCGTAAAACTATATCGCTTGTTGGGAGGCAACCCAATGAATAATATTTATTTTTGCCTTTTGCTTTCTATTCTTGAGTGTTTTCACAATTATTCTACTGTTATGATTGCGTTTTTTGTGTTTTAGTTAGTGTTTGTGCCAAGTAAAGCCTTTAGGATCTTCTTGGGTGATAGTTGTTTGATCTTGCTGAAAACAGAAACTTTTGCCCTCACGAAAACAATTCTTATATTTAACCAGAGCCTGATAAAATACCAATTTGTTTGAAGTATATTAATATACAAATTATCCAGGTGTTCCTGATTTTTCAGAATTTTTGGAGTTCCAGAAGTATTCGAACAAATCAGATTGCTACAGACTGTTCTATTTTGACAGATTCTGTTTTCTTTGTGTTGTGTGCTTATTTTGATGGCTCTTTGGTTTTCTTTGATGAGTTTTTGCCATAGAAAAGTTGGAATAAAGTAGATATAATGCAACAATAAAATATGAATTGGTTTGATACAGTACTTATAGTAGTGATTTATTTTTCTTACACTAACGGATCTCACGAAGGTTTTGTTGAGTTTTGTGTGATTGAAGTTTTCTAGTTTTGGGTTATCTTACGATGCATGAAGGAATAAGGAGTAAGAAGAGCCTAAGCTTGGGGATGCCCCGGCATCCCAAGCTATTATCCAAAAATGAGCAAGAAACTAAGCTTGGGGATGCCCCGAGTGGCATCCTCTCTTTCTTCTAACGGCCATTCGTATTTTACTCGAAGCTATATTTTTATTCGTCACATACTATGTGTTTTGCTTGGAGCATCTTGTATGATATGAGTCTTTGCTTTTTTATTTTGTTTTTTAGTCTTGATTCCTTGCTGAACACACCTATTTGAGAGAGCCCAAATTATGTGATGACTTGTTAGAATTGCTCTCTATGCTTTAATTAATTTTTTATGAGCTTTGGACTTGCTCTAGTGCTTCACTTATATCTTTTTGAGCACGGTGTGCTTTAGTATTTCTGAAGAAATGCTCTCTTGCTTCACTTCTATCTACTTGAGAGTTAGTAAAATTTTAAAGAAATTCTCTCTTGCTTCACTTAAATTAATTTGAGAGAAAGAAAAATTTATGCTCATGATCTTCACTTATATTTGTTTGAGCTTATCAAAAGCAACATATGAAAATTAGTTCCAAAGTGATAGATATCCAATAAGGATATAAAAAAACTTTCATGAAGATCATTGGACAAAATAAACTTGATTCTTAGCAAAAGTTTTGAGATATGATGACGTGATATGTGAGTTATGTTGATGAGTAATTATGCTTTAGTAAGAATATTGGTGTTATGGTTTGTGATTCCCTATGCAAGCACGAAAGTCAATAATTATGCAATTAAATTATATCCTTCTTGTGGTGCATTACTCAGTGTTAATTATGCTTAATGATCGCTTATGAGATTATTCGTTTCTTGGTTGGTCACTTCTCAATCTTTTGCTAGCCTTCACTTTGCATTAAGTATGATCTCTACTTGTGCATCCAAAAACCTTTAAACCACTTTTGCCACATGAGTCCACTATATCTACCTATAGGCGGTATTCTTTTGTCGTTCTAAGAAAATTTGCATGTGACATCTCTAATTTTCAAAATATACTCCTCTTTTGTGTGTTCGTTCCGCCCGCGGAGCGGTGAGGGGTGGCTAATATTTTCCATGCTAGATGTGTTATTCTCACAATGAGTGTTTATTCACTTGTCATTGCACGAGAGTAAAGGCAAAGGTATTAGGGATGCCCAATCCCGAAATAAAAAATGAATTTACTTTATGTTGTCAAATAATAAATTTCCTTGAAAAGTGTTGGTATGGAGGGCAACCGTGGATACGGCTAGCCATGGAAAGTGAAAGTATGGTTGAAAAGGGAATAAACTTTATTTTTTGTTTGGAACCGCCTATAATATACCTAGCATGGAAATAGTTGGGAACTCTAAGTCGTTTTCGTTGGTGGGAAGGATACACCTCCCAAAAAAAATTATCTCTAAGTTTTTCGCTTTGAGCTCTAGCACCTCTACAAATCCCTACTTCCCTGTGCGAAGGGCCTTTCTTTTACTTTATGCCATTTTTATTTTCAATTTGAGTCTCCATCTTCTCTTATAAAAGCACCAACTAGGAGGCAATATGATCGTACTTGAGTATTGGGTGTAGCTAATATGCGAGTGTGTTTCATGAATGGATCAATGATTGAGCATGATGGGCTAGGGATAACTTATTTTAGCGTTGATATTTTGAAAGACATGGTTGCTTGTTGATATGCTTGAGTATTTAAATTATCATGTCAAAACTAGACTATTGCTTTGAACAATATAAAAGTCCAAATTTCCATGCTATAAAGAAAAGAAATATGATATGACATGATAGGCAGCATTCCACATCAAAAATTCTGTTTCTATCACTTACCTACTCGATGACGAGTAGGAGTTAAGCTTGGGGATGCTGATACGTCTCCAACGTATCTATAATTTTTGATTGTTCCATGCTGTTATATTATCAATCTTGGATGTTTTATAATCATTTTATAGTCATTTTATATCATTTTTTGGTACTAACCTATTGACATAGTGCCAAGTGCCAGTTGATGTTTTCTGCATATTTTTTACATCGCAGGAAATCAATACCAAACAGAGTCCAAATGCAACGAAACTTCACAGAGAATTTTTATGGACCAGAAGACACCTATTGGGCCCTGGCTCTGCCTGGGGGGTGCTCCGAGGAGAGCACAACAAACCAAGGCACGCCAGGAGGCCTAGGCGCGCCCTGGTGGGTTTTGCCCACCTCGGGTGCCCCCCGGACCGCCTCTTTGCTCTATAAATACCCCAATATTCTAGAAACCCTAGGGGAGTCGACGAAAATCAATTCCAGCCGCCACAGAGTCCAGAACAACCAGATCCAATCTAGACACCATCTCGGATGGGGTTCACCACCTCCATTGGTGCCTCTCCGATGATGCGTGAGTAGTTCTTTGTAGACCTTCGGGTCCGTAGTTAGTAGCTAGAAGGCTTCCTCTCTCTCGCTGAATTCTCAATACAATGGTTTCTTGGAGATCCATATGATGTAACTCTTTTTGTGGTGTGTTTGTTGGGATCGGATGAACTTTCAGTTTATGATCAGATCTATCTTTGTATATCCATGAAAGTATTTGAGTTTCTTTGATCTCTTTTATGCGTGATTGCTTATAGCCTCATATTTCTTCTCTGATATTTGGGTTTTGTTTGGCCAACTTGAACTATTTATCTTACAATGGGAAGAGGTGCTTTGTAGTGGGTTTGATCTTACGGTGCTTGATCCCAGTGACACAAGGGGAACCGACACGTATGTATCATTGATACTAAGGATAAAACGATGGGG
Organism: Triticum aestivum; assembly: GCF_018294505.1. Lineage (NCBI taxonomy): Eukaryota > Viridiplantae > Streptophyta > Magnoliopsida > Poales > Poaceae > Triticum > Triticum aestivum. The sequence goes on along the minus strand of NC_057808.1, from coordinate 142,278,030 downwards.
TCTATCTCTACATAGATAGATCTTGTCTACATCATGTCATCGTTCTTATTGCATTACTCTGTTTCTCCATGAACTTAATACACGAGATGCATGTTGGATAGCGGTCGATGTGTGGAGTAATAGTAGTAGATGCAGCCAGGAGTCGGTCTACTAATCTTGGATGTGATGCCTCTATAATGATCGTTGCCTGGATATCGTCGTGATTATTTGAACTTCTATCAATTGCCCAACAGTAATTTGTTTACCCACCGTTTGCTATTTTTCTTGAGAGAAGCCACTAGTGAAACCTGATACGTCCATTTTGCATCATGTTTTCTTACTATTATTTATAATGTTTTTATCCATAATAATGCTTTTTGGAGTAATTCTAATGCCTTTTCTCTCACAATTTGCAAGGAACACACCAAGAGGGAGAATTCCGGCAGCTGGAAATATGGACCTGGAAAAGCTACGCGAGGCCACCTATTCTGCACAACTCCAAATGTGCTGAAACTCCACGGAGATTTTTTATGGATTATTTAAGAAATATTTGAGCCAATAAACACCAGAGGGGGGCCACCAGGTGGGCACAACCCACCTAGGCGCGCCAGGCCCCCCAGGCGCGCCCTGGTGGGTTGTGGCCTCCTCGGCCCATCTCCGGTGCCCATCTTTTGGTATATAAGTCATTTTGACCTAGAAAAAAAAGGAGAAGGATTTCGGGATGGAGCGCCGCCGTCTCGAGGTGGAACTTGGGCAGGGGCACTTTTGCCCTCTGGCGGAGCGATTCTGCCGGGGGAACTTCCCTCCCGGAGGGGGGAATCATCATCATCGTCATCACTTACAACTCTCCCATCTTGGGGAGGGCAATCTCCATCAACATCTTCACCAGCACCATCTCATCTCAAACCCTAGTTCATCTCTTGTATTCAATCTTGTTACCGGAACTATAGATTGGTGCTAGGGGGTGACTAGTAGTGTTGATTACATCTTGTAGTTGATTACTATATGGTTTATTTGGTGGAAGATTATATGTTCAGATCCATGATGCTATTTAATACCCCTCTGATCATGAGCATGTTTATCATTTGTGAGTAGTTACTTTTGTTCTTGAGGTCACGGGAGAAATCATGTTGCAAGTAATCATGTGAACTTGATATGTGTTTGATATTTTGATAGCATGTATGTTGTGATTCCCTTAGTGGTGTCATGTGAACATCGACTACATGAAACTTCACCATACTTGGGACTAAGGGAATGCATTGTGGAGTAGTAAATAGATGGTGGGTTGCGAGAGTGACAGAAACTTAAACCCCAGTTTATGCGCTATTCCGTAAGGGGCCGATTGGATTCAAAAGTTTAATGCTATGGTTAGAATGTATTCTTAATGCTTCTCTCGTAGTTGCGGATGCTTGCGGGAGGGTTAATCATAAGTAGGAGGTTTGTTGAATTAAGAACAACACCTAAGCACCGGTCCACCCACATATCAAATTATCAAAGTAGCGAACACAAATCGAACAAACATGATGAAAGTGACTAGATGAAATTCCCGTGTACCCTCAAGAACTCTTTGCTTATCATAAGAGACCGTTTTGGCCTGTCCTTTGACCCAAAAGGATTGGGCTACCTTGCTGATTACTTGTTACCATTATCGTTACTTGCTCATTACAAACTATCTTGCAATCAAACTACTCGCTACTTACAATTTCAGCACTTGCAGACAACACCTTACTGAAAACTACTTGTCAGTTCCTTCTGCTCCTCGTTGGGCTCGACACTCTTACTTATCAAAAAGAGCTACAATTGATCCCCTATACTTGTGGGTCATCAAGGCTATGTTCTGGCGCCATTGCCGGGGAGTGAAGCGCCTTTGGTAAGTGGAATTTGGTAAGGAAACATTTATGTAGTGTGCTGAAATTTATTGTCACTTGTTACTATGGAAAACAATCCTTTGAGGGTTTTTTTGGGGTATCTTCACCTTGTCCGGAACCACAATTAGCTACCCCTCAACCTACTGCACCTACTGAAAATATTGAATATGAAATTCCTTCGGGTATGATAGAACAGCTGCTAGTTAATCCTTATGCAGGAGATGGAACTGAACATCCTGATATGCACTTGATAAATGTGGAACAAATTTGTGGATTGTTTAAGCTTGCAGGTTTACCCGGAGATGAGGCTATGAGAAAGGTTTTCCCTTTATCTTTGAAGGGAAACACATTGGCATGGTATAGGCTATGCGATGATATTGGATCATGGAATTGGAATCGTTTGAAATTGGAGTTCCACCAAAAAATTATCCTATGCATCTAGTTCATCGTGATCAGAATTATATATGTATAATTTTTGGCCTCGTGAAGGAGAAAGTATCGCTCTAGATTGGGGGAGGCTTAAGTCAATGTTATATTCTTGCCCCAATCATGAGCTCTCAAGAGAAATTATTATCCAGAATTTCTATGCTCGTCTTTCTTGTAATGATCAAACCATGCTTGATACTTCTTGTGATGGTTCTTTTATGAACAAGACTATTGAATTCCGGTGGGATCTTTTGGAAAGAATTAAACGCAACTCTGAAGATTGGGAACTCGACGAAGGTAAAGATTCAGGTATTAAACTTAAATATGACTGTGTGAAATCTTTATGGATACCGATGCTTTTCAAAAGTTTTGCACTAAATATGGACTTGACTCTGAGATAGTAGCCTCCTTTTGTGAATCATTTGCTACTCCTGTTGAACTTCCTAAGGAGAAGTGGTTTAAATATGACCCACCTATTAAATAAGAAATTAAAAAACCAGTACCAATTAAAGAAGAAACTATACTTTATAATGTTGATCCAGTTGTTCCTTCTGCTTATATAGAGAAACCACCTTTCCCTGTTAGGATAAAGGAGCATGCTAAAGTTTCAACTATGGTTAACAAAAGCTATATTTGAACACCTAAACCTGATGAACAAATTAAAGTAGAACCTAGCATTTCTACGGTTAAATATCTATTAGAAGAAGATACGGATGGGCATGTTTTTTACTTCTGTGAAGAAGCTGCTAGAATTGCTAAACCTGATGGAAAAGATAAGCATAGACCTGTTGTTAGCATGCCTATTATTTCAGTTAAAATAGGAGATCACTGTTATCATGGTTTAAGTGACATCGGTGCTAGTGTGATTGCTATTCCTTACACTCTATATCAAGAAATTATAAAGGACATAGCACCTGCTGAGTTAGAAGACATAGATGTTACTATTAAACTTGCTAATAGAGACACCATATCACCTTGTGGGATTATTAGAGATGTTGAAGTCTTGTGTGGGAAAATAAAATGTCCTACTGATTTTCTTGTTCTTGGTTCCCCACAAGATGACTTATGTCCCATTATCTTTGGTAGACCTTTGTTGAACACAGTAAATGCTAAGAAAGATTGCAAGAAACAAACTATGGGTGTTAGCTTTGGTGATGAGTCTCATGAGTTTAATTTTTCCAAGTTTAGTAGAAATCATCATGAAAAAGAATTGCCTAGTAAGGATGAATTAATTGGTCTTGCTTCTATTGCTGTGCCACCTACTGATCCTTTAGAACAATGTTTGCTAGATCATGAAAATGATTTACATATGCATGAAAGAAATGAAATAGATAAAGTGTTCTTTGAACAACGTCCTCTGCTTAAACACAATTTGCCTATTGACACTCTAGGAGGTCCTCCTCCACCTAAAGGTGATCCTGTGTTTGAATTAAAACAATTGCCAGACAATTTGAAATATGCTTATCTTGATGAAAAGAAGATATATATTGTTATTATCAGTGCTAACCTTTCAGAACATGAAGAAGAAAGATTATTGAAAGTTCTAAGGAAGCACCGGGCTGCTATTGGATATACTCTTGATGATTTAAAGGGAATTAGTCCCACTCTATGTCAGCACAAAATTAATATGGAACCTGATGCTAAACCAGTTGTTGATCACCAACGTCGGTTAAATCCGAAGATGAAAGAAGTGGTAAGAACAAAAATATTAAAACTTCTGGAAGCAGGTATAATCTATCCCATAGCTGATAGTAGATGGGTAAGTCATGTTCATTGTCTTCCTAAGAAAGGAGGTATTATTGGTGTTCCTAATGATAAGAATGAACTCATTCCACAAAAAATTGTTACAGGCTATAGAATGGTAATTCATTTTAGAAAATTAAATAAAGCAACTAGAAAAGATCATTACCCTTTGCCTTTTATTGATCAAATGCTTGAAAGATTATCTAAGCACACATACTTTTGCTTCCTTTATGGATATTCTGGCTTTTCACAAATACTTGTCCTTTTGGAACCTATGCTTATAGATGTATGCCTTCTGGTTTATGTAATGCACCTGCTACCTTTCAAAGATGCATGATGGCTATATTCTCTGACTTTTGTGAAAAGATTGTTGAGGTTTTCATGGATGGCTTTTCTGTTTATGGGAAGTCTTTTGATGATTGTTTAAGCAATCTTGAGCGAGTTTTGCAGAGATGTGAACAAACAAATCTTGTCTTGAATTGGGAGAAGTGCCACTTTATGGTCAATGAAGGCATTGTCTTGGGTCATAAAATTTCTGAAAGAGGTATTGAAGTGGATCAAGCTAAGGTTGATGCAATTGAGAAAATGCCATGTCCTAAGGACATCAAAGGTATTGGTAGTTTCCTAGGTCATGCTGGTTTCTATAGGATATTTATCAAAGACTTTTCTAAAATTTCTAGGCCTCTTACTAGTCTCTTGCAAAAGGATATTCCTTTTGTTTTTGATGATGATTTTCTTGAAGCCTTTGAAACACTCAAGAAAGCCTTAATTACTGCACCTATTGTTCAACCACCCGATTGGAACTTGCCTTTTGAAATTATGTGTGATGGTAGTGATTATGCTGTTGGTGCTATTTTAGGAGAAAGAGTTTATAAGAAATTGAATGTTATTCATTATCCTAGTAAAACCCTAGACAATGCTCAAAGAAATTATGCTACTACTGAAAAAGAATTCTTAGCAGTTGTGTTTGCTTGTGATAAATTTAGACCTTCCATTGTTGATTCCAAAGTAACTGTGCACACAGACCATGCTGCTATTAAATATCTTATGGAAAAGAAAGATGCTAAACCTAGACTTATTCGTTGGGTTCTCTTGTTACAAGAATTTGATTTACATATCATTGATAGAAAAGGAGTTGAGAACCTCGTAGCTGATAACTTGTCTAGGCTTGAAAATGTGCTTTATGACCCACTGCCTATTGATGATAGTTTTCCTGATGAGCAGTTAGCTGCAATAAATGTTGCTAATAGTACTCCTTGGTATGCTGACTATGCTAATTACATTGTTGCTAAATATTTAGCACCTAGCTTTACATACCAAAAAAATAAAAAATTCTTCTATGATTTAAGACATTACTTTTGGGATGACCCAAATCTTTATAAAGGAGTAGATGGTATTATTAGACATTGTGTACCTGAGCATGAACAAGGATAAATCCTACGGAAGTGTCACTCTGAAGCTTATGGAGGGCATCATGCTGGAGATAGAACTGCTCACAAGGTATTGCAATCCGGATTTTATTGGCCTACTCTCTTCAAGGATGCCCGTAAGTTTGTATTGTCTTGTGATGAATGTCAAAGAATAGGTAATATCGGTAAGCGACAAGAAATGCCTATGAATTATTCACTTGCTTTTGAACCATTTGATGTTTGGGGATTTGATTACATGGGACCTTTTCCTTCCTATAATGGGTATACACATGTTGTGGTTGCTGTTGATTATGTTACTAAATGGGTAGAAGCTATTCCAACTAGCAGTGCTGATCACAACACCTCTATTAAAATGCTTAAGGAAGTTATTTTCCCAAGGTTTGGAGTCCCTAGATATTTAATAACCGATGGTGGTTCACACTTTATTCATGGTGCTTTCCGTAAGATGCTTGCCAAGTATGATGTTAACCATAGAATTGCATCATCCTATCATCCTCAGTCTAGTGGTCAGGTTGAACTTAGCAATAGAGAAATAAAATTAATTTTGCAAAAGACTGTCAATAGGTCCAGGAAGAATTGGTCTAAGAAATTAGATGACGCACTTTGGGCCTATAGAACAGCATATAAAAATCCTATGGGTATGTCTCCTAATAAAATGGTTTATGGAAAAGCTTCTCATTTGCCTCTTGAGTTAGAACATAAAGCATACTGGGCCGTCAAAGAGCTCAACTATGATTTCAAACTTGCTGGTGAAAAGAGGTTATTTGATATTAGCTCATTAGATGCGTGGAGAACCCACGCTTATGAAAATGCAAAGTTATTCAAAGAAAAAGTTAAAAGATGGCATGACAAAAGAAACCAAAAGCATGAATTTAAAATTGGAGAATATGTTCTTTTGTACAACTCTCGTTTTAGATTTTTTGCAGGGAAGCTCCTCTCAAAATGGGAAGGCCCATATGTCATCGAGGAGGTTTACCGGTCTGGTGCCATCAAAATAAATAATTCCGAAGGTACTAACCCGAAGGTTGTCAATGGGCAACGAATAAAGCATTATATCTTAGGAACGCCTATTAATGTTGAAAGTAATATTATCCAAACTTTGACACCGGAAGAACACATAAAAGAGTCCTTCCGGAACACTCCAGAATCGTCAAAATAAGGAGGTACGTGATACAGTAGGCAAACGGACTCCGAAAAATCCGCAAAATATTTTTTGTCAGTTTTGGAATATTTTAGAATTTTGGAAATAAAGAAACTACCAGGAAGCGTCCCCTGGTGGGCACAAGACACCAGGGCGTGCCAGGCTTGCCTGTGACACCCAAGTTTTTATTGGATTTTTCAAAAGGTTTCATTTGACTTGAAGGGAGTGATTTAAAATTTTTCTTCAAGAGAACTCTCCCTCTCATATATTTTCTTTATGGCAAAAATTTTATTTGGATTCACCCAAGATCTGCCTTTGACCTTGGAGGTTCTTGCTCTCTTTTGGACTCAAGACAAAATGGTTTTTCATTTGGGAAAATAACCTTTGGTAAATCTTCTTGAATTATGCACTATGGCTTTTGGAAAGTCTTTTGCCACTTTCAACAATTCCTCCTTGCCATGGCATTAGTGCAAATGCTCTCTCCTAACCTTTCCCTCACCTTTGGACCATGATTTGCATCAAATCCAGCAAGTTGAACCTCCCCATGTGATCATTTCCATTCAAATTCTATTCAAATAAATTTCTGTCTTCTCTTCTAGCACTTGGAGGTTTACAAAGGAACTCCTCTTTCTGTTTTGATTTTTGGCCCCAAACTTCTTCCCCCTCCTAGTCCTTTGAACCCCCAACCTAGAACCATGAAGATCCACTGGTCTCCAGTTCAAAATTTTCAAACTACATCAGCTGCAAGTTTGGACCAGATTTGCCAAATTTGGTGAAATTCATTCAAAACCTTCTCCAAAAATTCCAAGTAAATTCATACAGCCCCTGGGTGCTTTGAGTGATCATCTCACCAAGTTACAGCTCCAGAAAAATTTATATCTTTACCAAAACCTACTGTCGAACACCTGCAGTGCATGGTCATGTCAAATTCAGATAAATTCAGAGATTCAGTTCAGTGGCTACTGTCGTTTTCTTCAGAACAGGGCATCGATCTCGCCAGTGCCATCGCGTCGCCTTGCTCCTCGTCCTCGCCCTCTTGTTCCTGCACCGCACGAGTGCCTGGCACCTTGCGGGCGTCGGCGACGAGCAGCAGAAGGTGCGCCGCCCCGTGACCGACGCCGGCGGCGGCTTTGCGGACGCCAGCGGGAGACACGGCGCCGCCGACTCCACCCAGCGCCGCCCAAACCACCGGAGCCCGCCGCGTGGCCGTCCACTCCCCCGAATGCGCTGCCGCACTCGTCGTGAACCCCAGGGCGCGGAGCGCGCTCTCTGCCGCCGTTGAGCCCGTGCGGTCACCTCACCGTGGACAGACGCCATTACACCCAGACCAGCCCCGTTCAGCTGCAAATCGAGTCCAGTAACAGCCACTGATGCTGCTCGACCGCTCAAACCCCCTGACAACCCACTGCTCCGCCGTAATCGCTCGCCGGAGATTCTCCGTTCACGGCCACCCCGTCGAGCTGCCTATAAATAGGGGCCCCGAGCTTCAACTCGAGCACCCACCAGCCCTACACTTCCCCTAGAGCACGCCCAGCCACTGGAAGAGCCGCGAGGGGGTCTCCTTCCTCGACTCCGGCCGCCGCGATCCGCCACGGGATCCAGCCCGATTCGCCCCCGTGTGTGCTCCGCAGTCTCCATTCTCTTGCCAGTAGCCTCTCCTTGCATCCCTCGTTCTGACCCACGCCTCAATTCGTACTTTGCAGCCCTCCACCGGAGTTCCCCAACCTCACCCGAACCGCCGTCCACCGGAGATAGTGTCGCCGTCGACGTGGTGCTCCCCGTTGGACGAGTCCACCACCCACCGACGTGGAAGAAGACACTGAAGCTCTTGGTACCCTCCGTTTCTCCTAACTCGCCGTGGTTCGACGCCGGCGTCCACCGCCGTCTTCGGGCGCCGGCGAGCTTTCAAACCTGACATGCGGGCCCCGCGTGTCAGCCTCTGTTTTATTTCCCCGAATCGTTTTCTGTTGGCGCCTTCGGGCAAAATACGTCTTCTCTCTTGCGCTTGCGCATTTCCAAATGAACCATTTTCTGTTTTCTCAGTTAAAACCCTGGAACTTTTCTGTTTCATTACAGAAAGGTCCCTGGACAGAAACCGTTATAACTTTTTAATGAAAAGGTATTTTTGAGTGATTCTTTTTCTGTCAATCTCCAAATTTTGTCTAGTTTTTTATGGGATTTATTTGAAAAATATTTGGCAAAGTTTTCTGTGCATGTGTTGGTTTTCACGTTAGTACCCCCGTTTCGTGATTGCCGTAGGTTCCGGGAGAGGGGACGGAGCCGCGAACTTCGCCGAGCTAGACTCCGACTTCTCCGAACCAGGCAAGCATGTTTGAACATTTGATATGGCAGATGTTTTGCATGTTCATGTGAAAGTTTGTGCATGGCATGTGAGGGTCGATAAATACCTCGTTGCTTGTAAGGCAACGACCCGGTTGTTCCAAGGTTGCGATGACCTCTGATGAGAGGTGGCCTAATCATGTGGTGACATGAAGGGCAGCAAGGTGGTACTGTTGTAGCATGCCAGCCTTGCGTCATCCGACTTTCTTTGACGTTAACGTGGTTGGAGCCACGTTATCGATCTTTTCCCGCATGTTCCAAGGTTGCGATGACCTCTGATGAGAGGTGGCCTAATCATGTGGTGACATGAAGGGCAGCGAGGTGGTACTGTTGTAGCATGCCAGCCTTGTGTCATCCGACTTTCCCGACGTTAACATGGTTGGAGCCGTGTTATCATCCCTTCCCCTTTCCGTGCTACCACATGTCTCATTGCCAGGATACGGTTTAGTAAGTTGGTAACCTCTTTCCGTGTACACACCAAACAGAGAGGCCGGGATGATGGTACCTTGGCCCAGGATTAAAGCCAGTCATTCGGTCAGGGGGCATGGGTGTTTCCGGTTGGCACCGAGAGGGGGGGCACCCCCTTATAGCGCGCGTATAGAAATTTGATCCCATGCTACGCGAGGTTGTAGCCTCCCCGACTCAGGGTTTTTCCTGAATGTTGCCGAGGGTGATCCCTGGCTTCGGATGGTTGAATTGGGTGTGTACTGGTTAGACGTGTTCCTTCCAGAACACCGTAGACGGAACTAGTCCCCGTGACTACTGAAATCCGTTGGCAGTGGTTAAGTACAAACTCTGCAGAGTCAATTCTTTCCAAATCATCGTATCCATGATCAGTAATGTAGACTTTACATCCAAATCTATCCGTGTGAAAATCTTGCCCCCGGTAAACAAGCTCAAGCGGTAAAATCTCAGTTTTATTGTTATTCCAGTTGATGGACTAACTTTATTTTGTGTCTCATGCTTGTGATAAATTATGTCTCCGAGCTATTGTATTAATGAGTTGTGATATAAGCCCTTTATGTGATGTCGCTCAGACGTCCGACTACGGCATGCACTGTCTTTACTTTCTGTTATAAGCCCTTTATGTGGTGTCGCCCCGACGCCCGACTGCGGCATTGTATTTCCGCATTTTCCGCTCGAGGAGTCTTTCAGACACTCGTTTGGCACCTGTATTATTATTCCGCATTTTCCTCTCGAGGAGTCTTTCAGACACTCGTTTGGCACCAGTATTACTATTCTGCAGTTTCCGCTCGAGGCGTCATTCAGACCCTCGCTTGGCACCCAGTATTTATTATCTCTATGTCTGATCACACTGGTTAACTTATTCATATGCTTCATGTTTGCGTTTGTTATACCTTATGTCCGAACTGTCTTGCGAGTACTTCATAGTACTCACCTGGCTTGTTGATTTGGCCAGATGTTGACGAAGGCGATCTCTTGGATGAAGAGTTTGATAGCGCGTCCGACGCCTAGAGGAGTCCCAGTCAGTCCTGCGCGATCCCGGATTTTGGTCACTTATGTTGTTTACGCTTCCGCCACCCGCAATAAGTCTTCTCGAGCCTCACTCCGTTGCTCGAAGAGCTATAGTCTTCTGGAGTCATATCACTCGCCCCGCGGTGATATCTCCACCACCGTTTTTTTTTCGTGAGTTAATAGTTTGCCACCCTACCCGCCGTATTGTTTTATCGGCGTGCATGTAATAAATTGTTGGGCAGTCCCTGCTCAACCTTGTATTATATTTAGTACTCCTGGTATTTTTCTTCTGTGACCAATGTTTTGTCTATCAGTGAGAAGGAATTCTTCCTCACTGGTCCGTAAAAGGGATTGGTTTCTCAATAATTATTTTTATTGAAAAACCGGTCGTGACATTGCCTGGCGCACCCAGGTGGGTTGTGCCCGCCTGGGACACCTCTCGTACTCCGTTTTTCTTCCATATGCTTGTCCTCCAAGATAAAAAATCTGTATATACTTCCCAAACCTGTTAACCACCGTATCGCGAAAAAAATCCTCTGTTCTCTTTTCTTGCTGTTTTCTGTGTAGTTTAAAAAATATGTTGTCCCAAGACTCCGACAGAGAGAGCTATGTCTCCCACCTCATTGCTGACCCAAAGACCTATGGGGATCTATCTCCTTGTGGTCGAACTACAGATGATGAGGAGGATGCTCATTTGACGAGGATCGATGATTCAAGTTCGGAGGAGGAGGATATCCCTCTACCTCGACTTGGGGATATGCACGTGGAGTTCAAGAAGTCCAGTCTCCCTAAAAGAGCTAACCGATCTATTCCTCTTCGTTTTAAGCAGAAAAGCAAAGGGGATTTAGGTGACAAGATCTTGAAGCTCGAGTTGGATGTCGATGATTTAAAGGAGGAAATTGCTCACCTCAACTACAATATGAAAAAGTTGAAGGCACAATTATCACCACCATTACCATCTACTTCACCACTCAAGGAGAACTAAGTATTGGGTATGGGCACTCCCCTTGGCTTCCGCCAAGCTTGGAGGAGGTGCCCCAGTATCGTATCATCCCACTATCTTTTTGCTTTTATTTATCTTAGTTCAATCTTTTGCTTTAGATGAAATAAAGTTTAGTCCGATCCTTTCCTCTTTCAGAGTTTGCTTAGTGATCGATCATTGTAATCGTGTGAAAGTTATATAATAAAGTTAGTTTGAGTTTTTGCTTTCTTTACTTTCATGTTGCAAATAAAGAAAAGAAATAAAAGGAAAGAAAAGGAGAAACGAAATAAATAAAAGAAAGGAAATAAATCAATAAGATTATATATTAATCCTATGGTAGGTGATAGCACCACATAAGGAAAAGTATAAGTAAGAAATTTTTATTAGAGATTGACAAACATAGCATTAGTCAGTGATGCAACTCATGAAAGAATTAATAAGGTAAGAGAATATTCACATATAAATATACCATCCTAGAAATCTTTTGTGATTGTGATCCCTCATCAAATTATTATATGCCAAAATTGTTGACGTTGGACAAGGAAGACAACTTAATGATTTATGTTTGTTTATATTCACGTAGAAGTCATATTGTCATAGATCCTTCAACATGTGGTGCTTGCCCCTATCTTTGCTAGCCAAAAATTCTGCACTAAGTAGAGATACTACTTGTGCATCCAAAAACCCTTTAACCCAAATCTTTTTCAAGTGTCCACCATACCTACCTATGGATTGAGCAAGATCCCTCAAGTAAGTTGTCATCGGTGCAAAAAGGCAATAAAAATTGCTTGTAAATATGTGAGATCATTTAGTGTAAGAGAAAATTGAGCGTTGTACGAACTTGGATGACAAAGAATAAAAGCGACAGACTGCATAATAAAGGTTGTCATCTTAAGGGGCAATACAACATGGCGTTCTCTTGCACTAAGGGATTGAGCATGCAAACAAATAAGCACATGGCAACCTCTGCTTCCCTCTGTGAAGGGCCTATCTTTTACTTTTATGTATTTACTTTTATGCAAAGATTCAAAGTTTTCCTTCTATTCCTTTTTATTTTCTCTTTTGGCAAGCATCATGTGGTGAGGAGAGATCTAGGCACATATGTCCAGTTGAATATAGATAGCATGAGTTATTATTGTTGACATCACCCCTGAGGTGAGTATGTTGGGAGGCGAAACTATTAGCCCCTAGCTTTCTATGTGTCCGGTTGAAATGTTTTGCTCATGGGTACGAGGTGAGTGTCAGCAATCATAGAAGACTATATGATGGTTGAGTATGTGGACTTGCTTTAAAGGCTCCGACACGTGACTCTTCCTGAAAAGATGATGAATTGTAGTTGCAAAGTTGACTGAGAACATAGTTTGTTGGTTTAGAATATAGTTTTTGCTTTATACTTCGATTGTGTGATGAACTGTTACTTATTCATAGGAAGTATATGATGCAAGTTCTATGATAAAAGTCCTATGTTAAATTTTGTTGCTGTTATAATATTCAACATGATGCTTCTATGTCCGTATTTTGTTTTTATCGACAGCTCTCTCTCAAAGCATGTGGACATGTTTTTCGATTTCGGTTTCCGCTTGAGGACAACCGAGGTCTAAACTTGGGGGAGTTGATACGTCCATTTTGCATCATGTTTTCTTACTGTTATTTATAATGTTTTTATCCATAATAATGCTTTTTGGAGTAATTTTAATGCCTTTTCTCTCACAATTTGCAAGGAACACACCAAGGGGGAGAATTCCGGCAGCTCGAAATCTGGGCCTGGAAAACCTACGTCAGGCCACCTATTCTGCAAAACTCCAAATGTGCTGAAACCTCACGGAGATTTTTTATGGATTATTTTAGAAATATTGGAGCCAATAAACACCAGAGGGGGGCCACCAGGTGGGCACAACCCACCTGGGCGAGCTAGGCCCCCCAGGCGCGCCCTGGTGGGTTGTGGCCTCTTCGTCCCACCTCCGGTGCCCATCTTTTGGTACATAAGTCATTTTGACCTAGAAAAAATAAGGCGAAGGCTTTCGGGACGGAGCGCCACGGTCTCGAGGTGAAACTTGGGCATGAGCACTTTTGCCCTCTGGCGGAGCGATTCTGCCGGGGAACTTCCCTCCCGGAGGGGGAAATCATCCTCATCATCATCACTAACAACTCTCCCATCTTGGAGAGGGAAATCTCCATCAACATCTTCACCAGCACCATCTCATCTCAAACCCTAGTTCATCTCTTGTATTCAATCCTGTTTCCAGAACTATAGATTGGTGCTAGGGGGTGACTAGTAGTTGATTACATATTGTAGTTGATTACTATATGGTTTATTTGGTGGAAGATTATATGTTCAGATCCATGATGCTATTTAATACCCCTATGATCATGAGCATGTTTATCATTTGTGAGTAGTTACTTTTGTTCTTGAGGTCACGGGAGAAATCATGTTGCAAGTAATCATGTGAACTTGTTATGTGTTTGATATTTTGATAGTATGTATGTTGTGATTCCCTTGGTGGTGTCATGTGAACGTCGACTACATGACACTTCAACATACTTGGAACTAAGGGAATGCATTGTTGAGCAGTAAATAGATGGTGGGTTGCGAGAGTGACAGAAACTTAAACCCCAGTTTATGCGCTATTCCGTAAGGGACCGATTGGATCCAAAAGTTTAATGCTATGGTTAGAATTTATTCTTAATCCTTTTCTCGTAGTTGCGGATGCTTGCGGGAGGGTTAATCAGAAGTAGGAGGTTTGTTGAAGTAAGAACAACACCTAAGCACCGGTCCACCCACATATCAAATTATCAAAGTAGCGAACAGAAATCGAACCAACATGATGAAAGTGACTAGATGAAATTCCCGTGTACCCTCAAGAACGCTTTGCTTATCATAAGATACCGTTTTGGCCTATCCTTTGCCTCAAAAGGATTGGGCTACCTTGCTGCATACTTGTTACCATTATCGTTACTTGCTCGTTACAAACTATCTTGCTATCAAACTACTCGCTACTTACAATTTCAGCACTTGCAGACAACACCTTACTGACAACTACTTGTCATTTCCTTCTGCTCCTCGTTGGGTTCGACACTCTTACTTATCGAAAAGAGCTACAATTGATCCCCTATACTTGAGGGTCATCAAAACCTACGGCCCCCGGGTCTCTTTCTCATATTATTTGCCTTTGCGATCTATTTTCCTTTGCTTTTATTTTCAGATCTGTTAAACTAAAAATACAAAAATACCTTGCTGTGTTTTATTCTTATTTATTTTATTTGGCGTTCGATCTATCAATCTACTACAATTTATCTCACGTCTGTTTGCCTATCTTGAGGCGCCGTTACCCAGAAGGGATTGACAAACCCTTTAACACGTCAGGTTGCGAGGATTTTTTATCTGTGTGCAGGGGCTGTTTACATTGTGTTTCTTGGTTCTCCTACTGGTTCGATAACCTTGGTTTCATATCTGAGGGAAATACCTACCGCTGCTGTGCTGCATCATCCCTTCCTCTTTGGGGAAATACCGACGTAGCTTCGAGCCGCATCATGTACCATGACCCTCTTTTGTTCGATATTATGTATTGTAGTTAGTTTGAAGGATAGATACTGTCGTGGAATTGTCATGGCAGATTTCCTAGTGTGAGGACTTAGTCATGAGGCCAACGCATCTATATGGTAGCTTGAGAGGGGTTGATCGGAATCGAGAGACGCAACGCAAGACAAGGGTTTAGACAGCTTCGGCCCCCGGGAAACATCATCCGATAACAACCCTACATGCTGTTTGTGGCTAGGTCTTATTATCATCACGAGGGAGTCACCGTAAACCGGCTCTCCTAGTTATGTCTAGCCTTAAAGATTATTCTCCCCTCTCCCTCTTTGGGGTGCCCTGCCCCTCCTTATATATGTTGAAGGGGTGGGTTACATGACTAGTCCTAATAGGATTAGGATTACTCTATTACAAGTGGAGTCCTAGTCTTGCTTCCTTTGTAAGGGAATATTCCTTACGCTTTCCTTTAAAGCCGGCCCACCATCACATGAACCGGCCTACTGGGCCTTGGGCCTTGTCGTCCATCTGACCCGCCCGCCGGGTCTCCGATGAATCGTAAACCGCCAGGTCCAAGCGGGTCGCCAGTGAGTCGCCAAGATCCAGCCGGGTCATACATCCGGCGGTTTATACCACGAGGTATATCCCCGACATTAGCCCCTAGTTTAATTTGGATTTATCCATGTTAAACTGATCCTGCAACATAAACACAAGAACAAATTTGACAGGTTGTGCTCCGGGTTAAATATTCTTGTAAGCCGGCACCTGATCATCCTTAAGTCCTTGACATTTTCTCTTGGAAAATCCGGGTCAATAGGCCAGCTTCATAATCCATTTGCTGACATTGGCTCTTGTAAAGAAATATTATAAGAAATAATTCATTTGAGTCGTCCTTCAATGCTCTGATTTGACAAAAATATTGGTCTTGAAATATTCAACTGATATTCAGCTGTCGGAGTAAATGGCCATGGGTAGCCTAACCGACTGCCCCTGGCTCTTCCAAAAAATTATCAGGCCTTTGGGCCTTCAAGCATTTCAAGCATTGGGCCGCCTTCCCTGGCCGGCTACCTCTGACGCCGACTCACGGAAGGCGACCCAGCCTCAGCAACCTCCCCCCAAGATAACCACGGGGTGGCCGACTCTAGGAAGCCGGTCATAGAGGATGCCGACTCCCCAGAGCCGGCCATGAAGAACGCCGACTCCCCAGAGTCGGCCACGAAGAGCGCCGACTCCAAGGAGCCGGCCAAGACCACAACCACCAAAACTACACCCACATAACGGTGACAAGACGGGGTGTGGCCACAGTGCAGCCCACTACCCCCGAAGCCCGAGGCAGGCATGGCCACAGGACGCCGTACGGGACGGCCATCTCCCGTCCGGCTCGGCATTGTAGCCATGCTGGCCTCAACGTCACCCACGGCAGATGCCAGTACGGCCCACGGGCGACGGGCTCCTTCAGCCAGAGAGAGGCGCGAAGGCGGCCCGGCCTCCCCCAGTCGGCCAAGGGCGTAGCCGGCCCCCAGAAGCCGGCTACCCCCTCCCTCGAAGCATGTGCCACATTAAGGAGACAAGACGAGGTAAGGCTACAGTGAGAGCCCTCGAGGCGGCACACTGTAGCCACACTTACCTCGACGGAGCCCTCGTCATCAGGGGCGAGGCTACAGTAAGCAGCCGCCGACAAGACCCTAGGCGGTGGGGCCGGCCTGTCGACCAAGAGGCCGGCAGCCGGCGGGACATACCAGTCGGCGGGCCCCAACGGCCGGCGGAGAAGCCGGCGAGCGTAGACACTGACGGCTGGGACCAGCGCCCAGCCGGATTACAATTGTACCCCCGGGGGGTAGGCCTATATAAACCCCCCGGGACACCCATGCAAAGGGTTGGCTTCTTAGCATTACACACACAACATAGAGAGAGAGAGAAGCGAGAGCTAGCTAGCCTTGTTCTCCTTCTCCCTTGAACCCAACAGCTCTAGGAGCGATTGTAGTTACTCTTTCTGATCTAGTGATCATGCGGAGACCCCGCAGAGCAGGACTAGGGGTGTTATCTCCTCGGAGAGCCCCGAACCTGGGTAAGATTCGCCGGCGTGCATGTCTTCGCCTCATCCCGTTTCCAGGCACCGGCGACGTCTTATTGGCACCCACAATGACAAGCCACCCGTTGGCATATGTCGCACCAACCACCCGACATTT
Source organism: Triticum aestivum (assembly GCF_018294505.1). Taxonomy (NCBI): domain Eukaryota; kingdom Viridiplantae; phylum Streptophyta; class Magnoliopsida; order Poales; family Poaceae; genus Triticum; species Triticum aestivum. The sequence goes on along the minus strand of NC_057808.1, from coordinate 142,260,927 downwards.
GGCGCCCACCATGGGGCCAGGTGCACCGTCGTCCGGAGACCTGTTCTGGACGGGAACCCTCTTCCTTCCCCGCGAGCGCAGCCAGCCTGCTGCGCCCGATGGCGTTTGCCTCAACACGCTGCAAGGCGTCGATGAGGCCTGCGCAGCGAGCTGCCTCGCCGATCTTCTCGGCGAGACTCGCATCTCCGACGAGCCTGCATCCGACGCAGGCACGGACTACCCCGAGAGCCGCCTCGTCAGCCTCCTCGACCAGCTTCACGTCTCCAGCGAGCCTGCTGCAGACTTGGAGTCGGTCGGCTCCACCGACCCGATGCTCGTCGACTCCGACACGGCATCGCTTGATGCCTACCCCTCCGACGTGGTGGTCTTCGACGATCCTCTCCCTCGAGATGACAGTGGCAGCAGCGCTGTCACCAAAGTGTTGGTCATCAGCCACGTCGCCAACTCGGGCGGGAACGCCCACGACGCCCTGCAAGCGGCGATGCATGACCTCTCCGTCCCCATCCCGGCCGACGCCGACGCCGAGACCTTGGAGGCACGTCGCCTCGCCCTTGTCGCGGAGGCCAGAAGATAGCCTCCATGAGACGCCTCATCGAGGCCCACCAGCGCGAAGTCGACCGCGCCGCCTTCGGTACGCCGCCGCCTAGCGGCCCGAGCCGAGCCGGCTTCGTCCAGAAGCGCGGCGCGGCTATTGCCAGCATGCTCGGGGCAGATCGCTCCGTCTACGCCACCCCGCTCGAGAATCTGCGAGCCGCTCAGGCGGCCGCCGAAGAGCTAAATGGGCTGGGAGCCGATGAACTCCCCTACATGACAAGACGGATCCAGCAGCTGATCGACGCGGCTGCAGAACGGCACGAAGCCGGCGCCCGTGCTGATAGTCATCCCCCGCGACGTCCCGCTCGCCGACTGCGAGCAGCGCCCGCCAGAAGAAAGACAAGGAGCCGGCTGCTAGCCGCAGCCGAACTCATATCACCATCGAGCGCGACGCGGAAGGCCGCCCTCGAGCGGTGGAGCGCCAAGGAAACCTGCCTCCTCCCCCGCCTCGAAGGGAGAGACGCCTCACCCCGCCGCCCGTCGTGCACCCTACTCTTGGCGACCGACTCGGCCGCCGAGAAGGAGTCGGCGAGAACGACGCCCGCCACCGGATTGACCGCCTCGCTCGATCCTTGGCGTTAGAAGAAGAAGACGATGTCGGCCCGCCATGCTTTGGCCCCCGCGTCCGCGACGAGCCCTTCCCCAAAGGGTTCTCGCTCCCCAGAGACACGCCCAAGTACAACGGCTCAGTGAAGCCGGAAGATTGGCTCATCGACTACTCCACTGCTGTCAGCATAGCCAACGGCAATCGGCGCGTAGCCGTGAAGTATGTCCCCCTTATGCTGCAAGGCACGTCGCGCACCTGGCTCAACAGCCTCAAGCCTTACAGCATCAACAGCTGGCTGGACTTCACGGAAGTCTTCGTCCGCAACTTCACCAGCACGTACAAGCGACCTCCCAAGCCTCGCCAGCTCTCCCTATGCGTCCAAGGGCCCGACGAGTCGACCCGCGACTACCTCACGCGGTGGGCCGAGCTCCGCAACTCCTGCGAGGGAGTGCACGAGGTCCAGGCCATCGAATACTTCACCGCTGGGTGCCGAGAGGGCACCCTCCTCAAGCACCGACTCCTCTGCGACGAGCCGGCTACCCTCGACGAGCTGCTGGTCATCGCGGACAAGTACGCCACGGCCGACTCCTCGATGAAGACTGAGCTCCGAGTGGACGCCTCTGGGAAGGTGATTGCTCCGGCTCCCAAGACGCCGGCTGGCGACTCCAATCAGCGCCCCTACCAGAACGATCACAAGCGCAAGGCCCCCATGCCGACTTCCACTAGCCGGCAGGTGGCCACAGTTGAAGATGAGCTGCCCGAAGAGTGGCCCGCTCCCAAGAAGAAGGGTGGCAGGCCGGCTTGGCAGCCGGCTTTCTCCTACGAGCAGGCTCTTGACGCCCCCTGCAAGTTCCACAGTGGCGCGAAGCCGTCCAACCACACGACCCGAAAATGCCAGTGGCTGACGCGAATCTCGAAGGACGAAGGACTATTGCCGCCTCTGCCTCCCGGCCCGCCGCCTCCAGCCCCTCAGCAGCCGGCGGCTCGGCCGGCAGTCGGAGCCATCCAAGACGAATTCCCTGAAGAGCACGCCGCCTACGTCGTCTTCACCAGTCAAGCCGACGACAAGCGTAGTCGGCGCCGTCAGCATCAAGAAGTCAATGCAGTCGCCTCTAGCGCCCCCGAGTTCATGCACTGGTCAGAGAAGCCAATCAGCTGGAGCCAGGCCGACCACCCAGAGGTGATGCCATCCCCTGGCTCCTATGCAATGGTCTTGGATGTCACCCTCGCGACGGAGAGGCGAGCTGCCCGATTCTCCCGCGTCCTGATAGATGGCGGAAGCAGTATCAATATACTGTACCGCGATACCATGGAGAAGCTGAACATCAAGGCGAAGCAGCTTATGCCAAGCCGAACCGTGTTCCATGGTATCGTCCCCGGCTTGTCTTGCTCCCCAATCGGCAAGATTAAAATGGATGTTCTCTTCGGAGACAAAGATCATTTTCGCCAAGAAGCGATCTGGTTCGAAGTAGTGGATCTGGAGAGCCCCTACCATGCTCTGCTTGGCCGATCTGCTCTGGCCAAGTTCATGGCTGTGCCCCACTACGCCTACCTGAAGATGGAGATGCCGAGCTCGAAGGGGATCATCACCGTAGCCGGCGATTATAAGAAGTCCATCGAGTGTGCCATGGCCAGTAGCCGGCTGGCCGAGTCCCTTGTAGTGGCAGAAGAGAAGAAGATGCTGGAGCGGGTTGTGGCCATGGCCGGCAAGCAGCCGGCCCTGTCCCCCAACCCCAAAGATTGTGATGCGCAGGGCTCCTTCCAGCCTGCCAAAGAGACCAAGAAGATACCTCTGGACCCGGAGAATCCGGAGAGGTTCGCTGTCATTGGGGCGAACTTGGACAGTAAATAGGAAGGCAAGCTCGTCGACTTCCTCCGTGAGAATCCAGACATTTTTGCATGGTCCCCAAAGGACATGCCGGGTGTCCCGAAGGATTTTGCCGAGCACAAATTACATGTCCGAGCTGACGCGAAGCCGGTCAAGCAACCCCTCCGCCGACTGTCAGAAGAGAAGCGAAGAATCGTGGGAGAAGAGATAGCCCGGCTCCTTGCCGCTGGCTTTATCATGGAAGTGTTTTTTCCAGAGTGGCTTGCCAACCCAGTTCTGGTTCTGAAGAAGAATAACAAGTGGCGTATGTGTATAGACTACACCAGCCTGAACAAGGCCTGCCCAAAGGATCCGTTTGCTCTGCCACGGATTGACCAAGTGATAGACTCCACAGCCGGATGCGAGCTGTTGAGTTTTTTGGACGCCTACTCAGGGTACCATCAGATCAAGTTGGACCCAGCAGACTGCCTGAAGACTGCCTTCATCACACCAATTGGAGCTTTCTGCTACCTGACTATGACATTCGGCTTGAGGAATGCCGGTGCCACTTTTCAGCGTTGCATGCAGAAATGCCTCTTGAAACAACTCGGAAGAAATGCCCACGTCTATGTAGACGACATTGTGGTGAAGACAGAGAAGCGCGGCACCCTGCTGGAAGATCTCAAAGAAACATTCGCCAACTTGCGCCGATTCCAAATCAAGCTCAACCCCGAGAAGTGCGTGTTCGGAGTACCAGCCGGCCAGCTGCTAGGCTTCCTGGTCTCCGAACGCGGCATCGAGTGCAATCCTGTGAAGATCAAGGCCGTCGAGAGGATGGAGATTCCCACCAAACTATGAGATGTGCAGAAGTTCACCGGGTGCTTGGCCTCCCTGAATCGCTTTATCAGCCGACTAGGAGAGAAGGCTCTCCCCCTGTACCGACTCATGAAGAAGTCCACTCACTTCGAGTGGAATGACCAAGCCGACTAAGCCTTCCATGAGTTGAAGAAAATGCTGACCACTCTGCCTGTCCTGGCAGCGCCGACTGAAAAGGAGCCCATGCTCCTCTACATCGCCGCGACTAGCCGAGTGGTCAGTACTGTTGTTGTGGTCCAGCGCCCGGAAGAAGGCCGAGCCCAGCTAGTCCAGAGGCCGGTGTACTATCTAAGCGAAGTGCTATCCAGCTCAAAGCAGAACTACCCGCATTACCAGAAGATGTGCTATGGGGTGTACTTCGCCGCCAAGAAACTGAAGCCCTACTTCCAAGAGCATCCCATCACGGTCGTGCGCACCGCCCCGCTCGCCGAGATCATAGGCAGCCGGGATGCATCCGGCCGGGTGGCTAAATGGGCCATTGCACTGGTGCCATACACGATCTTCTACCAACCCCGCACCGCCATCAAGTCCCAAGCATTGGCCGACTTCCTCGTCGACTGGGCCGAGACCCAGTACCTACCACCGGCTCCCGACTCCACCCATTGGCGGATGCACTTTGACGGGTCCAAGATGCGCACCGGCTTGGGAGCCGGCATCGTCCTCACCTCTCCCAAAGGCGACAAGCTCAAGTAGACGCTGCAGATCCACTTCGCCGCATCCAACAACGTGGCCGAGTACGAGGCGCTCGTACATGGGCTCCGGCTAGCCAAAGAGCTCGGCATACGCCGGATCCTGTGTTACGGCGACTCAGACTTAGTGGTCCAGCAGTCGTCTGGCGACTGGGACGCCAAGGACGCGAACATGGCGAGCTATCGATTCCTCGTCCAGCAGATCAGCGGGTACTTCGAAGGGTGCGAGTTCCTTCACGTGCCAAGGGCCGACAACGACCAAGCAGATGCCCTAGCACGGATCGGCTCCACCCGACAAGCCATACCGACTGGCGTCTCCCTCCAGCGCCTCCTCAAGCCGTCCATCAAGCCGTCTCCAGAGTCGGACTCTATCTTTGTACCGCCTGTGCCAGATGCAGCCGGATCCGACTGGAGGAACCCCACAGGCGGCACGGGGACTTCGACAACTGGCCCGGGGACTGCCGTAGTCGCACCTGGCCCGGGGACTTCAGAACCCGGCCCGGGGACTGCAGCAATCGGCCCGGGGACTGCAACGACACAAGAAGCGGTGGCTGACTCCAATTCCACGCCACCCAACCCACCCACCCGAGTCATGGTGGCTACGCTAACAGAAGAAGAAGTCACAGCTCCATCATGGGCCCAGCCCATCCTCAAGTTCCTAGTCAGCAGAGAGCTGCCGGCTGATGAGATCTCAGCAAGACTAGTGCAACGACGAGCCGAAGCATATGCAATAATCAACAGAGAGCTTGTGAAGCACAGCGTCACTGGAGTCTTCCAGCGTTGTGTCGAGCCAGAAAAAGGAGTGGCAATCCTCAAGGATATCCACCAAGGCGAATGCGGCCACCACGCAGCCTCAAGATCACTTGTGGCCAAGGCTTTCCGCCATGGTTTCTTTTGGCCGACTGCCTTGGAAGATGCTAAAGAGATAGTCAAGAGCTGCAGAGGATGCCAAGTTTTTAGTTCCAAGCAACACCTACCGGCTTCTGCACTCAAGACCATTCCCCTCACCTGGCCTTTTGCCGTCTGGGGACTGGACATGGTGGGCCCTTTCAAGACAGCCCGCGGCGGCTTGACGCATCTACTTGTCGCTGTGGACAAGTTCACAAAGTGGATTGAAGCAAAGCTGATCAAGAAGCTGAACGGGCCGACTGCCGTGACATTCATCACTGACATCACTACTCGGTACGGCGTGCCGCACAGCATCATCACCGACAACGGCAGGAACTTCGCCAAAGGAGCACTGGCACGTTTCTGCGCGACGCAGGGCATCCGACTGGACTTAGCGTCCGTTGCCAACCCGCAGTCAAACGACCAGGTCGAGCGAGCAAATGGACTCATCCTCTCCGGCATCAAGCCCAGACTGGTTGTACCACTGGAGCGATCGGCCGGCTGCTGGCTCGATGAGCTGCCGGCTGTCCTCTGGAGTCTGCGCACTACACCCAACAAGTCAACCGGCTTTACTCCATTCTTCCTTGTATATGGTGCTGAGGCTGTCATCCCAACAGACATCGAGTTCGACTCGCCTCGGGTCACCATGTACACGGAGGCGGAGGCCAAGGAAGCAAGAGAAGACGGCGTTGACCTACTAGAAGAAGGCCGGCTGTTAGCACTCAGCCGGTCCGCCATCTACCAGCAAGGGCTGCGCCGCTACCACAACCGCAAGGTCAAGCCAAGATCCTTCCAAGAGGGCGACCTTGTGCTCTGGCTGATCCAGCGAACAGCCGGCCAGCACAAGCTCTCGGCCCCTTGGGAAGGCCCCTTCGTCATCAGCAAGGCACTAGGCAACGACTCGTACTACCTGATCGACGCGCAAAAACCAAGAGCACGCAAGAGAGACGACTCCGGCAAGGAGTCAGAGCGACCATGGAACGCGAACCTCCTGAGAAGATTTTACAGTTGAAAGCAGTATGTATCATGCTACCCTTTTGTATTAAGTACGAACCAACAGGCCCCCCGAACAGTACTCGGGGACTGCCTTTATTTATCTATGAATGGCGAGTGTCATATCCATGAATGTATTATTACATTTGATTTCTTGTCTGGCACCGGGTCCGACTAGTCAGCCCGGGGACTGGCCGCCTTGAGCTATATTAAAAGTTCTACCTGAAGTCAGACAAGTAGTGTGCCGGCTCCCGAGTCCTCTCTTGTTGAAAGTCGCAGCTCGAAGAACCGACTGTCCGACTAGCAAGAGACAAGGCAGAAAGGATGCCCACACGAAAAACGGCTAAGGACCAACGAACTTATATAGCAAAAAGACGGCCTCCAACCACGCTTGCCGGCTGTCAGAACAGCCGGCTTCCTAAACACTTAGCTCTAATCCAACAAAGCTAGAGTACTTGCCCCCCCAATTGGCCAAGCACTCCTCCAGCTACAGATTGCAGAGCAACTGTTTGACTGGGGAGGCGGCAACCAAGGGAGGGCGGCAAAGGAAACAACAGAAGGATGAAAAGCAAAAGTACGAGGAAAAGCCAAAATGCATGCATAAGTTATATATACATATAAAGCCCCCAACAGGCCGGCAATAGACATAAGTTCGAATACACCCCCAGTGGGTGGAATTGTGCAGACTTAACAGAATACTGTTCCAAAAGTGACAAAACAGGAAAACAAAAGATAGCAGACTAGACTAAGGCGCGGTGCGGGAGCCAGGCTGGTCGGTGGAGACGGCGTCGCCGGCTGAAGGAGTGGCCGGCTAGTGGGTCTCGGCTTGGTCACCACCAGTGGCAGCGACGCACCCGCGCGTGACGTGGTGCTGGAGGCGCGGTCAGGCTGAGGCTGGTCGGCCGCTCCACCATCCGGCTCGGCGTCTTCACCCTCCTCCTCCTCCTCGCCCTCGTCGCTGGAGTCGATCTCCTCCGCCGAGTCTTCACCGTCTGCCGGGTTCAGCCCGAACCACTCCTCCGGCTGGGCGACACCGTTGTCATCTACCTCAGGGGCGAAGACGCTGGTGTCGGTGTAGTCGGCGATCGTCGAAGCCCGCCGGATGATAGCCGGCCGCGCCGGCTCCACCTCCGTGTCGGCTTGCTGCCGCCAGGTAGCCAGCTGATCCAGGCTCAGGCCGGGGTACCAGGCCTTGACGAACTCCAGCGCCCGCCTGGCGCCGGACCGAGCTGCCGAGGCCTTCCAGGCTTCGAAGCGGCCGACTGCCACCTCCAGCCAGTCGGCAGTCCGACTGGGGGTGCGAGGAACCACTTGGCCGGGCCAGAGGGCGGCCAATACTTGCGCCCCGGCGCGCTGAAGCCGGCGGAGCAGTCGGTGAGCCGGCTGGAGACGGGCCTGGATCGCCAAGAGCTGCTCCTCCAGCGAACGGCCAGCGGTTGGTGCAATCTCGAAGCCAGCCTGCCTTCGCGCTTGGCGGCGGGCCTCGATGATCTGGTTGGCGGCGGTAGAATAGCCAGGGAAGTACTCTGTGCAAGAAAGAAAAAGAAAGAAGAGAAAACACCAAGTCAGAAAACGAGCCAAAAGCGGCAGACGGCAAGAAAGGACGAAGAAGTAGGCGGCTTACCGTCAACCAGATCCTCGATCTGACCATAGCCAGTGATCAGAGTCTGCCTTGATTCAGCCCAGCCAGCCGCTTCTGTCTCATACTCGGCCTGGAGGGCGGCTTCACGGTCCTGCGCCGCCTTCAGAGCCGCCTTGTGGCCCTCCTCCTGGTCGGCCAACTTCTTGGCCAGGCGGTCGCGTTCCTACACCAAGGCGGCGAGCTCGGCCTCCTTGACACGAAGGGCAGTCTGAGACTCTCCCAGCTGTGCCCTCAGACCGGCGTTGGTCGCTGCAGAGACGGCAGGAAAAAGAAAAAACAATAAGAGGAAGTCGTCAAGGTAGATCCGACCCGACTGCTCAGCAGTCGGCCCGAATCTCGGGGACTACACCCAGTGGGTGCGCTGATGCGCCCCCATGTGAGATCAAGAGCAAAGCACTTACCCCGGCTCTCAGTTAGGTCAGCGGCCTTCTGGGTCAGCTCCCGAGCCTGGGAGTTGAAGGCAGCCGCACGAAGATTGTGGTAGTCCTGCAAGATAGGCAGGAGATCGGAGTAAGAACAAGAATAGCAAAGCCAAATCCACTAAGAAGTTCCAAGCCGCCTGCTCAGCAGCCGACTCGGAACTCAGGGACTACACCAAGTGGGTGCACTGACGCACCCCCACGGAAGAAACCAAGATCAAGAAGAAGCAAGATAAGAAGCCTAACCCGGATGGCCGCCCGCGTCGCAAGGAACTCGTCGGTGTATTGCCTCAGCGCCGTAGCCTGGGCTTGGAGCCGGGTCCGGACGTCCTGCGCGGCCACGTTCATCACGGCCGTCCCTCCGCCCGGCGTCCACCCTGAGGTGGCGCAGGCCACCTCCACATCCTGGGCCGACGAGCTGGAGCCCATGGCCGGCTGCGGCTCCGACGCCGCCTTCTGTGGCTCTGACGCAGCCTTCCCCGCGCGCCGGCTCGGCGGCATCCGGACAGCCAGCTCGGTCCTCGCGGCCGGCTCGCCCCCCGCCGACTGCGCAGACGGCAGATCAGGTCGGCCGCCTTGAGCAGTCCCAATCGGCGGAGTCGGCACCGGCCCCCTCTCCAGGATGACGACGTCGTCATCCCTCTCCAGCCCCGGCTGGTCGCCGCCGGCCTCTTCTGGCGGGGGCTCCGGGGCCCCGGGCGCTGCGACGCGCAGTGGGGTGACCAACAAGGCCCCCTCCGCCGTCGCCGCAGCTGCAGCCTCCGCCTGGGCCTTGGCTGCGGCGTCGGCGCGCGCCTTCGCCGCCTCTTCCTCCTGCGCCGCCTGGGCGGCAGCCGCCTTCCGTGCCTGCGCCTCCCGCGCCTCCCGCTCCTCCTGCGCCTCCCGCGCGTTCCGCTCCGTCGCCGCCGGAAGGTCGGCTCAGGGGTCCACGCGACGAGTGGTGCTCCCAGACCCCCTCGGCGACTCAACGACGGAGGCGGCAGCCGCCCGCTCGAGCGACAATGGAGCTCTGGTTGTTTGGAGAAAAAGACAAGGATTCAGGAACCACCAGAGAAAAGAAAGAAAAAAGAGTACATGAAGGAGTTTGAACTTACGCCGACACCGTCTGCGGTTGCTTCACCGTCTTGCGAAAGCGAGCCGCCTTCGCGGCCGCCTCCTCCCGCCTGGTCGCCGCCGCCCCACCCCTGGGCTTCTTCGTCCGACTGCCGAACAAACCCTGTGCGGCGCGACGCTTTTGCCCGCCGCCCCGAGCAGGCGGTGCAGCGGAGGAACCCGCGCCGCGGCCAGATGCCGGCCGACGGCGCTGGACGACTTCGGCCTCGTCGTCGTCCGGCCAGTCATCGAAGGTGACTCCATGCCCGGAGCCGCCTGCTTCGCTGCCGGCTTGGCCACCACCCGGCTCGGTGTTGTCGTCCATAGCGGCCGCCCCCAAGTCGGGGTCCTCCAGATCGTGCTCCGTCCGGTCGGGGGCGAATCGGCGCTCCGCGTCCGACTCGCTTGCGGGCCGAAGAAGAGGGCTCTGTCGAAAACAAGCCGACTAGTCAGAGTGGCCAAAGGAACTCGGCGACAAAACTAAGAAAAGAGAAAGAGACAAGGAGAACATACCGTGGGAGGCGGGTTGGCTCGGCTATATGGCTCCTTGCCGAACTGCCACTCTTCGGAGAGTTTGCAGTTCGTGAGGTAGTTCACCATATAGGCCACCTCCTCGTGCGGCATGTCCTTGGTACACATCCGGCTTGGATCGAGCTGGCCGCTCATCTGACAGATCAGATGAGGGCGGCTCTGGAGCGGGAGTACCCGACGCGTGACGAAGGCGGCCAGCAGGTCGGGCCCCGACAAGCCCTCCGACTGGGTCATCGCTCGCACTCGAGCGACAGCTGCGGATCCAGCCGGCGTCAGCGTCACGGCCCGGTAGGACCACTGGGGCCGCCTGCCCGCCGATGGGCCGGCTACGTAAGCCGGCAGGTTGACGTAGTCGCCCTGCGAGGCGATGTTCCTGACGTAGAAGTACGACTTTTGCCATAATTTCACCGACTGGATCAGCGTGATGATGGGGAAGGGGTTGTCGGCAGCCACCCTCCGCATCGCGATGAAGGCACCAGTCTGAGCCGGCACGCCCTGCGAGCGCGTGCCCAGCTTAGACTGGAAGAACCCCCCCAGAGCTCGTGGGTGGGGAGGACGTTGAGGTAGCCTTCGCACAAGGTGACGAAGGCAGACAGCAGCACCACCGCGTTCGGGGTGAGGTGGTGCGGCTGGAGCTGGTAGAACTCGAGCCAGGAGCGGAAGAAGGCGCTCACGGGCAGGCCGATGCCGCGCAAGAAATGCGAGCGGAAGACCACCTGCTCGCCCTCCTGCGGCTCCGGCGTAAGCTCCTTCGCCGGCGCGAGACGGACCTCCACCTTGTCCGCGCTGGGCAGCCGCCGCGTCTTGCGGAGGAATTCGACGTGATCCTCATGGATGTTGGAGCCGTCCCAATCCCCGCCGTACTGCTCCATGGCAGGAGGCATGGTGAAAACGAGCGCGGCGGCAGAGGAACGAGTAGTGGAAGAGCGCGGCGGCGAGGCACTGTTGCAAGAAACGGCAGGAGGAAGAAGATGGTGGAAGGGGGAGGAGCGTGCGAGAGCCTGCCGCTCTCCCTCTCCCCCTACTTATAGCTTCGCGAGGTGAAGCCGGGGAGGCCGGACGTGGGGTGAGACGTGGGATTAATTGCACCCACGCCTCGCGATTATTACGCCCTAAAGGCGTGACGAAACTGCCGCAAGGAGACGTGCGGGCGGTTTCGGGCTGCAGAGAATCCGCGCCTGGGCCCGGGCGTGGACGTGGCGGGCCCCCGCCCTGCGGCGACGTCCCGTTGCGCGCGTGGGCTGGCAGGCTTTTTGGCCGAGAGAGGCCATGTGGTTCGCAGGCGGCAAGTGGCCGGCCCGCGGCCCGGTGCACGCGCTGGCGAGCTCCCACCCTCCGACTCCAGAATTTTTGGCCAAGACGGCGCGCCTAACCAAAGCCGGCTCCCAGCTGCCGACTTGTCAAGATAGGAAGCTGATCGAGCTTCTCAACTCCTACCCAACCTCGAAGCACAATCAGCTTCGGGGAGTACTGTCGGAGTAAATGGCCACGGGTAGCCTAACCGACTGCCCCTGGCTCTTCCAAAAAATTACCAGCCCTTTGGGCCTTCAAGCATTTCAAGCATTGGGCCGCCTTCACTGGCCGGCTACCTCTGACGCCGACTCACGGAAGGCGACCCAGCCTCAGCAACCTCCCCCCAAGATAACCACGGGGTGGCCGACTCTAGGAAGCCGGTCATAGAGGATGCCGACTCCCCAGAGCCGGCCATGAAGAACGCTGACTCCCCAGAGTCGGCCACGAAGAGTGCCGACTCCAAGGAGCCGGCCAAGACCGCAACCACCAAAACTACACCCACATAACGGTGACAAGAAGGGGTGTGGCCACAGTGCGGCCCACTACCCCCGAAGCTTGAGGCAGGCATGGCCACAGGACGCCGTACGGGACGACCATCTCCCGTCCGGCTCGGCACTGTAGCCATGCTGGCCTCAACGTCACCCACGACAGACGCCAGTACGGCCCACGGGCAGCGGGCCCCTTCAGCCAGAGAGAGGCGCGAAGGCGGCCCGGCCTCCCCCAGTCGGCCAAGGGCGTAGCCGGCCCCCAGAAGCCGGCTACCCCCTCCCTCGAAGCATGTGCCACATTAAGGAGACAAGACGAGGTAAGGCTACAGTGAGAGCCCTTGAGGCGGCACACTGTAGCCACGCTTACCTCGACGGAGCCCTCGTCATCAGGGGCGAGGCTACAGTAAGCTGCCGCCGACAAGACCCTAGGCGGTGGGGCCGGCCTGTCGACCAAGAGGCCGGCAGCCGGCGGGACCTACCAGTCGGCGGGCCCCAACGGCCGGCGGAGAAGCCAGCGAGCGTAGACACTGACGGCTGGGACCAGCGCCCAGCCGGATTACAATTGTACCCCCGGGGGGTAGGCCTATATAAACCCCCCGGGACACCCATGCAAAGGGTTGGCTTCTTAGCATTACTCACACACCATAGAGAGAGAGAAGCGAGAGCTAGCCTTGTTCTCCTTCTCCCTTGAACCCAACAGCTCTAGGAGCGATTGTAGTTACTCTTTCTGATCTAGTGATCATGCGGAGACCCCGCAGAGCAGGACTAGGGGTGTTATCTCTTCAGAGAGCCCCGAACCTGGGTAAGATTCGCCGGCGTGCATGTCTTCGCCTCATCCCGTTTCCAGGCACCGACGACGTCTTATTGGCACCCACAATGATAAGCCACCCGTTGGCATATGTCGCACCAACCACCCGACATCAGCCGGCTTAAAGATGTAGATCTTGCCGATTTATGATTGCCAAAATTGTCGGGTTATAAACAAATGATGCCGGGTCATGTAATTGTTGTTGATGCTGAGTTAATCTTATGATGACGCCGGGCCATAAACTTTGCAGATTTCTTCGATAATAATGTAATACCTGATTTGCTCAAAACTGAGAATTTGAAGTTATTCCTCCCTTATATGCATATCACCTGTAGCCGCCAAGTGCCGGGTTGTCATGCTTGCAACAACCTGGGACTTGTAATTGCCTTATGCTCATAAAAATTTCAACCAGTGTAGCCCCCAAGGGCCGGGTCATTATGCAATAATGAGCAGGGACTTTGTAAATATGATCATGTAAACTTGAGCAGCAACGTGTAGCCCCCAAGGGCCGTCCAGTAAGATATTACTGAGCTGGGACTTTGTATATGATTCATTGATAATAACATCATATGATGTAATCTCCACCATGGGGCTTGAACCCATGTCCACAAGGTTAAGAGCTTTATACTCTACCAACTGAGTAGTGGATCTTTCAATATAATGGATTAAGGCTTGTGTATCTTGAATATTCGACAGGAGCAATTGGTATCCCCCAAGGGCCGGCTCATTTAGAATGTGATGAGTCGGGTCTTCAATAAGTTGAGCAAAAAATGACTTTGCATTAGCCCCCAAGTGCCATGGTGCATGCTGGCAGTGACATGGGACTTGCATATTTGATGTAATCTCAATTTGAATAATGTAGCCCCCAAGTGCCGGGTCGCAAGCCTGCAGCGACTCGGGACTATTCCTTCCATTGTAGAATAAACCATATCCATTGATAAAATAATAGCCATTGCGCCAAACCGACTTTGAATACCTTATCTGTTGACAAGTAAATCCGGAGTTTAAATACCCGGCGGCTCTTGACCGATGGCGATTTAATACGCCTCCATTGTAAGCCAGAACTTTTATAACCCAGCGGCTTATAGCCTTTGAGAAAATCTAGAACGGATCATCATTTTGAAGCATCAATTTTAATGATGAGCTTGGACTTAAGCATTTATATAAGTCATAGTTCTGCAAATCCTGCACAGAGTTTAAACAACATATGCCCTGGCGACTTAACGTCAAAAGCCAGGGCTGGCTTAAACATAATCATGTATAAACAATATCATACCTGTGATATTGAATCGTACTGCCGGCTTATGATACCTATGCAGTAAGGGTGATAACCTAATCTTTAGAAGCCAAAACTTCCAAATGTTTATGATTGTCATATACTGGCAACTTATCGTCCAAAGTCAAGCCGGGTTAAATAGAAACCACTCATATATGCTTCAGATATGATCAAAAAAGTCTCAAGACAAACCCAAAAGATTGTTTTCAAAAACCTTAAGCCAAACAGAGAGAAAAAAGTGAGGCTTCTGATTCGAATACGATTAGTAAGCCGGCCAAAAGGGGTTAAGCTATGATTCGAATATGATCAGTAAGCCCCCTACTGGGTTTGGCATTGCGCCGATCAAGAGGGTATCGACAGCTATGTTCTCTTTGGTTCGAATATGACCTATGTTTGAACAGGAAGCCTCCAAATGACCTTGAGACTTTTTTAACGACTCTGATTCGAATACGATCAAAGTCGGACCAAAAGGGGTTAAGCTATGATTCGAATACGATCAAGAAGCCCCCTAGTGGCCTTGGCATTGCGCTGATCAAGAGGGTACCGACAGCTATGTTCTCTTTGGTTCGTATACGACCTATGTGAAAGTGCAACTATCCCTGGGTGGTTTTGGTAATTCCTAACAACATATAGCTCATTGAGCTAATGCTATTCCAAGATAAATATTTCAGGAAAGCTCAATGTTTGGCATGGCATGGATTAGAAAGTGGACCCTTCAAAATGCTAAGGACAAAAGATTGGCTCAAGCTCAAAGCACAAGACTCTACATTTTCTATTTTAGTGATCCAAGATCACATTGAGTCTATAGGAAAAGCCAATACTATTAAGAAGGGATGAGGTGTTGCTTAATGAGATTCTGGCTCAAAATGCTTAGTGATATGCTCCAAAACGCTCCACTACTTTCTCATATCCACATATGTCCTAAACCAAAAAGTCCAACTCGGCCCCACCGAAGTTTCTCATCCGGAGCCACCGAGTTCAGTTGACATAGCCACTGCCAGAAACCCTAATCAATTTGGTCTCACCGATAGGGATCTCGGTCTCACCGAGATGGGGTTGCAAACTCTCTGTTTCCCTTCGTAATGTTTCGGTCAAACTGAGATGACCGATCGGTCCCACCGAGATTGCAATGCAAACTCTCTGTTTCCTTTTCGTAACATTTCGGTCCAACCGAGATGAGTGAATCGGTCCCACCGAGTTTGCCTGACCAACTCTCTGTTTGGCTATTACCAAAATCGGTCTCACCGAGTTTGTGTAATCGGTCTCACCGAGATTATGTTATGCCCTAATCCTAATGACATCGGTCCCACCGAGTTGACATGTCGGTCCCACCGAGAATCCTAACGTTCACATTTTGAACTAAATCGGTCCGACCGAGTTTAATGATTCGGTCCCACCGAGTTTGGTGATTTGTGTGTAACGGTTAGATTTTGTGTGGAGGCTATATATACCCCTCCACCCACTCTTCATTCGTGGAGAGAGCCATCAGAACATGCCTACACTTCCAATACATATTTTCTGAGAGAGAACCACCTACACTTGTGTTGAGGTCAAGATATTCCATTCCAACCACATAAATCTTGATCTCTAGCCTTCCCCAAGTTGCTTTACACTCAAATCTTCTTTCTACCAAATCCAATCCTATGAGAGAGAGTTGAGTGTTGGGGAGACTATCATTTGAAGCACAAGAGCAAGGAGTTCATCATCAACACACCATTTGTTACTTCTTGGAGAGTGGTGTCTCCTAGATTGGCTAGGTGTCACTTGGGAGCCTCTGACAAGATTGTGGAGTTGAACCAAGGAGTTTGTAAGGGCAAGGAGATCGCCTACTTCGTGAAGATCTACCCTAGTGAGGCAAGTCCTTCGTGGGCGATGTCCATGGTGGGATAGACAAGGTTGCTTCTTCGTGGACCCTTCGTGGACTCGCGCAACCGTTACCCTTCGTGGGTTAAAGTCTCCATCAACATGGATGGATGATAGCACCACCTATCGGAACCACGGATAAAAAATCTCCGTGTCAACATTGCGTTTGCTCCCTCAAACTCATCCCTTTACCTTCATATGCAATTGTTTTACATTCCGCTGCTATACTCTTAGAATTGCATGTGTAGGTTGATTGCTTGACTTGTGCTAAGTTGCTAAAATCTGCCAAGAACTAAAATTGGGAAAAGGCTAGATTTTTATTTGGTCAAATAGTCTAATCACCCCCTCTAGACATACTTCCGATCCTACAAGTGGTATCAGAGCTTTGGTCTCCATTTGCTTTGATTTCCATAGCTTTTGGTGGTCATAGCCTTGGTTTCACAACCTAGGAGAGTATGGCGTCTAGCGAGGGAAATTGCCACCGTAGAGGTCCTTACTTTGATGGCACTAATTTTGCTAGTTGGAAGCATAAGATGAAAATGCATATTCTTGGACATAACCCCGCCGTTTGGGCTATTGTGTGTATTGGCTTGGAAGGTGAATTCTTTGATGGGAGAGAACCAAACCGTGAAGCTACCGTGGAAGAGTTGAAGATGCTACAATACAATGCTCAAGCTTGTGATATTCTCTTCAACGGATTGTGCCCTGAAGAATTCAACAAAATTAGCCGTCTTGAGAATGCAAAGGAAATTTGGGATACTTTGATTGATATGCACGAAGGTACCGACTCCGTCAAGGAATCCAAATTGGATGTGCTTCAAAGTCAACTTGACAAGTTCAAAATGAAGGATGGTGAAGGTGTCGCTAAAATGTACTCTAGGCTTGCTCTCATCACAAATGAGATTGCCGGCTTAGGAAGTGAAGAGATGACTGACAAATTCATCATCAAGAAGATCCTAAGAGCCTTGGATGGAAAATATGATACCGTGTGCACATTGATCCAAATGATGCCCAATTACAAAGATCTCAAGCCAACGGAAGTCATTGGAAGAATTGTTGCTCATGAGATGTCACTCAAGGATAAGGAAGAGCTTCACAACAAGTCAAGTGGTGCTTACAAAGCCTCATGTGATACTCCCACGTCTTCAAGTGAGAAACAAAACTTCAATGAAGAATTGAGCCTAATGGTAAAGAACTTCAACAAGTTCTACAAGAGTAGAAGCAAAGAAAGAAGTTCCAAGTCAAGGTCCTACAATGACAAAAGATCTTCTAGTCGTGAGCGTAATTGCTACAATTGTGGAAGACTCGGACACTACTCCAATGAGTGTACGCCCCCCTACAAAAGAAGAGAAGATTCTCCCAAAAGAAGTAGAAGAGAAGAATTACCACCAAGAGAAAGGAGGAGTAGAGATGATCGTTATGAGCGAAGACCCTCTCGGAGAAGCAAGGATTCGGAAAGAAAGGAAAAGTCATCAAGGAGCTACACAAAAAGAAGACATCAAGCTCATGTTGGTGAATGGGTATCCGGCTCCGACTCTGACAATCACTCCGAAAGAAGTTATCACTCCGACTCCGAATATACTCAAGATGAAGGTGTTGCCGGTCTAGCACTTGTGTCAACCAACTCCTATGACATATTTGACTCACCAAATGAAGGAATTGGAAGATGCATCAGGGCCAAAGGTCCAAAGGTAACACATCCCGAGTATGTTGATTTCAATAGTGATGAAGATGATTTGCTAGGTGATGATGATTTACTTGTTGACAACTCTAGTGATGAAAACTATGATGAAACGTCAATTAATCATGCTAATCAAGATAAAACGAATGATGATGATAAGAAGGAGATTGAGCATCTAACTCAAGAACTAAACACTCTTAAGTTAGCTCATGAAACTACCTTGGAAAATCATCGAGAACTTTTAAAGACTCATGATAAGCTACGCTTTGAAAAGCTCAACCTTGAGCAAGAGCATGAGTTTTTAAAGGCAATCAATGATGATCTTCGCAAGAAAAGTTCTTCTTACATTGCCAAGCGTTTACTCTTGTCTACTTACATGCCACAAGTTAAATCTAGCAACAAGAACAAGAAAGATTCTTCATCTAGTAGTAACAACAATCATGCTAAATCCAATGTTGATGCTTCTAGTAGTTCTCTTGATTCCACTAATGATTCTCTTAGCCAAGTTACACTTGAGCAAGAAAATAGCTTATTGAAGGGAATCACAGAGAAAGGTGTTTACAAGAGTCTTGCCAGAAGTAAGCAATTTGAGGAAATTGTGCGCAAGCAAGGAAGACACCGGAAGAATCAAGGTGTTAGTTTTGAACGGAAGTTCGATGCCAATGGAGTTGAGTGGGAAGAAGATCAATATCCCAAGACGAAGTTTGTTCCTCAACAAGAGAAGTATGATCCTACTTCTTTCAAAGGAACACAAGCTCAAGATGATCTTCCACCACAAGACCACAAGCAAGAAGGCAAGGATAAGCTTCAAGAGGAAATTGATGCATTTGAAGAAGCACCTAAGGCCTTGGTCAAGTGGGTTCCCAAGACTACATCAAGTTCCACTTCATCAAGTACAACTACGACTCCAAGGGTTCCCATCAAGATGGTGTGGATCCAGAAGAAGAAGAACTAGAGAGTTCTTGAGGGTGACTCCGCCAACATACTTCACTCCTATCATTTTGGCAAGGACAAGTGCAAACAACTTCCATATCTTGCACTAGTTCAAGGAGTCACAAACCCTCTTGTTGGTAAGACAAGGGACAAGGTAACCTAATGACTTCATGGACATGATCTTGTGTATGCGTCACTCTATGCCTATGGATATCCTTGTTTGTTCCTTGTGGGACTAACCCGTGTAGGTATTGAAAGTGCAACTCACTCCAAAGGATTGCTCCAAATGATCTACATCAACATTGAGCATCTACATCTTCAACACCTACATGAAGTCATCATCGACAAAACCCAAGGTTAGTTCATCCCTCTTAGGGGGGATATCACATCTAGGGGGAGCTTTACTCAAATCAATGAGCTAAAGCAACTCTAATGGTGTGAACACAACAATGCTTTATGTAAAAGTGGTAACCCCACTCGTGCTTAAACGATGAGTATGACTTATGATCAAATGTTCTCATTTGACTCCTAAGTCAATATACTCATATATAGATGACCTAGTCATCGCCAAATTGCTTGATAGATGCTAGAGTGTTTGTGCATGCTTTGTCACATATTTCATTTGCCATTTTATTGTGTGAGCATGTTGGTTGCATATTTTACTCATTCGAGGACATCCATTTGTTGCTTTGATTGTTTGGCTCTTTCTCTTTTGCCAAATGGATGGACAAGAATGCCTAAGAACACCCTCTAGCTATCTATGCTTTTCTCGTCTCAAACTCTATTCATGCTACATCACAAAGTTTGATCAAGTCAGATTCGAACCACTCTGTGTGAGGAGCACTCGGAGATCCCGATTCGTCATAGACTTAAACCTCCAAAACCTCTTTGTGCATCTCGGTCTGACCGATTCATCCTTTTCGGTCCTACCGAGTCACCAAGTTGATCTAGGGTTTTCAATCTCGGTGCAACTGATTAGAACTTTTCGGTCACACCGAGTTGTAGTAACTGCTTGCAGTTTTGCATCTCGGTGCCACCGAGTTGTTCCACTCGGTCACACCGACAGGGTCAGGTTATATATACCGCTGGGTCAAAATTTGGAAATTTCTCCGAACCCCTTTGCCCGCGCGTAACCTACTCTACCTCCTCTGGTCTCCGGATTGTCCTCTCATCGCCAGCGACCTCCCGCCGCTGGTCTCCGCCGCCATCAACGGAAATCTTCTCCGCCGTTGCCGCTGTAGCAAGTTCGTCGCCGCACTAGGGTACGGACTTGATCATTGTGCTAATCTTTAACTCCCATTCTTAGCACATTGCTGTGCCATGTTTCTTGCCATAATTGAAATCATCCTATCCAGTGAAAACATCTCATAGATTAGTTTTGATTTGAAAATTTAAGGTTAGGTCTCCACCGAATTCATCTTGGACCGACCGAGTTGTAGAAATCGCTCTCACCGACTTTGGCTTAGGCCAGAGCACACACATTTTCGGTCCGACCGAAAATTGCAAATCGGGGTGACCGAGTTCAATTCTCTGTGAAACCCTAGCAGTCTCGGTACCACCGAACTGTGACCCGGTTTGACCGAGTTCACTAGTTTAGGTTCCAAAAGGTGCTTCGGTATCACCGAGTTTACAAATCGGGTAGATCCGAAATGCTTTCTCTGAAGAACTAAAACTAAGTTTTTAAGCCATCTGTTTTGCAAAAACTCCTGTACTTTGTGATGCTCATCTACTCTACCTCATCTACAACCTATTCACAGGGTCTGCTGACACTGTACTTGCAAGATTTCTAACCAAAGTGACAGCCAGAACAAGTCAGAGGAATAGGTTCAGTTAAGTGAGGGCACTAGTCCCTCTAGCAGCCATGATGAAGGCAGCAGGAGCACTCCAAGCAATCTGCCAAAGGCTGCTACCAGAACAAGGAAGAAGAGGACTTCTGACTCTAAAGATGAAGATTATGTGGCTGTTGAAGATGAAGCCACTTCTAAGAAGAAAGTGCTGAAGAAAGAGTATGGCTCAGCTGCTGCAACTAAGCCAGGTCTGAAAACTAAGATGCCAGCAAGAAGACAACCCATGTCTAAGCCAAGGAAAGTTGCCATAGGAGAAACAATGGAGTTCGCTCTTGAACCCAAGGAAACTGGAGATGGTAAGAAGAGGAAAAAGGGTCAAGAAGACCATTGCCAGAGTTATTGGTAAACCTTCAATGATGAGAGATTTTGAAGAAGAGGAAGAGGATGCAGCACCAGCACCCAAAGCTCAAAAGCTTATGGGAGATGCAATTAAGGCAGGGGCTGCTCCATCTAAGCCTAAAACTGCTCCTAAGACTGCTGCTCCAGCTCCAAAGCCAAAACCCAAAAGGAGCACCAGGAACATCCCTGCTGAGGAGAAGAACAAGGCCCCAGTGCCTCAAGCTACTGTAGAAGAAGAGGAAGATGATTCTGTTGTTTTGAGGAAGCTGAAGCCCAAGATCCCTGATCACAATGATGCACACCCAGTTGCAGAGAATATGAAAATCAGGAAGGATTCGGGATTGAGGCTATGGAGAGAGTCTGATCCATATGCCACCAGGAGAAGGACTGTTGTGGACTACAGATTCCACACTAAGGAACAACAGGACTTCTATGAGACTGTTTTACTTGACAAGAAGCCCATAGTGTGTGACATGAGATGGGTTGATTGGAAATTCATTAAGGAAAATGAAGGTCACTTCCCTGGTGTATATGACAGCTTCAAGGCATGTGGAGTTGATGAGTTTGTGGCTCAGAAGTTCACCAAGTGGAATGATGAGCTCATTATGCAATTTTACTCCACTGCACACTTCTATCCAGATGGAAGGATAGTGTGGATGTCTGAGGGTACTAGGTACCAGTCTACAGTTGAAGAATGGGCCAAACTCATAAATGCTCCTGAGGAACATGAGGATGACTTAGATGTCTATGCCAAGAAGAAGAAAGACCACAACTCTATGGCCAATATGTACAAAGAGATCCCTGATGCTGCTTTGGACACACATAAGTTTGGATCTGTACACTATTTGTTGTCTGGTCTGCCAACAATCAATTGGATTCTGAGGCACACACTTCTACCCAAGTCAGGTGATCACAAGATGATCAGAGGACATGCCATCAACCTGCTGCACATATTTGATGTCCCACAGAAGTTCAAGGTTATGAGCCTGATTGTGGAAACAATCAAGAGGACTGCAGCTGATCAGAAGAGAAGTTGTGGATATGCCCCACACATCCAGGAGCTCATCAACTCAAAGATGGGCAAAGGCAAGTACATCTTGGACAAGGAGCATCTACCCATCTATCCTAATTTTGAGGACAACACAGTTGTCATGACTGAGAATGAACCATCATCTGTGCAAGCACAAGAGAAGAAAGCCAAAGCTAAAGCTGAGAAGGCTGCAAAGATGCCAACTGTGGAAGAGGCATCTCAGGTCTTCTTGAAGAGCAAGCAAGACCAGCTTGGATATCTGATCCAATCCACTCTGAGGATTGAGCAGGGCCTGGCCACCTTGACCAAGAACCAGGAGAGCTTGGAAAGGATTGTTGAGACAAAATTCTATGACCTTGATGTCAAGATCACAGAGATCCAAACTGCAGTTGAGCAACTTCAAGAGGAAGCAGAGGAGAAGAAGGGAAAGTCTACCACAGATGCATTTGCTAGAGTGCCCAGAGGACAGAGATCTGCTGCAGTGCCAGTGACAGACACTAGAGCTACAACATCAGCACCGGCAGCTACAGCTCCAGTTCCAACTCCAGCAGCTACTCCACCAGCTCCAGCCACTTCATCAGAAGCTTTCGTCCTTGGCGTTCTCTCAACACCACCTCCCAAAGATCAAGCCTGAGAGTCGTTTAGCACTATGCATTTTCAAACTTTTTGGTAACTTGTTGCCAAAGGGGGAGAAAAATGTATAGATCATAGGCTTCGGGAGAGAGAGAGAGTGTGTGTTGGTTTTTATCTCTCTTTGCACTCTTTTTGGTTGGTTTGAAACTTTATTGCGTGCTTGTGTGATACTACTTTGTGTCCTTGTGAGATACTTATTTGGTCAAGTGTTTGATCATATGCTACCCTTAATGCTTGTTGGATAATGCTATCTTTCATATCCTATTATGATCATTCACTTTGCTTGGTGATGAGTGCATGCTTTTAATCTCTATCATTTTGAGCGCTCCACCAAGATGTATGTGACATGGAAGAGTAACCCATGATCCTAATCGATTGTGCATTTGTATTCAAAAGCAAATCTTAAATAATGCACAAATTTAGGGGGAGCTCTTGCTTATCACATACTTCTCAAAGCGACGATGTTTTTCAAACTTATTTATCATTTGTTGAAGCTTTGATCTATATGTAGTCATCAATTACCAAAAAGGGGGAGATTGAAAGTGCAACTACCCTTGGGTGGTCTTGGTAATTCCTAACAACATATAGCTCATTGAGCTAATGCTATTCCAAGATAAATATTTCAGGAAAGCTCAATGTTTGGCATGGCATGGATTAGAAAGTGGACCCTTCAAAATGCTAAGGACAAAAGATTGGCTCAAGCTCAAAGCACAATACTCTACATTTTCTATTTTAGTGATCCAAGATCATATTGAGTCTATAGGAAAAGCCAATACTATTAAGAAGGGATGAGGTGTTGCTTAATGAGATTCGTGCTCAAAATTCTTAGTGATATGCTCCAAAACCCTCCACTACTTTCTCATATCCACATATGTCCTAAACCAAAAAGTCCAACTCGGCCCCACCGAAGTTTCTCATCCGGAGCCACCGAGTTCAGTTGACATAGCCACTGCCAGAAACCCTAATCAATTCGGTCTCACCGAGATGGGGTTGCAAACTCTCTGTTTCCCTTCGTAACATTTCGGTCAAACCGAGATGAGCGATCGGTCCCACCGAGATTGCAATGCAAACTCTCTATTTCCTTTTCGTAACATTTCGGTCCAACCGAGATGAGCGAATCGGTCCCACCGAGTTTGCCTGACCAACTCTCTGTTTGGCTATTACCAAAATCGGTCTCACCGAGTTTGTGTAATCGGTCTCACCGAGATTACGTTATGCCCTAACCCTAATGACATCGGTCCCACCAAGTTGACATGTCGGTCCCACCGAGAATCCTAACGTTCACATTTTGAACTAAATTGGTCCGACTGAGTTTAATGATTCGGTCCCACCGAGTTTGGTGATTTGTGTGTAACGGTTAGATTTTGTGTGGAGGCTATATATACCCCTCCACCCACTCTTCATTCGTGGAGAGAGCCATCAGAACATGCCTACACTTCCAATACATATTTTCTGAGAGAGAACCACCTACACTTGTGTTGAGGTCAAGATATTCCATTCCAACCACATAAATCTTGATCTCTAGCCTTCCCCAAGTTGCTTTACACTCAAATCTTCTTTCTACCAAATCCAATCCTATGAGAGAGAGTTGAGTGTTGGGGAGACTATCATTTGAAGCACAAGAGCAAGGAGTTCATCATCAACACACCATTTGTTACTTCTTGGAGAGTGGTGTCTCCTAGATTGGCTAGGTGTCACTTGGGAGCCTCCGACAAGATTGTGGAGTTGAACCAAGGAGTTTGTAAGGGCAAGGAGATCGCCTACTTCGTGAAGATCTACCCTAGTGAGGCAAGTCCTTCGTGGGCGACGACCATGGTGGGATAGACAAGGTTGCTTCTTCGTGGACCCTTCGTGGGTGTAGCCCTCCGTGGACTCGCGCAACCGTTACCCTTCGTGGGTTGAAGTCTCCATCAACGTGGATGTACGATAGCTCCACCTATCGGAACCACGGATAAAAAATCTCCGTGTCAACATTGTGTTTGCTCCCTCAAACTCACCCCTTTACCTTCATATGCAATTGTTTTACATTCCGCTGCTATACTCTTAGAATTGCATGTGTAGGTTGATTGCTTGACTTGTGCTAAGTTGCTAAAATCTGCCAAGAACTAAAATTGGGAAAAGGCTAGATTTTTATTTGGTCAACTAGTCTAATCATCCCCCTCTAGACATACTTCCGATCCTACACTATGTTTGAACAAGAAGCCCCCAAATGACCATTGAAGCAGGGTACCTATGTTTGAGTTGTGCTTTGCAACAGACTCTCTTCGGTCCCTTTAATTTTTTTTGAGAACTCGAACTTTGCGAGAGATACATTCTTGAGATGGAATTGTAAACCGGATATTGAGAGCTTCAAAGCTTTATGGGAGAGAGATGTCTCTTGAGCCGGATTTTAAACCGGAATCTTCATTTTGAGCCGGAAATTTTCTGACGGCCTTTAAATTTTCATCAATATAACAGCAGCCTCCGGGATCAGGTTATTTTTCCCTCCAATGACCCGGAATTCTTGAATTCACTGAAACCGGCCAATTCTGCCGAGTCATGTCATCGTAGCCCCCGAGTCTCAAGACGACTCGAGGAGTTGGCTTGAGATTCTTCATACTTGACCGTGATATAAACCGGTATATAGTTGAACAGCGGAATGCTGAAATTTATGTAGACCGGAGGCTTGAAGCGAATTGACAATCTTCGCAATACTCATTGCACACTTCCGGTATGAATTATTCAATAAACTCCGTGACATGGCGGTCACCTTTGCAGTAGAAAATTTGTCCTGATGTGTTTCTCAGACAAAAGCGGGCACCGATGTTGGATCATATAGTCGGACGAAACGTGTTCTCAGATATACTGTTAACTCCGTCCGATCTTTTAAATCTCCGGACGCGTCTGACAACCTCATGGAGTAGTATTTGCACCATGGTCTTTCCGTGGCCTCATGCATATATGTATATATTGTCCTTTGGATTCCCATGCTTGGTACTGGACGGTTGATGGCTCTTCAAACGTCAAACTGATTTGACGGTCGTCAATAGTATTAATCAAAGTTGTACTGACGGGCTCTTTTATGCGATTCATCAACAGAAGCAGTAAGCAGCAGTGGAGTTTTTCCCGGGTTCACGCTTTCTGCTCTCACTTGCATCTTCAGATCTCCAGTACTCATCATGTAAAACGCAACTTATCCTTCGTTCACAGGTTAAGTCCTTTGAGGTTTTCTTCGAAGCCTGACTCCATATGATTCCCTTTTTCAGCCTGGAACACATATTTCTTGAGAATAATTCTGCACCACTTTAAAGAAAAGAAAGAAGCTTGGGCGGCATGTGTTGCAGCCTTGGCAAGGGTGGTATTTGAACACCCACGAGGACCATGCAAAAGCACATCACGAACTGGTGATATCCAGTCTTGCAAAAATAGTAGAACGCTTGACGGTCCACTCAACAGCTTGATCAAATGCTGGGTCAGCTCGCAGGAGAGGCGAACGGCTAGCGGGTCAACAGGGTAACGGCGCCTTGGGGACGGAGGCAGCGCACTAGCGGCTTAAGACTGGGCCCGGCAGAGGAGGAGCAAGGGCACGGGCGTGGCCGGTGAGCTAGCGCGCGTGGACGGCAGCAGCTCGCAGCTGTGGTGAGCCGGCGCGCGAGGAGCAGCAGTAGCGAGTGAGCGCGATGGGTGCCGGGGCCTAGGCGTCCGTGTGTGCACAGGGCAACACTGTGGCGGGAAACCCGAGCGGAACAGGGGCAAAGGAGGCGAAGCAGCGACGAAGGCTGGTCTGGCTCGGGCGACTCAATCCTGCCACCCTGGGGGTGCGTGCGGGCAGGGCCTCGGCGGAGGCAGTAGGAGACGGGGCCTCGACCTCAGAAGCAGGCCGGCTCGTAGACGGAGTCAGCGGCTCGGCAGGGCGTGCAATGGTTATGGATGGTGCCCAGGACAGCAGGCCCGCGCGTAGTGATGGCGGCTCAACGGGTCAAGACTCACCGGCAACACGCCAGTGAGTTATTGGGTAGCGGGCGCAGCAGCCGGCGGCGGGTCAGCACAGCCGGTCAACGAAGGAGGCACGTAGTCCGGGCGACTCAAACGCGAAGCTAGGGCGGGGAAGGAAAATCCGGCTCGACGCGAGGCCGGTTCAAGGCCGCGATGGATGAGGTGGCGAGGTGAAGCGGATGCGATGCGGCTTGACCGCGGCGGCTCAGCTTCGGCCGTGGGTGCAAGACGAGTCAATTTGCGGTGATTCCTGCGGGGGCGGTTTGATAAGCTGTGACTGCCGCGCCCCTCGGTGACTGAAGGCGAGGGTGTAAGGCGGCGACGGTTTGCTGGTACGGCGGCGTGAGGCCGCTCGCGATGGAGGCGAGGTGGAGGCCTGGATCAGAGGCGAACTCAGGGCGACAGCTGCTTGACATGGAACCCCGGCCATGGCACAGGTCAACGGATCAGCACGGCCGCGTTGCGGAGGCTCTGGGCGAGGAAACGCAAGGCAGGTCGCAGTAGATGCGGACCAGCAGGCATGATCCGGCAGGGCGGCTTCCAGCGACGGGTCACAACGACGGTGAGGCCGCACGGTGGCTCAGAGCAGAGGCAGCGTGAGGCCGTAGAGACGGCGCTTTTGCTTGCGGGGCGATTCGACGGCTGCCACAAGGCAGATCCATGGCGGCGGCATAGCACAGGCGAACCCGCAACAGTGAGGCGGAGGCGATTCAAGGCCATGGCGAGTTGGAAGAACGCGTCGGCGGGTCAAGGCCGGCGGCTCGGTGATGATGTTTTGACTTTAAACTGTTGACCAGATCACCCAGGATCATCAGTAAGACGTACTTTGCAAAACCTGCTAGTTAGCAAGCACAGAAGGCAGCTGAATTGACTTCGTAGATGCACTGTACTACGATTAGATTGAATAAACTTGGCTTTCTCAACGGAGCGTCTTGTCAAAACGAAGAAAAGACAGCCACGCGAGGCACGGCCGCGACGGTGAAGACTGTTGACTTGGCGGCTCACTATGGAGCAATGAGGCGACGGGCTGAACGAGAGACAACTCGCGGTGGAAACTAGGAATCTCGAGGCCGGAATGAGGCGCGGCCATCCAAGTTTGAGCACGGCGGGCGGCGGCTGTCCTGCTGAAGTGGTTGTGGCGCGGGGGTCACCGGGTCGTCACGGGACGACGCAGGCACGGCGTAGCCGGAGGCAGCTCAGGCGCAACCGGTAACAGCGGCGAGGGTGCTGCGGAGGCAGTAACTGTGGCGGCGGGTCGGTGGAATAGAAGTCCAGCCGTGATGAACCGGCAAGGAGCGGCCGGCAACAGAGCAGCAGGGGGCGAGGCCAGCGGAGGCAATTTGATGCCGTGTTGCAGAAACGGGTTTGACCAGGCAATGGCTTGACCACCGTAGAAGCGGCGGAGACGGGCAGCTCAAGACCCCCTCGGTCAGGCGAGGCGATTCACAAGCGAGGCCGCAGCTGTAGCTGTCCGAGGCCGACTCTGGTGGAGCAAGCAGGAACCAGAGGTACGCCGGACTCATCCTCCAGGTTGTGGTGATTGATTGATTGATTAATTCACGCCCGGGTCGTGGTACTTTCGTTTTTTTAAACCGGATAAGACACGGAGGTAGGTAAACTGGCTCAGATTGGATTCTGTAGATTATGAGAATTGCATGATATATTGATTTGGGGTGCTGGTGCACGCATATATAATACAAGGGAAGGCCTTTACCTCAACTATACAAGACTAGGAGGTGGGCCACAACTCCAATACACGTGTAGTACAAAATACATACTCAACACCCCCCGCAGTCGAAGCGTCGCCGGAGACGCAGAGACTGGACCGAAACTCCTCGAAGACGGGAGTAGGCAATCCCTTAGTCATCACATCAGCAAACTGTTGCGTCGTCGGCACGTGGAGAACCCGAACACGGCCAAGGGCAACTTGCTCACGCACGAAGTGAATATCGAGCTCAATATGCTTCGTTCGTCGATGGTGCACCGGGTTGGCGGAGAGGTAGACCGCACTGACGTTATCGCAGTAGACAAGAGTAGCCTTGTGAACATCACAAAGCAACTCCTGGAGCAGCTGACGTATGCAAGAGCACTCGGCCACGGCGTTGGCCACCGCGCGATACTCTGCCTCGGCGCTGGAGCGGGAGACCGTGGGCTGCCGCTTCGATGACCAAGAGATCAACGAGGGCCCAAGGTAGACGCAGTAGCCTGACGTAGAGCGTCGCGTGTCGGGGCAGCCAGCCCAGTCAGCATCCGAGTAGGCCACGAGGTCGGTGGAGGCGGAGGCCGTCAGGGTGAGTCCCAAGGACATGGTGCCGCGTATGTAATGGAGAATACGCTTCACCAGAGTCCAGTGAGAGTCACGCAGTGCGTGCATATGGAGGCACACCTGCTGAACAGCGTACTGCAGGTCGGGGCGAGTCAGCGTCAAGTACTGTAAAGCATCGACAATAGAGCGATAAAACGCTTCATCGGACGTGAGAGACCCCTCCAGAGCAGAGACCTTCGCCTTTGTGTCGACAGGGGTGGGCACCGGCTTGCAGTTAAGCATACCGGCACACTCAAGGAGCTCGTGGGCGTACTTCTGCTGATGCAGAAAGAAACCGTCAGCCCGGCGGATCACCTCGATGCCGAGAAAGTAGTGCAGGGGGCCCAAGTCCTTGAGGGCAAACTCATCACGAAGACGAGCAGTCAGCCGCTGAAGGAGATCGGGGGTGGACGCCGTGAGGATGATGTCGTCTATGTAGAGCAGCAGATATGCAGTGTCAGCTCCCTGATGATACACAAAGAGTGAGGCATCGGAGCGAGTGGACCGAAAGCACAGAGACTGCAGGAAGGCTGTGATACGCTGGTACCAAGCCCGAGGCGCCTGCTTCAACCGGTACAGAGAGCGGGAGAGCAAGCACACGAAGTCAGGGTGCTCGGCGTTCGACGAAACCAGTAGGCTGCTCACAGAACACCTGCTCGGCGAGATGACCGTGCAAGAAGGCGTTGGAAATGTCCAACTGATGCACAGGCCAGGCGCGCGAGACGGCCAGCTGAAGGACGGCGCGGATCGTGCCCGGTTTCACAACCGGGGCGAAGGTGTCGGTGAAGTCCATGCCCGCGCGCTGCCGAAAACCACGAACCACCCATCGAGCCTTGTAGCGCTCGAGAGAACCGTCCGGGCGAGTCTTGTGGCGAAACACCCACTTTCCAGAGATGATGTTGGCACGGAGGGGTACAAGTTGCCACGTGCGGTTGCGCTGTAAGGCGTCGAACTCCTCCTGCATCGCAGCTAGCCAGTGGGGATCCCGAAGGGCAGCGCGAGCGGAGGTGGGGACGGATGATGGCGTCGACGTCGAGGTGGCGCACACATACTCGTTGGCGGAGTAGCGCGTGCTAGGCCGAAGCACACCTGCTCGGGCACGAGTAGTCACACCAAGTGGCGGGGCAGTAGGGCCGGCGGGTGCCACGACAGCAGGGTCCGCGTTGGTGGGGGACGCGGTGGCGGGGGCACCCGGTGCGGCGACGGGGGCCGCCGCGGCCGAGCCGGCGGCCGCGGCGACCGAGCCGGCGGCGGAAGAGGCGACGGGCGAGGGTGACGTCGAGCCCGTCGCAGGGTGGGCGGACGGGGTGCCGGAGTCAACCTCGTATGAGGGAGACGGGGACCCGGGGGCCCGCTTGGACTCGACCTCGGGGGAGGGAGTCACGAAGCCAGGTGGTGACGACAGAGGGTGTCGTGCCGGGGTGGGCGCCGGGGGCTGCCGCCGCGCATCGCTCCACGAAGGGGGCGCGGGGGCCGGCGCCGAAGGGGCCGAGGCCGGAGGAACCTGAAAAAAAGGGAACACCGTCTCGACAAAGTACACATGCCTCGAGGTGTACACACGATGAGTGACAGGATCATAGCACCGGTAACCTTTGGTGTTAGGAGGGTAGCCAAGGAAGACGCATGGGGCAGATCATGGTGCGAGCTTGTGTGGCATGGTGGATGCGGTGCTAGGATAACAGAGACATCCGAAGATGAGGAGACCATCATAGGACCGTGGTGTGCCGAAGAGAAGGTGGTGAGGGGCGTAGTTCCACCGAGGGCGACACGGACGAATGTTAACTAAGAGAGTGGCGGTAGTAAGGGCATCGGGCCAAAACCGAGCGGGCACGTTAGAGTGAAAGATTAACGTGCGAACGCAGTCATTAAGAGTGCGGAGAATGTGGTCGGCGCGGCCGTTCTGCTGGGAAGTGTAGGGGCAAGTCAGACGGAAGGTGGTGCCATGAGAGGCGAGAAGTGTGCGAAAAGCGACATTGTCAAACTCTTTTCCATTATCAGTTTGGAGTGCGAGTATGGGGTGACCGAACTGGGTGGTGACATAGGAATAAAAGACGGTGAGTGTGGCTAAAGCATCGGATTTACGATGAAGGGGAAAAGTCCACACATAATGAGAATAATCATCTAAAATCACCAAGTAGTATAGATAGCCCGTGTTACTCGCGACAGGAGATGTCCAAACATCACTATGAAGTAATTGAAACGGAAAAGTGGAAACGGAAGAAGACGCACTAAAGGGAAGACGAACGTGCTTGCCTAAGCGACAAGCCTCACAAGAGTGCTCGTCGAGCTTATCACATGAGAAAGAGAAACTCCTAAGAATTTGACGTAAGACAGTGTGGTTGGGGTGACCCAAGCGAGCGTGCCAAAGGTCAACGCCGGCGGCAAGGGCGACGGGTGTGGATGTGGAGGCGCCGGCGTGCACGGGGTAGAGCTCATCGGGACTGTCACAGCGGTGAAGGACCATCCGGGTACGGGCGTCTTTCACAGAAAAGCCAACACTGTCAAATTCAACAGTAAGTGGGTTCTCACGAGTAAGACGACGAACGGAAACTAGGTTCGTGACTAAATCAGGTGAAACAAGAACATTAGACATAGTGATGGGTGTGGAGGTGGAGGGAAAGCTAGTGCTACCGATATGAGTAATATATAAGGAGGAGCCATTGCCGACGGTGATACGAGTGGGTGTGTGAACGGGAGTGGAGGAGGTTAGGTTACCGGGATGAGCTGCCATGTGCGCAGTAGCACCTGAGTCCATGTACCAGTCGCCTCCATCGACAGAGCTACTCGACGACGGCGCGAGGTGCTGGGCAGCGAGGAGGGTGGGGTCCCGTGGCACAGGTACCGGCGGCAGCGGAAGGCCCTCGTAGGGCGGCGCCGGGACGGGCGGGCCATAACCACCGAGAGGCAGCGGCGGAAGGCCCCCGTAGGGCGGCGCCGGGACGGGCGGGACATAATCACCGAGAGGCGGCGACGCAAGGAGGGCACCGTAGCCGGCGCCAGTCGGCTGGAAGGGCGCGCCGATGGACGCATGGTGGCCAGCGGGGAGAGCCGGCTGATAGTGCGATGCCCCCCCGACGTCCTGGGCCTGCTGCTGCTGCAGGCGGCGGCGACCTCCGCCACGCCGGTTGCGTCGGCCCCCTCTCCCTTGCGGGTGCTGCGGGGGAGGCGCTGGTGGCGACAACGGGTAACACCCGGCGGGTGCGGGAGGACGCGACTGGATCGGCGCGGCTGGTGGACCGGTTCCACCGCAGATGGTGAAGTAGCCCGGAGAGTCCATGGAATACGTTAGAAGCGGCGGGAGGAGGAAGTGCACGGCGGCGGCGGCGCGCGCGAGGAGGCGCTGCGCGGCGGCGGTGGGGAGCGGCGGGATCGGGGCTAGCTACGTGCAAGTGATGGATTGGGGCTTGCTATGTGCAAGAGATGGGTCGGGGCTAGCTAGCTACGCGCGCGGCTAGCGGCGTTGCGATGGATTGGCTGCTAGCGATGTGCGTGGGTGGGAGTTGCAGCGGCGGCCGGCGCGGGAGCGCGGGCGGCGGCGGCTGGGTGGCGGCGGCGGCGGCGGTCGGCGTGGAGGAGACGCGCGGCGGCGGCGGCAGTGCGGAAGCGAGAACGAAACCAAAAAAACTGATACCATGTAGATTATGAGAATTGCACGATATATTGATTTGGGGTGCTGGTGCACGCATATATAATACAAGGGAAGGCCTCTACCTCAACTATACAAGACTAGGAGGTGGGCCACAACTCCAATACACGTGCAGTACAAAATACATACTCAACATATTCTTTCTCGATCTGATGTCTTCTTGAGCGGTCAACTAGTGGTCAGATGTCTCCTATATCTTGAGCGGTCAACTGTTAGCAGTTTGTAGCAGAAACGAACTCGAGCCACGAATAATGGTAGCAGCATGAACTCAGTGACTTGTGGAAACTCATCCGACGTCATCTTGATTTCTTTTGATTGTGGAACTCGCGGCCAGCGGATTAGATGGATCTCGTCACG
Source organism: Triticum aestivum (assembly GCF_018294505.1). NCBI lineage: Eukaryota > Viridiplantae > Streptophyta > Magnoliopsida > Poales > Poaceae > Triticum > Triticum aestivum. The sequence goes on along the minus strand of NC_057808.1, from coordinate 142,228,375 downwards.
TCTGGCGGCTCAAACGATGGAACCCTAGCTTCCCTTGAAATTGATCTTTTTAAACTTTGTTTCGACGGCTCGTTGACGGTGTAAATCCTTCCATGCTAGTAGCAGTAAACTTCATAGCGAACACATAAAATCTGTTGTTGATGTGGAGTTTTTAGTGCCGGTTCTTCATCATCCTGATGATTGCGAGCTTCTCGAACCCTAGAAAAATCCCTTCAAGAACTCAACACCACCGTGCGCGAGCCCCACGGTGGGCGCCAACTGTCGTAGAATTGTCACGGCAGATGTCCTAGTGTGAGGACTTAGTCGTGAGGCCAACGCATCTATATGGTAGCTTGAGAGGGGTTGATCGGAATTGAGAGACGCAACACAAGACAAGGGTTTAGACAGCTTCGGGCCCCGGGAAACATCATCCAGTAACAACCCTACATGCTGTTTCTGGCTAGGTCTTATTATCATCACGAGAGAGTCGCCGTAAACCAGCTCTCCTAGTTATGTCTAGCCTTAAATATTATTCTCTCCTCTCCCTCTTTGGGGTGCGTGCTACCTCTTGAGCACTGCGTTGGTTTTCCCTTGAAGAGGAAAGGGTGATGCAGCAAAGTAGCGTAAGTATTTCCCTCAGTTTTTGAGAACCAAGGTATCAATCCAGTAGGAGGCCACGCTCGAGTCCCTTGCACCTACACAAACAAATAAGAACCTTGCAACCAATGCGATAAAGGGGTTGTCAATCCATTCACGGCCACTTGCAAAAGTGAGATCTGATAGAGATGATAAGATAATATTTTTGGTGTTTTTATGATAAAGATTAAAAGTAAAGATTACAAAGTAAACAAAGATAGAAATAGCTTGTTGACGGAAGATTAATATGATGGAAAATAGACCCGGGGGCCATAGGTTTCACTAGTGGCTTCTCTCAAGATAGCATAAGTATTACGGTGGGTGAAAAAATTACTATGGAGCAATTGATAGAATTGAGCATAGTTATGAGAATATCTAGGTATGATCATGTATATAGGCATCACGTCCGTGACAAGTAGACCAACTCCTGCCTGCATCTACTACTATTACTCCACACACCGACCGCTATCCAGCATGCATCTAGAGTATTAAGTTCATAAGAACGGAGTAATGCTTTAAGCAAGATGACATGATGTAGAGGGATAAACTCATGCAATATGATATAAACCCCATCTTTTTATCCTCGATGGCAACAATACAATACGTGTCGTTTCCCCTACTGTCACTGGGATCGAGCGCCGCAAGATTGAACCCAAAGCTAAGCACTTCTCCCATTGCAAGAAATATCAATCTAGTAGGCCAAACCAAACTGATAATTCGAAGAGACTTGCAAAGATAACCAATCATACATAAAAGAATTCAGAGAAGATTCAAATATTGTTCATAGATAATCTTGATCATAAACCCACAATTCATCGGATCTCGAACACACCGCAAAAGAAGTTTACATCGAATAGATCTCCAAGAGAATCGAGGAGAACTTTGTATTGAGATCCAAAGAGAGAGAAGAAGCCATCTAGCTAATAACTATGGACCCGAATGTCTGAGGAAAACTACTCACACATCATCGGAGAGGCTATGGTGTTGATGTAGAAGCCCTCCGTGATCAATACCCCCTCCGGCAGGACGCCGGAAAAGGCCCCAAGATGGGATCTCACGAGTACAGAAGGTTGCGGCGGTGGAATTAGGTTTTCGTGGTGCTCTTCGATGGTTTGGGGTACGTAGGTATATATAGGAGGAAGAAGTAGGTCGGTGGAGCCACGAGGGTGGAGGGCGCGCCCCCTGCCTCGTGGCCTCCTCGGTGATTTCTTGACGTCCACTCCAAGTCCTCTGGATCACGTTTGTTCCAAAAATAACTCTCCCGAAGGTTTCATTCCGTTTGGACTCCGTTTGATATTCCTTTTCTGCGAAACACTGAAATAGGCAAAAAAACAGCAATTTGGGCTGGGCCTCCGGTTAATAGGTTAGTCCCAAAAATAATATAGAAGTGTATAAATAAGCCCATTAAACATCCAAAACAGAATATATAATAGCATGGAACAATAAAAATTATAGATACGTTGGAGACGTACCAAGCATCCCCAAGCTTAATTCCTGCTCGTCCTCGAGTAGGTAAATGATAAAAACAGAATTTTTGATGTGGAATGCTTCTTAGCATAATTTCTAATGTAACTCTTTTTATTGTGGCATGAATATTTAGATCCGAAAGATTCAAGATAGAAGTTTAATGTTGACATAAAAACAATAATACTTCAAACATGCTAACCAAGCAATATGTCTTATCAAAATAACATAGCCAAAGAAAGCTTATCCCTACAAAATCATATAGTTAGGCCATGTTTCAATATCGTCACACAAACGTTCTCATCATGCATAACCCCGATGACAAGCCGAGCAATTGGTTCATACTTTTTAACGCGCTTCAGCCTTTTCAACCCTTACACAATACATGAGCGCAAGCCATGGATATAGCACTATGGGTGGAGTAAAGGATAATGATGGGGTTTATGAGAGAAGACAAAAAGCTAGAAAGTCTCACATCGACGCGGCTAATCAATAGGCTATGGAGATGCCCATAGATTGATGTCAATGAGAGGAGTAGGGATTGCCATGCAACAGATGCACTAGAGCAATAAATATATGAAAGCTCAACAAAAGAAACTAAGTGGGTGTGCATCCAACTTGCTTGCTCACGAAGACCTAGGGAATTTTGAGGAAGCCCATCATTGGAATATACAAGCCAAGTTCTATAATTAAAAATTCCCACTAGTATATGAAAGTGACAACATAGGATACTCTCTATCATGAAGATCATGGTGCTACTTTGAAGCACAAGTGTGGAAAAAGGATAGTAACATTGTCTCTTCTCTCTTTTTCTCTCATTTTTTTCATCTCTCTTTTTTCTTTTCTTTGGCCTCTTTTTTTTCTTTCTCTTCTTTTTATTTAGTCCGGAATCTCATCCCGACTTGTGGGGGAATCATAGTCTCCATCATCCTTTCCTCACATGGGACAATGCTCTAATAATGATGATCATCACACTTTTATTACTTACAACTCAAGAATTACAACTCAATACTTAGAACAAAATATGACTCTATGTGAATGCCTCTGGCGGTGTACCGGGATATGCAATGAATCAAGAGTGACATGTATGAAAAATTATCAAAGGTCGCTTTGCCACTAATACGATGTCAACTACATGATCATGCAAAGCAATATGACAATGATGGAGCGTGTCATAATAAACGGAACGGTGGAAAGTTGCATGGCAATATATCTCGGAATGACTATGGAAATGCCATGATAGGTGTATGGTGGCTGTTTTGAGGAAGATATAAGGGGGTTTATGTGTGATATAGCGTATCATATCACGGGGTTTGGATGCACTGGCGAAGTTTGCACCAACTCTCAAGGTGAGAAAGGGAATGCACGGCACCGTAGAGGCTAGAAAATTGTGGAAGGTTGAGAGTGCGTATAATCCATGGACTCACATTAGTCATAAGGAACTCATATACTTATTGCAAAAGTTTATTAGCCCTCAAAGCAAAGTACTACTATGCATGCCCCTAGGGGGATAGATTGGTAGGAAAAGACCATCGCTCGTCCCCGACCACCACTCATAAGGAAAGCAATAAAAGAACAACTTATGTGTCAAAATTGTCACACAACTTTTACCATACGTGCATGCTACAGGACTTGCCAACTTTAACACAAGTATTTCTCAATTTCACAATTACTCAACTAGCACACTCTAATATTACCACCTTTATATCTCAAAACACTTATCAAGTATCTAACTTCTCATGATATTCAATGAACTCAATATGGAAGATTAATTTCACAATTAAAGCAAATTACCATGCTGTTTAAGACTCTCAAAATAATATAAGTGAAGCATGAAAGATTAATAATTTCTATAAAATACAACCACCACCGTGCTCTAAAATATATAAGTGAAGCACTAGAGCAAAAACTATATAGCTCAAAAGATATAAGTGAAGCACATAGAGTATTCTAACAAATTCCAAATCATGTGTGTCTCTCTCAAAAGGTGTGTACAGCGAGGATGATTGTGACAAACTAAAAAGAAAAGACTCAAATCATACAAGACGCTCCAAGCAAAACACATATCATGTGGTGAATAAAAATATAGCTCCAAGTAAAGTTACCAATAGACGAAGACGAAAGAGGGGATGCTTTCCGGGGCATCCCCAAGCATAAGCTTTTGGTTATCCTTGAATTTTACCTTGGGGTGCCATGGGCATCCCCAAGATTAGGCTCTTGCCAATCCTTGTTCCATAATCCATCAAATCTTTACCCAAAACTTGAAAACTTCACAACACAAAACTTGACAGAAAATCTCGTGAGCTCCGTTAGCGAAAGAAAACAAAACACCACTTCAAGGTACTGTAATGAACTCATTATTTATTTATATTGGTGTTAAACCTACTGTATTCCAACTTCTCTATGGTTCGTAAACTCCATTACTAGCCATAGATTCATTAAAATAAGCAAACAACACGCGAAAAACAGAATCTGTCAAAAACAGAACAGTCTGTAGTAATCTGTAACTAATGCAAACTTATGGAACTCTAAAAATTCTACCAAAATAGGAAGACCTAAATAATTTGTTTATTGATATGCTGCAATTGGAATCAGTATTATATCACGTTCTGGTAATTTTTAACAATTGTTTTCGTGAACAGAAAGTTTCTGGAATTTTCAGCAAGATCAAATAACTATCATCCAAGAAGATCCTATAGGTTTAACTTGGCACAAACACTAATTAAAACACAAAACACATCTAAACAGAAGCTAGATGGATTATTTATTCCTAAACAGAACCAAAAAGCAAAAAACTAAAAATAAAATTGGATTGCCTCCCAACAAGCGCTATCGTTTAACGCCCCTAGCTAGGCATAAAAGCGAGGATAGATCTAGGTATTGCCATCTTTGGTAGGAAATCCATAGGTGGCTCTCATAATAGATTCATATGGTAATTTAATTTTATTTCTAGTGAAGTGTTCCATGCCTTTCCTTAATGGAAATTGGAATCTAATATTCCCTTCCTTCATATCAATGATTGCACCAACCGTTCTAAGGAAAGGTCTACCAAGAATAATAGTGCACGAAGGATTGCAATCTATATCGAGAACAATGAAATCTACGGGCACATAATTCCTATTTGCAACAATAAGAATATTATTAATTCTTTTCCATAGTTTTCTTAATGGTGGAATCCGCAAGGTGCAATTTTAAAGAACAATCATCAAATTCACGGAAACCTAGCAAATCACACAAAGTTTTCGGAATCGTGGAAACACTAGCACCCAAATCACACAAAGCGTAGCATTCGTGATTGTTAATTTTAATTTTAATTGTAGGTTCCCATTCATCATAAAGTTTTCTAGGGATAGAAACTTCCAACTCAAATTTTTCTTCATAAGATTGCATCAAAGCATCAATGATATGTTTAGTAAAAGCTTTATTTTGACTATAAGCATGAGGAGAATTTAGAACGGATTGCAACAAGGAAATACAATCTATCAAAGAGCAATTATCATAATTAAATTCCTTGAAATCCAAGATAGTGGGTTCATTGCTATCTAAAGTTTTAACCTCTTCAATCCCACTTTTACCAATTTTAGCATCAAGATCTAAAAACTCTGAATTTTTGGGATGCCTTCTAACTAAAGTTGACTCATCTCCAGTCCCATCATCATCAAGATTCATATTGCAAAACAAGGATTTAATAGGGGACACATCAATAACTTTTAGATCTTCATCTTTATTCTCATAAAAAAATTCCGGTTTGGCGGCCATCTTATTAACTAAGGTGGCCTGCTTATCCGAAATTTCAGCTATTAATTTTTCAAGATGGGCAATCTGAGATTTCAAACCATAAAATTCCTTAGACATATCACGAAGCTCTTTATTCATGTACCCCATAAAGCTTTTTTGTTCTTTAAGCTCATTTCTAAAAGAAATGATTATGCTCAAATTGTAAAGTCATAAAACTTCTGACGTTGCTTTCAATCTCTTCTAACCTTTTAAGGTGAAGATCACCAAATCTAGGTAGAGCCATGAGGGCAACAATCAACAAGAGGCAAGCAAAAAGAGGCGAACGGGAAAGAGGGCGAATAAAACGGTAAGGGTGAAGTGGGGGAGAGGAAAACAAGAGGCAAATGGCAAATAATGTAATGCGAGGGATAAGAGTTTGTGATGGGTACTTGGTATGTTGACTTGTGCGTAGACTCCCCGGCAATGGCGCCAGAAATAGCTCGTTGTTGGGAAATCAAATCTTGACTTAACTTGGCGCACACCTCCCCGGCAACGGCGCCAGAAATCCTTCTTGCTACCTCTTGAGCACTGCGTTGGTTTTCCCTTGAAGAGGAAAGGGTGATGCAACAAAGTAGCGTAAGTATTTCCCTCAGTTTTTGAGAACCCAGGTATCAATCCAGTAGGAGGCCACGCTCGAGTCCCTTGCACCTACACAAACAAATAAGAACCTTGCAACCAACGCGATAAAGGGGTTGTCAATCCCTTCACGGCCACTTGCAAAAGTGAGATCTGATAAAGATGATAAGATAATATTTTTGGTGTTTTTATGATAAAGATTAAAAGTAAAGATTACAAAGTAAACAAAGATAGAAATAGCTTGTTGACGGAAGATTAATATGATGGAAAATAGACCCGGGGGCCATAGGTTTCACTAGTGGCTTCTCTCAAGATAGCATAAGTATTACGGTGGGTGAACAAATTACTGTCGAGCAATTGATAGAATTGAGCATAGTTATGAGAATATCTAGGTATGATCATGTATATAGGCATCACATCCGTGACAAGTAGACCGACTCCTGCCTGCATCTAATACTATTACTCCACACATCGACCGCTATCCAGCATGCATCTAGAGTATTAAGTTCATAAGAACGGAGTAACGCTTTAAGCAAGATGACATGATGTAGAGGGATAAACTCATACAATATGATATAAACCCCATCTTTTTATCCTCAATGGCAACAATACAATACGTGTCGTTTCCCCTACTATCACTGGGATCGAGCACCGCAAGATTGAACCCAAAGCTAAGCACTTCTCCCATTGCAAGAAAGATCAATCTAGTAGGCCAAACCAAACTGATAATTCGAAGAGACTTTCAAAGATAACCAATGATACATAAAAGAATTCGGAGAAGATTCAAATATTGTTCATAGCTAATCTTGATCATAAACCCACGATTCATTGGATCTCGACAAACACACCGCAAAAGAAGATTACATTGAATAGATCTTCAAGAGAATCGAGGAGAACTTTGTATCGAGATCCAAAGAGAGAGAAGAAGCCATCTAGCTAATAACTATGGACCCGAAGGTCTGAGGTAAACTACTCACACATCATCGGAGAGGCTATGGTGTTGATGTAGAAGCCCTCCGTGATCAATACCCCCTCCGGCAGGACGCCGAAAAAGGCCCCAAGATGGGATCTCATGGGTAGAGAAGGTTGCCGCGGTGGAATTAGGTTTTCATGGTGCTCTTCGATGGTTTGGGGGTACGTAGGTATATATAGGAGGAAGAAGTAGGTCGGTGGAGCCACGAGGGGCCCACGAGGGTGGAGGGCGCGCCCCCTGCCTCGTGGCCTCCTCGGTGATTTCTTGACGTCCACTCCAAGTCCTCTGGATCATGTTTGGTCCAAAAATAACTCTCTCGAAGGTTTCATTCTGTTTGGACTCCGTTTGATATTCCTTTTCTGCGAAGCACTGAAATAGGCAAAAAACAGCAATTTGGGCTGGGCCTCCGTTTAATAGGTTAGTCCCAAAAATAATATAAAAGTTTATAAATAAGCCCATTAAACATCCAAAACAGAATATATAATAGCATGGAACAATAAAAAATTACAGATACGTTGGAGACGTATCAGTGCCCTGCCCCTCCTTATATATGTTGAAGGGGTGGGTTACATGACTAGTCCTAATAGGATTAGGATTACTCTATTACAAGTGGAGTCCTAGTCTTGCTTCCTTTGTAAGGGAATATTCCTTACGCTTTCCTTTAAAGCCGGCCCACCATCACATGAACCGGCCTACTGGGCCTTGGGCCTTGTCGTCCATCTGACCCACCCGCCGGGTCTCCGATGAATCGTAAACCGCCAGGTCCAAGCGGGTCGCCAGTGAGTCGCCAAGCTCCAGCCGGGTCATACATCCGGCGGTTTATACCGCGGGGTATATCCCCGACAGATACCTTTCTAGGATCAAGTGTATCCTAACTCACTTGCGTAGCATGTACTGATAATGATGATGGAGATGCTCTGCAGAAGCCATATATATCAATTAGACTTCAAGTGCGTACTTGTTGGTGAAAGTGTTGTCCAATGAGAATTATATTTGGTATTGAGAAACAGTATAACTCAGCTAGTTAGGAGCCTTCACAACGTTTTGACTGTCTTAGCCGTCAGATTTTTCAATCTACGATCCAGATTAGCGCTGGTTGTCCTAGTTCGCCTGCTTGCCTCACGTACCATCTCGCGGGCCGCTTCTCCACGGAATGACCTGGACTTTCTCTCCTTAAATGGGCCGTGCAAGGCCCACTTGTTTCCAGTTCGCTGCTAACAGCCCACGTCGTACAGTTTCGAGCGCTATCCCTCCCATCGCAGTTTCTCTGTCCCTCCTCGCGCCACCGCAGTTTCTCTGTCCATCCTCGATGCGCCGGCATCCCGCCGTGGGCGAGCTTCGCGATGATGGTGCACCTTCGAGGACTCCGGTCCCATCCGTCCCAATCTTCTGGTCCTCTACAATGTTTTCACGTGCGGATCTTTAAACATGTATTGGCCGCTTATCATTGCTATGGCCTAATTTCATTTGTGATGTGCTGTATTCATTGAACCACGTGGCATCCCAAGGTTCTGGGTGGCATCCCAACAACGGGACTATTTTTATTTGCTGCCCACCCAATATGCTATATTTAATGTATTTATTAATTTACTACTAACTGGTTTATGTTGATTTTTATCAGATCAAAGAATCTTGGATCCCCAACTAATGGAGTGCTTGGAAGCTCTGCACGTGTAAGTATGCTATATGCCTTAATGCCGCATGCTATGTTTTTCTCTTCATCTCATCACTCTCTAAGACTGTAAGGGTGATAATTATATCCCACAAATAGTCGCATGCTTGTTGTTGGTACTTATATGTCGTTTGCGTCCAATTTTATTTGACATCAATAATTTGAACAAATGTGATTTACTACTTAGACCAAGGGACAACAGCTCAATTTTCATCAATTTTACTGCGTATATATATATATATATATATATATATATATATATTCTTCCATAGTTTATTTTCTTAAAAATACACGGAGCGCCGCAACGCGCGCCTTCATGTTCTAGTTACTCATGTAGCCTACAAAGTCTGTCGCACAGCCTTGTAACTTTGTAATCCATTTCTAAATTTGTACTAGTACTAGTAGTCCTCTATACCGTATATTGTGCTACTCGTACTACTACCTCCCTCCTGGTTTATTGGTCCCCTTCGTAATTTGTGTCAAATTTTGACCGTAAATTGAACTAACTAAATGTTAATGCATGTCACAAAAAATTATATCATTGGATTCGTATTTCAACATAGTTTCTAATGGTATAATTTTTGGTGACATGCATTGACATTTTGTTAGTTAAACCTATGGTTAAAATGTGACATTAAATACGACTAGTAAGTACTCCCTCCGTCCGGGTTTATTAGGCCAAAAGACAACTTCTCCTAGACCAAGACACATAGTAATTTGCTCACATTAATTCTTCCATTCCACTCCCAATGCACTCTTTCACATGCATGCATCCAATGAAAAAGCACGCATGAAGTTATTAATTTCCAGCCATGGCACCAACAACAATGGCTTTCAGTGCAACCAATGAAATGGTTACATGCATGCACCTTTCCAAAGCAAGGCCTTATAAAAAGTGACATGCTTGTGATGCTGAGAGGCCTAATAAACCCGGATGGAGGGAGTAGTACAGTAGTACTAGTATATGTCAGTCAAATTATTCATCATGTCCTCATATTGAATTGATGTCGGTGGAAACGACACCTATGGGATCACGGGGAATCCCTTGTACGGTCGGCGGGCACGGGGCTGTGGAAAGAGCGGGTTTAAGGGATCAACACGGGAGATTTATCCAGGTTCGGGCCGCAAGTGATGCATAACACCCTACTCCTGCTAGCTTGGGTTTATCTGGTGTTCTTGGACTAGCTACAAAGCGTGCCCGGTCCAAAAAGTCCGAATCCTCTCTCAGTATGCCGCGGGCCTCCTTTTATAGTCAAAAGGGGCTGCCACAGTGGCACACAGGAGGTGGAAAGTTGTACGGTGGTCGAGTTTATCGCCTAACATCACAGAACAAAACACATTAAATGCGCTACTTAGGTGTCCTTCTTGCTTTATCGGGGGCGGTAACGAAGCCCGTCCCGTCCATTGCCGCTTCGCCTCGCTCCGACGCGTGTCCAGGCTGACTAGCTAGGCACGCAGCGCCACGTTGGCTGGCTGGCTGCTGAGTTGGCGCGGTGGCATAGTCTTCACGAAGATCTGCATGCCACCATGAAGGTGCTTGCTGAGTTGGCCTGGAAGCTGCACGTTGAGGGAGTCCTGGATTAGGGGGTCCTCGGGCATTCGGACTATGGTACGTGGGCCGGACTGATGGGCTGTGAAGATATAAGACCGAAGACTCTCTCGTGTCCGGATAGGACTCTCCTTGGCGTGGAAGGCAAGCTTGGCGTCCTGATATGAATATTCCTTTCTCTGTAACCGACTTTGTACAACCTTAGTCCCCTCCGGTGTCTAAATAAACCGGAGGGCTTAGTCCGTAGAGGCAAGAAGAATAATCATAGTCATATAGGCTAGACTTTTAGGGTTATAGCCATTACGATCTCGTGGTAGATCTACTCTTGTAATACTCATATTCATCAAGATCAATCAAGCAGGAAGTAGGGTATTACCTCCATAGAGAGGGCCCGAACCTGGGTAAACATCGTGTTCCCTGTCTCCTGTTACCATCGACCTTAGATGCACAGTTCAGGACCCCCTACCCGAGATCTGCCGGTTTTGACACCGACATTGGTGCTTTCATTGAGAGTTCCGCCGCGTCGTCGTCAAGAGGTTCAATGGCCCCGTCAATCATCTACAACAATGTTGTCCAGGGAGAAACCTTCCTCACCGGACAGATCTTCATATTCGGTGGCGTCGCACTGCAGGCCAACTCGCTTGGCCACCTAGAGCAGATCGATAGCTACGCCCCTGGCCGTCAGGTCAGATTTGGAAGCTTGAACTACGTCGCAGATATCCGCGGAGACTTGATCTTTGACGGATTCGAGACCACGGCAACCGCTCCCTGTCACCATGATGAACATGATTTAAATCTGTCATTGGACCATGCCCAGGAGATAGCACCTGTAACTGCTCTGGCCCTAGATCCGGAGCAGATTGCGCCATCCGAGAACGGGAGGCTCAACCCCGCCACGGAAGCCGCAGACTCAGCGGCATCGGAGCCGCACACAGACCCAACCTCGAGTGGGGTCCGTGTCACCGGAACCTCGGACCTGTTTCGGGCTACAAGTTCTGAACCATGTGCGTCCGCGCACGTCGAGCTTGATCAGGCATCGATCGTCGAATTCAGTGCCGCGGACATATTTCGGCACTCGCCTCTAGGTGACATGCTAAACTCATTAAAGACACTCTCCTTAGCGGGGGACTCACAGCCGAATTATATCCGGTTCGAACTGGAGGCTGATGACGGAGAATTTCGCTTCCCACCCCCGCCCACTTAATAGCCACTATCGAAGACTTAACTGACATGCTCGATTACGGCTCCGAAGACATCGACGGTATGGACGACGATGCGGGAGAGGAGCAGGCCGAAAACCCGCCATTTACCGGACGATGGACGGCCACCTCCTCGTACGACGTATACATGGTGGATGCACCAAAAGAGAATAGCGGCGATGACAAGGAAGATCCGGTTGAGGATGAACCTCCTGAGATACAACCAAAGCGTCGGCATCAACGGTGCCGCTCTAAATCACGCCGCAGCAAAGACAACAACACCGACCCAGGAGACGATAACACTCCGGACGGTGCCGAAGACAAAGAAGACCCCGACGAGCAAACTGCCGAACAGGACAATCGGGAAGATGGGCAAGTTAGCCATGACGAATACATGAAGACTCGGAGGATAGTAATTATCTTCCGCTCTCTGAGGATGAGGTGAGCCTCGGCAACGAGGATTTTATCGTGCCTGAGGAACCTCTCGAGCAGGAGCGCTTTAAGCGCCGGCTAATAGCCACTGCAAGGAGCCTGAAAAAGAAGCAGCAGCAGCTTCAAGCTGATCAAGATCTGCTCAATGATAGATGGACTGATGTCCTGGCAGCCGAGGAATACGGCCACAAGCGCCCAGCCAAAAGTTACCCGAAGCGCAAATTGCTACCTCAATTCGATGATGAGGCGTTGGAGCCCATACCATCATCGCGCAATGCGGCTGACCGACCACCACATGGTCGGGATAAAGCGGCAACTCAAGCCGAACACCAGCCTGCCCCACCTCATCGTAAAGGCAGAGATAAAATAGCTCGGGGACACACATGACCTACGGCAGGACTTGGACAGTAGAGCAGGTCAGAACAGATCGATCTATGGATCACGGGGACGTGCCCCGACACGCGACAACGGCTACCTAGCCGGACGCAACAATCATACTCACGCCCGGGCCGAGAACCACAGACGGACTCCATCCAAGCTACGTCGTGACGTGGCCCGATATAGAGGTGCCGCACATCCCCTTTGCTTCACTGACGAGGTAATGGAGCACGAATTCCCAGAAGGATTTAAACCTGTAAACATCGAATCATATGACGGGAAAACAAACCCCGCGGTATGGATCGAGGATTTTCTTCTTCACATTCATACGGCCCGCGGTGATGATCTCCATGCCATCAAATACCTCCCATTAAAACTCAAAGGACCAGCCCGACACTGGTTGAACAGTCCTGAAAACTCCATCGGTAGCTGGGAGGACTTGGAAGAGGCCTTCCTTGACAACTTCCAAGGTACATATGTCCGACCTCCGAATGCCGATGACTTAAGTCACATAATTCAACAGCCCAGAGAGTCAGCCAGGAAACTCTGGACTAGGTTCTTAACTAAAAACAACCAGATTGTCGACTGTCCGGATGCCGAAGCCTTGGCGGCCTTTAAACGCAGCATCCGGGACGAATGGCTCGCCCGACACCTCGGCCAAGAGAAGTCGAAGTCCATGGCAGCCCTTACAGCACTTATGGCCCGCTTTAGCATGGGCGAAGATAGCTGGCTAGCCCGTAGCAATAACAATGCAAACGAACCTGGCACTGTGGAAGCCAGAAATAGCAACGGCAAGCCCCGACGCAACAGACACAAGCGTCGAAACAACGGTGATAATACCGATGACACGGCGGTCAACGCCGGATTCAGGGGCTCTAAGTCCGGCCAGCGGAAGAAGCCGTTCAAAAGGAACAATTCGGGCCCATCCAGCTTGGACCGCATACTCGATCGTCCATGCCAGATTCATGGCACCCCAGACAAACCAGCCAATCATACCAACCGAGACTGTTGGGTTTTTAAACAGGCCGGCAAGTTAAATGCCGAGAAGAAGGAGAAGGGGTCGCAAAGCAAGGAAGACGACGAGGAGCCCCGGCCACCGAACACAGGGGGATAGAAGAAGTCCCCCCCAAGTTAAAATGGTGAACATGATATACGCTACCCACATCCCCAAGAGGGAATGCAAGCGCGCGCTAAGGGACGTCTATGCGATGGAGCCAGTCGCCCCAAAGTTCAACCCATGGTCTTCCTGTCCGATCACTTCTGATCGCAAGGACCATCCGACCAGTATCCGTCATGGCGGTTCAGCCACACTGGTCCTCGACCCAATCATTGATGGATTCCACCTCACGCGAGTCCTCATGGACGGTGGTAGCATCCTGAACTTGCTCTATCAGGATACAACGCGCAAAATGGGCATTAATCCATCAAGAATTAAGCCCACAAAGACTACCTTTAAAGGAGTCATACCAGGTGTAGAAGCCCGATGTACGGGCTCAATCACACTAGAGGTTTTCTTCGGATCTCTGGACAACCTCCGAAGCAAAGAGCTGATCTTCGATATCGTCCCCTTTCGCAGCGGCTATCACGCACTGCTTGGACGAACCGCATTTGCACGCTTCAACGCGGTGCCACACTACGCTTATCTTAAGCTCAAGATGCCCGGACAACGCGGCGTCATAACAGTCAATGGAAACACGAAACGCTCCCTCCGTACCGAGGAGCACACCGCTGCGTTAGCAGCAGAGGTACAGAGCGGCCTTCTCAAGCAGAACCTTAATTCGCCGGCCGAGCTCCCGGACACTGTCAAACGAGTCCGGACTACTCTGCAGCAGGACAGCCCAGCTCGTCAAGAGCTCGACTAGCAATTTGGCCTCCGTCCTAGTCCCAACCAAGTGGCGGCATTCGTACCGCGCGTACATAACTACGCACTCAAAATACCATGGGCATAGACGGAGGCATAACTAGCTTGTGATCCATAATACGGCTCGACCGCTCCTGGACACACATACTTTCAATTTTTCTTTTTATCCTTTTTAGGTCTCTTTTCTGCAGGTTTCTTCTGACGACCTGATCATCGGTCCTCCCGACAGGATGGATACACCAAGATGGCAAGAAGCACTGGCGTACAAGGGAATTTCTAGGTGGTCTCTTTAACGATCACTCTACCTGTTTTCAGGACCCGCACGCAACTCTCCCTTGGTTGTGGCATGTTAAATAGCCCGGTTGCTTATTGCACCACTTGTACAAATACGCTTTGACATATTAAGCAAACTATAATGGAAACAGTTTGCGGCCCAACTTCTGTGGCACTAGCTTACTACCCCCTTTTTTCCTTTTTTGATAATCTTCTCAAAGTCGCACCCGTACACGTTGGTACGCTTTAATCTGCGAGGGGCTTCATTGCGACCCATAATACGGCACCAAAGTCCGAACACTTTTTAAATATAGTTCGGCACCCTGAATTTAGCATTATATGCATTGGCTCCGAATCATGTCTTTGGTCAATAGTTGGGTTGCCCGGCTCCTGTGCTTACTACCTTATGTTCCGCTATATCGGCTAGGGTAGTAAAGGGAGAACTACTGCGATTGTGTCCTGGTTTATCCGGATGAGCACCTCAGTAGAGAAAGCCGAAAACTGACTGTCATGATGCGGCGAGAGCCGGTCAGCTCTTCGGAGGTTTCAAATCTCTAGCGAGTTTTTCCGCATTATGCGATGAATCGGCTCTTACCCGATCAGGTGTTTACAATACCCTAGTTCGAATACTAGGGGCTGCGCCTAAAATTTCATTGTCAAACTCCTATGGCTAAGTGAGGGTGATAAAGCCATATAGTTCGATTGCCTGGTTCGTTGCGCTAAACACCTCCTTCAAGGACCAAACAATTGGGTCAAGAGTGTTTAGATTCCATCCCGAACACCCCCGTACTACCTACGTGGGGGCTGAAGCCGACGACTGGCCAACTCTCAAAATTTCATAAACACGGCCGCACAGGAGGTAAAATATTAAACAAACATTATATTACATAGACGAACTCGTTTCATAATACAGGGCGAGACAATGTAACTGTATTCCATTCAAAGATTACATCTTTCGTACATTGCTCCGCCACAATGCGGGATCCCTCAAGGACATCGCCAAAATATCGCTCGGGCGTGCGGTGCTCCTTGCCCGCGGTCGGTCCCTCGGTCGCGACCGTGATGGCATTCATTTTCGCCCACTGCATCTTGACATAGGTGAAGGCCATCCGCGCACCTTCGATACAGACCGACCGCTTGATGGCTTCAAGCCGAGGGCAAGCATCGACTAGCCGCTTCACGAGATCGAAGTAGCTGCTGGGTATGGCTTCGACAGGCCACAACCGGATTACTAAGTCCTTCATGGCCAGTTCGGCCACCCTATGCAGTTCGACCAGCCGTGTTAGCTGATCGCTAAGGGGTACCGGATGTTCTGGCACAAGGTATTGCGATCAGAACAGCTTCTCCATTGAGCTCCCCTCTTCGGCTCGGAAGAATTCAGCAGCGTCAGAAACGCTGCGCGGCAGATCCACAAACGCCCCTAGAGAACTCCAAATACGGGTCAGTAAGAGATACCTCTTCCTCACATACTTGCTTTGCATAATGAAAGCCTTACCGGCCGCGATCTTCTTGGCCTCTTGGATTTCCTGGAGGGCGCCTTGGGCTTCGGCCCGGGCCTCTTGTGCGCTTTGGCGGGCCTTCGCGAGCTCGGACTCTTGGTCTGTATGCTGGCGCTCCAAGGACTCATATTTGTTCATAGCGTCCTGGAGCTCCTGCTGGACCTCCCCAACCCTGGTCTCATGCTTTTTCCGGGCGGCTTGTTCCTTCGCCGCCCTCTCCTCGGCCTCAGCCTCGGCCAGCGCATTCTTGAGGGTTTCAACCTCAGTAGCCAATGTCGGCGTCCTGGGAACGGGGGTCCCCAGACTTGCCTGCCTACGGCTCATAGCGTGGCTCCACCAGCGGCCCTGTACGGTCCATCTTCACCAGCAAACACGCAAGACCCTCGCGAGGGGCCAAGCCTCATGAGGCGGACGACACAAGACCTTCTCGGGAGCGACCTCACCAGGCTGGCTCGCGAGGGGTGGAGAGATCAAGGCAAGGGACACCTCGCGAGGTTCCTGTGATGCAAGCCATGATGACGGGAGCCAGGCGGGCGCCAGCGCGTGCAGTGTCCTTGTTTCCTCTTTGGTGCTAAAGAGGCAAGCGCAGGCGAGGAGTCCCGAGGCATCAGGCAAAGGTTTCCATATCGGTGCAACGAGACCAAGACCAACAGGACGGCAAGACAGCGTCACCACCAGAGCCTTTGGCAGGCGAAGAGCACCTTTAGTCAGGATAACTCGTACTAGTTGTCTCCCTTCGAATTTGGCTATTGTGGGCTCCCTTCCCGCTCAGAATTTGGGGAGAGGGCCAGGGCCTCTATAAATAGGACTAGCCACCTGTAACATCCCAAATTTCCAATTTGGAATGTTATACATAGATCATCATTGCATATCATGTTTTCATTGCATTTTGACAAATCCTCGATAAATCCTAAGCAACTCAAGGACCCTCGGAGAGAGTTGGGGATTTTCCCGAATTTTTTTCAATTAATTTTTCCAACGAGGATTGTGGTTTTAATTATTTTTCCCTCCGGAAAAATATTTCATGTTAAAATAAACGAGAGGAGAAAATATGACTTCTCCAAAACATTTGAAATACTGGAGGAAAAATGTTAAAATCATTATTTGGAATTTATTTGGATTTTATTTGCAATTTTTATTGCATTAAAAATATTGCATGTTTTCAAAATATTTATTTTTGATTTTAAAAATGTTCACCCTATTCTAGATTTTCTAACTAGACGGGGAAAATTTATTTCATATTTTTCTGATTTTTATTTATTTTTGTACGGAATATTTTCCACGGAACTTAAAAAAAAACGCCCGCGCCGACTGGGCCAACGGCCCAGCCGACGGCCCGCCCGCGGCATCTCCTCCTCCCGCACGGGACCTCGTCGCCCGAGTCCGGCCGCCGCACGACACCGCCGGCCGACCCCTTCCCCAAGTCGCCGCCGCCCCCCTCCTTAAATACCCCCCCTCTCTTCTCTCCGCACCCCGCCGCCGCCGCCGACATCGCCGCCGCCGCCCGCCTGCATCTCGCCGCCGCCGCCGCCGGTTGCCTCGCTCGCCGCCGCCGCCGGGAGCCCCGGAGCCGCCGCGCCTCGCCGCCCTCGCCGCCTCCCCGAGCCCCGCACCCCGCCGCCGAGCCCCGCCCGCCGGAGCCCCTCGCCGGAGCCCGCCCGACGAGGTACAGCCGCCGGCCGTTTTCCCGTCGTTGACCGGTTTTCTGTAAAAAAAACTTTTGTTTTATAAAAAAAACCCTAGATCGGTTTTTTTTGGTTTTCTTATTTCGCGAGCGTTCACCGAACCGTTCGTTTTAACGAACGCGTTCGTCGGTTTTTCTCTGTTAACGAACGTCCGTTATTTAACCGTTCGTCCGCTTTTTTTTTCGTCGGATTTTTCTCGTTATTTTCTCATATTCGATTTCTGATCGAATATTCGATTCTGTTTAACTTCTCGCTCGTTTATCGGAATCAGGCGATTCAAGCGCCTAGAGTTTCGTCTCGAAATTCTCTTTCCGTTTAACCTACTCAAACAAGTTTTTGCTACAGTAAAATTTGACCTAGATCTAGATTAGCAAACGAAGTTTCTTTCTTTCGCCGTTTGACTTTCGTTGCTTCTTTTGAATTGATTTTTTTGCAAACCGGAGTTCTTAAGTTGAACTTTCTGGTTGGATCTTTCATTCGAGTTTTACCTGTGCATTAGTTGAGTACTGATCGTATGCTTGTTTGTTTGCGATAGAGTACCCGGAGTGTGCCGCTTGTTACTTCGACTCGTTAGGTTTTGCGGATCATCAGCAAGGCAAGTAACACTTTGATCATACCCCGTTCATACCCAGTTTTTATTGCATTAGATCTATTCCCCAAACATTGCATGATTAGGATCTAATTAAACTGAGGGTATTGGGAAGTAGTTGAGGTAGTACCTATTACCTGTTTTACATTATCAAACCCTTGGGAGTTACTTCTACGTTGCTTTTATTATTGCCATGCTATGCTCGTAGACGTGGATTGGGTTTGAGTGATATTCATGACAGATGTGAGATGTTTATTAATGGTTCAACTTAAGGTGGCAACTAAAACTCACATCTGGGTGGATTGAGGCACCTGGAGAACCCAGTGTTGTCTGTATGTATAAGGTCCGCCACCCAGGCTCAAAGGGATCATAAGATTATTCATGCTAGAAACTTCCGTGTGCAGCCACAAGCTATTATGGGCTCTAGCATAGCTGAGTAGGTTACAGGATCTCTTGAAGAGGTGGACTAGCAGATGTAGGGGAAAGTAGGTGTACCGGTCCATCCAGAGTAAAGAGTGATTGTTTCTGAAAGACTGTGTCTCGGTCATCCGTTTCTCAAACATCATGCAGTGCGAGAATCAAGCGGAGGCGATCGAGTCTTGTGGGGAAAAGTGCACAAACCTCTGCAGAGTGTACAAACTGATCATGATTAGCCGTGTCCCCGGTTATGGACAACTTGAGTATCTAGTACCTGGATTATCATTTGAATCTCATCACCGTGATACTTATAATTAATTTTGTTGGGTTAATGATGACACTTAATTGGGATTGAGTTGGAGGTACCTTCTCAATGTTTCAACCACCATGATAGTTAAATAAAATTTATTCCTTTGCAGTAGGGAAAAATTGGCTTTTCGCAAAAACTGTAACCATAGAGCCTTCCACCAGCCATATATGCATATAGTATAGCATTATCATTGTTCATTGTTCTCTATGTGTTACATTGCCAGCATATTCTATGTGCTGACCCGTTTTCGGGCTGCAACGTTTCATGTTGCAGACTTTTCAGACGACGAGTAAGGTGCCTTAGGTCGTGGTCTTATACTCAGTGATGCCGCTGGAGTTGATGGACTCACTTATCTTCCAAGTCTTCCGCTGTTATCGTTATTAGATGGCCTTAAGCCATGTTTATCATACTTAATCTCTTTGGAGATATTCGATGTAATAAGTGTGTGATTGCTACTCTGTTATAAATCCTCCATTTGTACTGTGCGTGTCAGCATTACTGATCCAGGGATGACACTGGTGCACAGCAGCACAGGCCATTTGAGGTCTGGTCGCTACAAAGTTGGTATCAGAGCACACGCTGACTGTAGGACACGACCACTAAGCTTAAGCCCTAGAAAACTTCTCTCTTCTCATTTCTGACCCCTCTTCCACTTTCTACTCTTTTAGGAATGGCGAATGCAAGGAGCAAGTTCATGCAACCAGATGAAGACACGCCGTTTGGTCGACACTTCAAGGAAGTCACCAAGTACTTGAACATAGGAATACCAAGCGTCACCGGAACCTACAACGCCACATTACCTGAAGAAGAGAGCTGGAAGATTCAAGTTATCATTCCAGGAAGGATGTTTAGTGCCATGAGATTGGTTTTCGAAGCACCAACTTGGAGTTTAGGGAAGAGCATGGCCGCACATATCGCCATGGGACGCATTGGAGAAGTCTATCACCAGGAGCTTAAGGATACAATTTATCAAATTTGTGGACGTCGAGACGCGCAATGGGAGATGATCAAGACCAAGAAGGATGGATCAATTGCAGCTTTCATCCAGGAGCAGAACCAACATATTCGACGCCAGGAGAATCAGATGTGCACGGACAAGGAAGAACTGAAGAAGGCATTCACGAAGATCAAGGAACTCCAAGAAGAACTCAAGGCTATCCGCGAAGATTATTTGGAGGAAATCAACGCACTAGTAGGGAAGATTGACGACCTGGAGAATAAGATTGGAGCATTCGTGGGAAATCCAGTGCCAAAAGCAGAAGTCGACGAATGCACTTGTCCGGATAACTACATCATCATCGACGACACCGACTCGGAACCAAGTGAAGACGAATGGATTGATGAAGCTGGAGCAGACATCATGGAGTCTTCAACGGATCAGAATTTCTAGTAGACCACCATATCAGTAGTAGTTTTCCCCCATTTAGTAGTATAGCTCAAGCACTTTGTAACGCTAGTTAGATCGATTGTTTTGCCTTGTTTGGATTGATTGAGTGATATTGATTGAATTTGTCTCATGAGCATATGGGTAGTGTTTTCTCTCTAGACCTCATTCTATTCTTAATTCTCATCTTTTCTAAACCTATCAGATGCCTCCGAGACGCGACACCGGATTTGTTTTCCCGCCAGAGATCACCCAGTTGATTCAGCAACAGAATGCCCTAATGCAAGTGTTAGTGCAGAACCAAGGCAACAACAACAACAACCCACCGCCACCACCACCTGTTGACCACTTAGCTCGTTTCTTAAGGCTAAACCCGCCGGTGTTTTTCAGTAGCACCGAGCCGATTGTTGCAGATGATTGGCTCCGCAAAGTTGGAAGGGAGTTGACCACTGCAGGATGCACAGATGCGGAAAGAGTGCGTTTTGCCGCACATCAGCTTGATGGACCCGCAGCATCATGGTGGGAGAATTATACAGCCACGCACCCTATTGACACTGTCACATGGGACCAGTTTCAGCAAGCTTTCCGTACAGCTCATGTTTCAGCAGGAGCTATGGCTATGAAGAAGCGTGATTTTCGCAACCTACGCCAAGGAGGACGCACCGTAGGCCAGTATGTGGAAGATTTCAGTAAGTTAGCACGTTATGCACCAGATGACGTTGCTACGGATGCAGCCAAGCAGGAGAAGTTTCTGGAAGGATTGAATGATGAGCTGAGTATGCAGTTGATGGTAGCAACTTTCAACAACTACCAGGAGCTGGTAGATAGAGCTCTCATGATTGAAGGGAAGCAACAGCAGATTGAAAACCGCAAGAGGAAGTATGGACAAGGGAAGTACAATTCTGGAGCCCAGCAAAAGCCACGATTTACCCCAAAGCTGGGAGGACAGTTTCAGCAAACCCATGGAGGAGGTAGTTCGCATAACCATAATGGCTCCAAGAATGGTAATGGGAATGGAGGAGGAAACGGACAGAACCGCACCAACCCATCTACCCCAACCAAGAGAGATCTAAGTCACATTACCTGTTTCAAGTGCCAGAAGACGGGACATTACGCTACCGATTGTCCCGAAGCCCAAAATGGAAATGGCAATGGAAGCTCTGGGAAGAAGCCGAACCCGTTCAACAAAGGACATGTGAACCACGTGAGCGTGGAGGAGATTGAAGCTCAGCCTGATGCAGTAATAGGTAAGTTTTTGGTTAAGTCATTTACTGCAACTATTCTTTTCGATACTGGTGCATCGCATTCATACATATCAAGGGGATTCGTAAACAAGTTTAAGATGTCCACCCAAGTCCTCAAAAGCCCCATGTTAGTAACCTCGCCAGGAGCAGAGTATATGGCCACCCAAGGATGTTTTCAGATACCATTGGCCATTGGTAGGCATGTTTTCCCCTCAGACCTCATTGTTTTGGAATCGCAAGGTTTGGATGTGATTTTGGGAATGGATTGGCTATCGTTGTATGGAGGAAACATCGATTGTGCCAGCAAGACGATTTTGCTTACCACCCCAGAAGGAAAAAGGATCAAGTATGTATCCCGGCATATGCCGAAGAGGACTCAAGTGAATTCCTTATCAGGAGTTGTACAGGAGGAAGTACCAGTGGTGAAGGATTATCCGGATGTATTTCCAGAAGAGTTACCAGGCATGCCACCAGATAGAGATATTGAGTTCTTGATTGAACTTTTGCCAGGCACAGGGCCAATATCTAAGAGACCGTACAGGATGCCCGCAAAGGATTTGGAGGAAATTAAGAAGCAGATCAAGGAGTTACTGGATAAAGGCTATATTCCCCCAAGTTCGTCACCTTGGGGATCACCAGTACTTCTAGTGGAGAAGAAAGATGGATCACTAAGGATGGTTGTTGATTACCGAGGATTGAATGAAGTGACCATCAAAAACAAGTACCCACTGCCGATGATCAATGATTTGTTTGACCGCTTGCAAGGAGCTAAAGTATTTTCCAAGATCGATCTACGATCAGGGTACCATCAGTTAAAGATTCGAGAACAGGATATACCCAAGACGGCATTCACCACCAGATATGGATTGTATGAGTATACCGTTATGTCATTTGGACTGACTAACGCACCTGCCTATTTCATGAACTTGATGAACAAAGTGTTTATGGAATTTCTGGATAAGTTCGTTGTGGTGTTCATTGATGATATTTTAATCTTTTCCAAGGATGAAGAAGAGCACGAGGAGGATTTGCGATTGGTACTTGAGAAGCTCAGAGAACATCAGTTATATGCCAAGTTCAGCAAATGTGAGTTTTGGCTGAAGGAAGTTGGATTCCTTGGACATGTTATTTCTGGAGAAGGAATAGCAGTAGACCCTGCCAAGGTTGACACAGTGACAAGTTGGGAATCACCCACGACAGTTGGAGAAATCCGGAGTTTTCTTGGACTTGCAGGATACTACCGGAGATTCATCGAGAATTTCTCAAGGATTGCTAAGCCCATGACTGAGCTATTGAAGAAGGACACCAAATTTAATTGGACTGAGGAGTGTGAAGCCAGTTTCCAGGAGTTGAAGAAACGATTGGTTACATCACCAGTGTTGATTCTGCCGGATCAACGCAAGGACTATGAAGTTTATTGCGACGCTTCTCGTCGAGGACTTGGAGCAGTGCTTATGCAGGAAGGGAGAGTTGTTTCGTATGCTTCACGACAACTTAAACCCCATGAGAAGAATTATGCTACGCACGATTTGGAAGTAGCAGCCGTGGTGCATGCATTGAAGACATGGAAACATTTTCTCATCGGAAACCATTGTGAGGTGTACACGGATCACAAGAGTTTGAAGTACATTTTCACGCAGAAGGAGTTAAACCTCAGACAGAGGAGATGGTTGGAGCTCATTAAAGACTACGATATGAGATTGCATTATCACCCTGGAAAGGCTAACGTAGTAGCAGACGCGTTGAGCCGCAAGAGTCATGTCAACACCCTCATGACAGGAGAGTTACCTCAGGAGTTAGCCGAGGACCTACGTGAGCTATGTTTGGAGATAGTCCCTAGAGGCTATTTAGCGACGTTGGAGATTCAGTCTACCTTGATGGAAAGGATCAGAGAATCTCAGAAGACAGACAAGGAGATTGAAGAGATAAAAGAGAAGATGAGCAAAGGAAAAGCCAAGGGATTTCGTGAGGATGAGCATGATACCTTATGGTTTGAAGACCGCGTATATGTGCCAAATGATCCGGAGATCAGGAAGTTGATTTTGCAAGAAGCCCATGATTCACCATACTCGATTCACCCAGGGAATACCAAGATGTATTTGGATTTGAAGAATACTTTCTGGTGGACCGGAATGAAGAAGGATATTGCGGAGTTTGTAGCAGTTTGTGATGTATGTCAGAGAGTGAAGGCAGAGCATCAGAAGCCAGCAGGATTGCTACAGCCATTGCCGATGCTCGAATGGAAGTGGGATAAAATAGGCATGGATTTTATCACGGGATTACCCAGGACTCGTTCAGGCTATGACTCGATATGGGTTGTAGTCGACCGTTTGACGAAAGTGGCTCATTTCATTCCAGTGAAGACCACTTACACCAGTGCTAAGTTGGCAAAGATATACATGACCAGGATCGTATGTTTGCATGGAGTTCCGAGGACCATTGTATCAGATAGAGGAACCCAATTTACCTCGAAATTTTGGAAGCAGTTACATGAAACATTGGGAACCAGGCTGGAATTTAGTACAGCATTTCACCCGCAGACAGATGGACAGACCGAGAGAGTCAACCAGATTTTGGAGGACATGTTGAGAGCATGTGCGCTAGATTATGGATCTAGTTGGGACGACAATTTGTCATATGCGGAGTTTTCATATAACAACAGTTATCAAACCAGTTTGAAGATGGCCCCTTTTGAAGCTTTGTACGGAAGGAGGTGTAGAACACCGTTGTTGTGGGACGAAGTTGGAGACCGTCAGTTGTTTGGACCAGATTTGATTGAGTCTGAACAGAAAGTAAGGTTGATTCGCGATAGGCTCAAGGTAGCCCAGTCCAGGCAGAAGAGTTATGCTGATTCTAAACGCAAGGAGACAGTTCACGAAGTCGGAGACAGAGTGTATCTTCGAGTATCGCCACTTCGAGGAGTGAAGCGCTTTGGAGTTAAAGGAAAGTTAGCGCCTCGTTTTATCGGACCATACAGAGTGTTGGAACGTATGGGAGAAGTTGCCTACAAGCTGGAATTGCCCGAAGGATTGTCTGGAGTACATGATGTATTTCATGTTTCGCAGTTGAAGAAGTGCCACGCAGAGATGGCTGAGATACCACTAAGAGATACTGTGCCACTAGAAGCGATTCAGTTGGAAAGTGATTTGACTTATGAGGAGAAACCAGTTAAGATTCTCGAGTATGCCAGCCGAGTTACCCGCAGCAAGGTTATCAAGTTTTGCAAAGTCCAGTGGAGTCACCACACGGAGGATGAAGCCACCTGGGAGCGAGAGGAGGATCTACGGAAAAACCACTCCCACCTGTTTTCTAGCCAACCCGAATCTCGAGGGCGAGATTCATCTTAAGGGGTGTAGGTTTGTAACATCCCAAATTTCCAATTTGGAATGTTATACATAGATCATCATTGCATATCATGTTTTCATTGCATTTTGACAAATCCTCGATAAATCCTAAGCAACTCAAGGACCCTCGGAGAGAGTTGGGGATTTTCCCGAATTTTTTTCAATTAATTTTTCCAACGAGGATTGTGGTTTTAATTATTTTTCCCTTCGGAAAAATATTTCATGTTAAAATAAACGAGAGGAGAAAATATGAATTCTCTAAAACATTTGAAATACTGGAGGAAAAATGTTAAAATCATTATTTGGAATCTATTTGGATTTTATTTGAAATTTTTATTGCATTAAAAATATTGCATGTTTTCAAAATATTTATTTTTGATTTTAAAAATGTTCACCCTATTCTAGATTTTCTAACGAGACGGGGAAAATTTATTTCATATTTTTCTGATTTTTATTTATTTTTCTACGCAATATTTTCCGCGGAACTTAAAAAAAATGCCCGCGCCGACTGGGCCAACGGCCCAGCCGACGGCCCGCCCGCGGCCTCTCCTCCTCCCGCACGGGACCTCGCCGCCCGAGTCCGGCCGCCGCACGACACCGCCGGCCGACCCCTTCCCCAAGTCGCCGCTGCCCCCCCTCTCTTCTCTCCGTACCCTGCCGCCGCCGCCGACATCGCCGCCGCCGCCCGCCCGCATCTCGCCGCCGCCGCCGCCGGTTGCCTCGCTCGCCGCCGCCGCCGGGAGCCCCGGAGCCGCCGCCCCTCGCCGCCCTCGCCGCCTCCCCGAGCCCCGCACCCCGCCGCCGAGCCCCGCCCGCCGGAGCCCCTCGCCGGAGCCCGCCCGACGAGGTACAGCCGTCGGCCGTTTTCCCGTCGTTGACCGGTTTTCTGTAAAAAAAAACTTTTGTTTTATAAAAAAAACCCTAGATCGGTTTTTTTTTGGTTTTCTTATTTCGCGAGCGTTCACCGAACCGTTCGTTTTAACGAACGCGTTCGTCGGTTTTTCTCTGTTAAAGAACGTCCGTTATTTAACCGTTCGTCCGTTTTTCTTTTTCGTCGGATTTTTCTCGTTATTTTCTCAGATTCGATTTCTGATCGAATTTTCGATTCTGTTTAACTTCTCGCTCGTTTATCGGAATCAGGCGATTCAAGCGCCTAGAGTTTCGTCTCGAAATTCTCTTTCCATTTAACCTACTCAAACAAGTTTTTGCTACAGTAAAATTTGACCTAGATCCAGATTAGCAAACGAAGTTTCTTTCTTTCGCCGTTTGACTTTCGTTGCTTCTTTCGAATTGATTTTTTTGCAAACCGGAGTTCTTAAGTTGAACTTTCTGGTTGGATCTTTCATTCGAGTTTTACCTGTGCATTAGTTGAGTACTGATCGTATGCTTGTTTGTTTGCGATAGAGTACCCGGAGTGTGCCGCTTGTTACTTCGACTCGTTAGGTTTTGCGGATCATCAGCAAGGCAAGTAACACTTTGATCATACCCCGTTCATACCCAGTTTTATTGCATTAGATCTATTCCCCAAACATTGCATGATTAGGATCTAATTAAACTGAGGGTATTGGGAAGTAGTTGAGGTAGTACCTATTACCTGTTTTACATTATCAAACCCTTGGGAGTTACTTCTACGTTGCTTTTATTATTGCCATGCTATGCTCGTAGACGTGGATTGGGTTTGAGTGATATTCATGACAGATGTGAGATGTTTATTAATGGTTCAACTTAAGGTGGCAACTAAAACTCACATCTGGGTGGATTGAGGCACCTGGAGAACCCAGTGTTGTCTGTATGTATAAGGTCCGCCACCCAGGCTCAAAGGGATCATAAGATTATTCATGCTAGAAACTTCCGTGTGCAGCCACAGCTATTATGGGCTCTAGCATAGCTGAGTAGGTTACAGGATCTCTTGAAGAGGTGGACTAGCAGATGTAGGGGAAAGTAGGTGTACCGGTCCATCCAGAGTAAAGAGTGATTGTTTCTGAAAGACTGTGTCTCGGTCATCCGTTTCTCAAACATCATGCAGTGCGAGAATCAAGCGGAGGCGATCGAGTCTTGTGGGGAAAAGTGCACAAACCTCTGCAGAGTGTACAAATTGATCATGATTAGCCGTGTCCCCAGTTATGGACAACTTGAGTATCTAGTACCTGGATTATCATTTGAATCTTATCACCGTGATACTTATAATTAATTTTGTTGGGTTAATGATGACACTTAATTGGGATTGAGTTGGAGGTACCTTCTCAATGTTTCAACCACCATGATAGTTAAATAAAATTTATTCCTTTGCAGTAGGGAAAAATTGGCTTTTCGCAAAAACTGTAACCATAGAGCCTTCCACCAGCCATATATGCATATAGTATAGCATTATCATTGTTCATTGTTCTCTATGTGTTACATTGCCAGCATATTCTATGTGCTGACCCGTTTTCGGGCTGCAACGTTTCATGTTGCAGACTTTTCAGACGACGAGTAAGGTGCCTTAGGTCGTGGTCTTATACTCAGTGATGCCGTTGGAGTTGATGGACTCACTTATCTTCCAAGTCTTCCGCTGTTATCGTTATTAGATGGCCTTAAGCCATGTTTATCATACTTAATCTCTTTGGAGATATTCGATGTAATAAGTGTGTGATTGCTACTTTGTTATAAATCCTCCATTTGTACTGTGCGTGTCAGCATTACTGATCCAGGGATGACACTGGTGCACAGCAGCACAGGCCATTTGAGGTCTGGCGCTACACCACCACAGTAGGAGGGGTGAACTCATCTTGGACTAGATCCATTCCATCCTCACAGTCACCAAACACAAGAACACCTCTCCTCAGGAGGCTCTTCTTCCCCTATAACTGTTCATCCTCAGCCCAAGAGGCAATCCACCACACCACACTGGAGTAGGGTATTACACCACAACGGAGGCCCGAACCAGTATAAATCTCGTGTCTCTTGTGTTGCGGGTTCGTCGAGCTATGCTTTGAGATCATGGTGAGGCTGAGGGTGTGATTAGGTAGGGAGAGATCTTCGTGCGCACCCCAGTGTTTGAACCTCAAGGGTTTTGCAGGAACCCGAAATCTGACATTTGGCGCGCCAGGTAGGGGTGCACCGAAGCTTTCCTCCATCGATCCGCATCCCGTCGCTTCGTCGCATCCATGGCGGACGCTCGCCGAGCCCGCGCTGAGCGTCGGGCCGCCCTCGCCGCCCGCATCACTCAGAAAGCTCCTGTCGGCGGGCCTCCCCGTTGTTTTCCGTCACCCGCCGCCAACGCCGCCACCGGCCCGGCGGGGAACGAGGAGCAAGCATCCTCGCTGCAACCCTTGGTGCGGCGGGATGGCCGCACCGCCACTCCGTCGCTGACCCCGACCGGCTCGTGGTCTCACGCTCGTCACGCTCCCACGGATGCGCATGCAGCACTGTTAATGGCACGCGAGCTCCTACGCTACCGCCCAATCGACGACCTCTACGAGGACTGGCTAGACCGCATCACCGAGCTCGTCAGCGCCGCAGGGGGCTCCCCTGCGCCATCTCTCTCGCTGCCTCGCCCTCCGCCAACTGCGGGCGACGTGGCTCACGGAGCGCCTCCATCACCTCTGCACCAAGACGGCGTTCTGGCGCCGAGACGTGCGGCCCCCCGGCGTGAACCACCGCGCCGGGCGCTCGCGCGAGAAGAAGGAAGCTGCCAAGAAGTTCCCCGGCCGGAAGAGAATGCTCCCGCGCTCCCAGCACCACCGCGGCAAGACCGTGCGCCGCCTGCGGCGGCGGTGCGCGGGCATCAAGGGCAGGCTCCGCATCAGCAAAGGGTCCCGGTGGCCACAGCAGGCTGCCGCGCCTTCACCCCCAAGCTGTGTAGCGTCGCCTGGCTGGGCAAGTTCAAGCCAGACCTGACTTCTCGCTATGACGGCACCCCCGACCCCGCGGAGTTCCTGAAGCTCTACGAGCTGAGCATCGAGGCGGCCAACAGCGATGAAAAATTCATGGCGAACTGGTTCCCCATGGCTCTTAAGGATGGTGCTCGCTCGTGGCTCCTGAACCTGCCCCCAGGCTCGATCTCCTCATGGAACGAGATGCGCGACCGCTTCGTCGCCAATTTCCAGGGCACCCGCGACCGCCCTCCGGCCGCGGGTGACCTGCGCCGCATCAAGCAGCAGCCAGGAGAGACCCTGCAAAAGTACATCCAGCGCTTCAACAATGTTCGCCTCAAGATCCCCAAGGTGACGGACAAGGCCATCATCTCTGGGTTTTCTGATGGCGTCTTGTGGGGACCCCGACTCATAAGTTGCGATCACCGAATGCACATGTACAGTGATCCCAGAGATCAATGCTCACTGAACACACAGAAGCTGAATAACAAGAGTCTTACATCCATACATACCGTCTTACACAAATTATGACCATTATGGTCAAGTCTTACATAGATAAAGCGACAAGGGCTGAATACCAAATAAACTTAAGCAGCGGAATTTCTTCGTCGATAAGTAGAACCCATGCCATCTGCCTTAACCCTACAGGCATTCTGACTGGAAAACGTCCTAGTTCGCATGTTCGTCTCCGAAGGACTCTTCTTCAAATTCCTGCTCTTCCATGCCTGGCCAATTAAATAACCAGTGGCAAGCCAATGAGTACTTTGAATGTACTCGCAAGCAACCCATGTTTGGAACAGGCACAATAATGCAATGATATAGCACTAAGTAGGTAGTTTGCAGAAAGCTAGTTTTGAGTGCAATGACATGATCTATCAACATGTAAAGTATGCATCATAGGAGTACAGATATCCGTATGGAACAAGTTGTAGATATCAACATAAGCAGAGTTGGATACCAATCCAACTTGATCATCGTGTCAAGTCATCTGACTTAACCCAATTAGCTTCATCAACACACACACACACACGTGGTTTGTAAAACTCTGGACGTAGTTTAAGCAACACCGCCCAACTGTCCTTGACCGTGGACACTGCTATTCGAATAGTTTTACACTCTGCAGAGGTTGTACACTTTACCCACAAGATCTGGGGAACTTCCGTGTCATCCACGACCCGCGGTACCTCAAGTACCCGGGGTAAGCACCCGATCACTATCTTTCCCTAGACGACACTAACATAGAGTCCACTCGATTGGTAGTCACCCCCGTGCCCAACATTTCACATCTTAAAATTGTGGAGCCTCGCTCCCATATTTATCACATACCACAAGCACGGGGTACCAACGGTGTGTCCGGTGCCCTGTAAAAAACAGTCATGGCCGCCCTACCTGGCACGACCCCATCCCGAGAGAGAGCACCAACTCTCCCCCATCACTAGTAATGCGGGCTCCAAGCTAGTATCGGCCTAGGTAATCAATAATGTCCTTTCCCATACAAGGGTAGAGTGGTTGCGCATGTAAGGTTGGGACAGTCGACAAATCTTAAATCTAATCCGTTTTCGAAAACAACACACACACTTGCCTCGGTACACCACTTCGTCATCAAGTGGTTACCCATCTCATTATCTCCCTTGGGCATAAGTGGCACCCGACGGGGTTTTCAAAAAAAAGTCTTTTGAAAATACTTTGTCTCCATCACCATGCATATTCCCGTCCCTTTTTGCGTAGCAACTACTCTAGCATCCTACCTACTCCCACCGGCATAACCCTCATAAGGAGGTAGGGTCATGCACCATGCAAGTGTCAACGAGGAAGTAACGGTGGCAAACCACCCCATGTGGTCACCTCATCATTATGTCTCTGATGCAAGCAATAAAAGTGCTATATGACATGCATAAAAAGGGTTTCATAGACATGGTCAAAGGGCTGCTTGCCTTTTCCTTCAGAGTCTTCAAACCTTCTGGTCCATCTTCAAGTACTCCGTCTACTTCGCCAACTAACGACGGAAACAATCACAATAAGCAACACAACAAGGCAAAAATAAAAGTGCTCTAAAATATGAGTTGGACTTTTCTAGGATAGCTCTGGTCATATGAGGAATGACCAAAGTGATTTCATTGGAAGTGGATCGATGGATATTTCTAAACATTTCGATATGATGGAATCAAGGGGTTTATGGATTTGTAAGAAGTGTACAGAAGAATTATTTTGAAAAATGAGAAAAGGCACCCATTTAACAAGGAATAAATTTAGGAGCATCTAGGAGTTGGTTTCACTGGATTTGGAGTTCAAAGGAATTTCCTATGGATTTGCAAAGTTGGTTATACATGGATAATTGGACCAATATTTGATGTTGTACAGAAATAATCGGGAAAAATGTTCAAAAACTAAGTTATGAGCATATAAGTATCTACGAATTTGAATCATTACATTTGGATCAAGAATGGGCCCACTGTGATTTTCTAGTTTATCACAGAAATGGAAAAATAGGATTTGCTAATTATTTGTGAAGAAAGTTTTTCTAAAAAAATGAGCAAGTCGAACCATATGATAGAGCATGAATTTATGAACTACTAGAAATTTGAATCATCGAATTTGGAGCTCTGTTGAATTATCTATGTATTTTTGGAGTTGATTAGAAAAGAAAAAGGAAATAAGGCTTTAACCTTATCTTCCGCACAAGGCGACAGATAGTCCGTGGGCCGGCCCAGCTGCACGGCCGCACGGGGCGACATCGGTGACGTCGAAGGCGCCTTCCGCCAGTATGCCTTCGCTGTGGGTTCACGGGAAACATTGGACCCGTCTCCACTTAAACGGCGGGGCCCGCCCATTGGGTCGCCGACACGCGGGGCCCCGCGCTCAGGCCATCGCCTACCTCCCGCTCGAATAGAGCAGAGGCAGCGAAGGTGAGGCCGAGCGGGCGCCGGCGCTCTCCCGGGCGGCACGGGCCACCTCCGGCGGAGCCCGACACACCGACGGACTCAACGCGACGCGACGCACCCGTCCATGTGCTGAACGCATGGGCCGGTGCTCCGAGTTGAGCAGGGCTTCGGGTGCAGCAGATGGCGGTGGCAGGCTTGGTGGTGGCGCCCGTTTCAGTTTCGGAGGAGGTGTCCTGGGGTGTTGGGGAGGTCCGTGGAGGCTTGGGGGGTGCCGCGGACTGGTTTAGAGGAGGAAGGGAGGGCGGGGCGGCTCGAATTTGAGCGGGGGTCCGAGGCGGCAATGGCGGCAGAGGAGGAGGAAGAAGGCACGGGAGGAGGTGTGGGTCGGTCTGGGAGGTGTATGGGAGAGAGAGAGCGATAGCGTCCAGAGAGGGGCTCGACGAGGCTCTATATGGCAAAGCCATGGTGCACCATGAGCCGCGCTCACGGGTGCCCGTGGAATCGGTCCTCGGGACCGTTGGGAGGGGCCAGGCTGGGTCAGTGGCGCTCGTGGAGTCCGTCCAGGAGCGAGGGAGGTGACAGGGGGAGCGGGGCGAGGTCAGAGGCGGGCCAGCCGCGTGGCCAGGGAGTGGCCGAGTCGGGCGGTGCTCGGGCACGCGACGGCAGGCTCAAAGAAGAGAGAAGGAGGAGGGGGCCGACCGCGTAGCGTGTCACGCACGCCGAGGCGGCCTCGGGGACACGTTCCCGGCGCCCAAGGTCGACGGGAGCATCGGGCAGAGGGCGGCTACAGTGCCCTGGTGCACTGGAGCACGCTCCAGAGCGCGGCCATTGCATGCCATGGCATGCAAATGGCTTCCTGCGCGTGGCCAAGCCTGTCCACTAGCTCCTAGGAGTTTCTGATATGCTCCATAAAGCTTAATAGTTAAGGCAAGTCCATAAGAAAGAAGGGGGAGGGAAAAGAGGTGCTGCCATGGTGAAAAGGGAGGGGTAAACCAGGGTTTTACCCTCCTCAATTATTGAACCTCGGTTGGAGCTTTTTACTGGAGGTAGAAGGGAACTAGGAGGGGCTGTGGTAAAACTTTGAGCTCAAGGAGAATAGTGTAAGTGGTCAAAATGGTGATTTTTGAAAAATGACAGAAGGTGTTTGATGCAAATTTGGGCAAGCAAATTAGTTCCACTTGACATGAGAATTAACAGGATCAAGTGGCATATATAATTGAGGTTGACCACCAAGTTTGAGTCCATTTGAAGAAAGTTGCCAATGTAACTTTGGCAAACCCTAGAAATCAGCAGAAATGGACTTGATTAGATCTAGCTAAGCTAAACTCTTCTCCTTGGTGCACCACTTGGTGTAGTGTCATCATTTGGTCTATTGAGCATGACCGCAAAGTTTAGGGGCATTTTGAATAAGTTTGCAATGTAAAGTTGTTCAAACTTGAATCTGGACAGAGATGGTTTTGGGGCGCTTTGGTGAACCAAAGTAGTTTGGATTGAGCTGAAACTTTGCAAGGCCATCATATTATGCATATGTGACTTGCTAGAATTTTCCTGGATTTATTGGAAAATATCTCTTGTAGAAATATTTCAAATACTTGAAATGGACAGAAATGGTTTTGGAGGGTTTTGCCCAATGACCATGTGTTGAAACTCTTATATATGGAAAATATATCTCCACTGAGTTTCCCTGATTTTTCTCAAATATTTTTGAAGCTTTTAAATAATTTTAACCTATTAAAGACCCTTTCTGGCCTAAATAAAAAGCCTTTAAATAAAATAGTAAAATTAGTTTTAAAATTATATTTTTGTGGTTTATGGGAGTCCTGTATCTAATAGGTTTCAAATATACTCTTTGAAATATTTTTCATACCCCAAATCAAGTACTTGTAGTGCAAACCTCAATTCAGGGGTTTTTGGAAAACTAATATTTGAAAATACTATTTGGCCAAATTGTTTTTGTAAGAAAATACTATATTGCTCTATACACATGGTATGATCATTGGGCAGAAGTTTGGGGCAAGGAGATGAAGTATAGAAGGTGGAGTTGTGTTGACTTTAAAGAGCACTTGAAAAAAACACAAAGAGAAAACCA
The DNA here is from genome assembly GCF_018294505.1 of Triticum aestivum. Lineage (NCBI taxonomy): Eukaryota > Viridiplantae > Streptophyta > Magnoliopsida > Poales > Poaceae > Triticum > Triticum aestivum. Next base: position 142,194,309 of record NC_057808.1, on the reverse strand, counting down.
ACTCCAAATAAAAGCCAAATAATGCAAAAGTTTTTGTCAAACCACACTTTATCATGATTTATTAGCTTAAGTGTTGTGGCATGAAAATCAGGGTGTGACAGACCTACCCCCCTTACAAGAATGTCGTCCCCGAGATTCCCAAACTAAGCGTGGAAAGGAATACGAAAACTGGATTTGGGGTAGTCTTCACGTCCTCATACTTCTTGTGCTTCCGAGTGGTGCTCCATTGAACCTTGAAGTACTCGATGGCGTGGCTTCGTGTATGACATCCTGCTTGATCCAGATTGTAATTGGGGTCTCTCGCGTAAGTCATATTGGGCTGGAGGTCGATGGTTCGGTGATCGATGTCCTTGTAGAGATCGGGCTAGTTAGGGAGTTAGAAACATTTTTGGAGTGGTGTTGTGTGGAAAAATGTTGTGCACAGCGGGTGACTCCAGTGGTAACTCTAGCTGGTAGCCGCCTATTCTTCATCTTGCAGTGATCTTGGGGAAGGCCGATAAATCTTGGTGTGAGTTTCCCTTTGGCATGGAAATGCTTGGTTCCTTTGAGAGGGTGGCTCACAGATAAATCTGGTCTTCGACGCGGAAGTTTACTTCTTGATGACGGCGGTTGGTGTAGTTCTTCCTTCTTGACATGGCGGTCTTCCAATGTCTTCTAACCAGCTGAACGGCTCTTCTTTCGTTTCCGGGTAGACAAGTATGTCACTAAAGATGACAACCAACTTGTCCAAGTACTTCATGAAGACTTGTTCATGAGGTACATAAAGTAGGATGGGGGTATTGGTGGTGGTCACGGTTGAGTGTTGGTCAGGGTCTACTTGGCCTAGAGCCAAAGCCCATGGTCATGATCCGACCATGTTGTGGCTTGGTAGGGCTTAAGGGTTTCAAGGATTCTAGTGTGCGACTGAACATTTATCATCTTATCTTTAAGCACGGTTTCTGAGATGCCAATAGTCTATCTAGTCCTTCAAACAAATGACCTTATACCACCGGAAGCATCATTTCTTATAGGTCAAATCCAATCATCACTCACGTGATCCATATTCTCGTGACTCCCGAGAGGAGGTCTAGCGAAATCATATATGTCTACGATCCCCAAACTCATATGTATGGCTACCCCTAAAAATCCATGGGTAGAGCATACGAGCTTCCAAGCGGGAATAAAACACGACAACCCAAGTGCTCATCCTATTCTTCCAAGGTCCATGTTAGTGTATCTCTATCCTATGGAAACACGTCGTATGCCACTCCAAAATCTTGTTTCCTTCCTATGACTCAACTCCAACAGCCCATTAACTTCCATTAGTCACTACATGCTCCATTTATCCTACAAATCCAATGCCTATGGTGTTCCATATGCGATCTCCTAAAGTCCCTATAATCCACAAATACTGGAAAGGGCTACCTTACTATAGTCAGTCCACCAATTTCCATTATCATGGTCAAGTAAACTCCAAGGTCAAGCTTATATAGAACCCTGAATCAACTCCGACAATTAATCAAATCTCCTAGTTTATCGTCCACCGAGGAACATGGTATCATGATCGAGATCATCAGTCTAAATCCAATTTACTCCGAACATGTAGACTTACTCACCACCTATACTCCACTAGGATCACCTATTTAAAACCAAATCTCATGTCTAACGAGAATTTCTACACTTCCCCCCAAGTCATTATCGTAATATCAACTATCTTCTATCAATATCCCCTGGCTAAGACAAATCCCTATTCCTCCAAGAATTCCAGCTTGCGATCATAATTGTCCTACTAAATCCAGTTTACTCAGGGATAATGAAAGCTATGCTAATCTATAATCATGATCCCTCCAAGTTCATCTACCGACATGAAAGCCTCATAATCCACCAAATAGTCTCATATAATTCCTCAAAGTCATAAAGTCATCAAGTCATTTGTCCCCTATTCCTATATCCTCAAATTGGTCTTCCCTATGGCATCGTCAGTTCTGGTGCTATATTAGGATGATAATGTGCTTGTTCACTATGTCCACTAGTTTCATAATGAACCCTGTGTTGTGCAAGGCTACGGAGGCTTAACTAGTTTTCTTGTAATTTGCTGGTTAAGCTCGGGGTTAAGGATTCGAGTGAAGTCTCGAGGGGTCCAGGGATGGGTTTCTAATCTTTGAGGGGTAAACATAACTCTACGGGGTTGCACTGGGTCGAGGAGGCTGTAGCAAAAAGTCTTCAGTGCTAGTTGGTCGCCGAAGTAGAATCCTTAGTGCATCTTGTCTTGCTGGCCTTCAGTTGAGGAGAGAGATGAGAGGGAAAAGTAGCATAGAGGAGGTGGGATGCCTAAAGGGGGCTTGTATAGTGCAAGTGCAAACAAACAGGTGCAAAAAGAGCCAAACAAAAGAAACAAGGTAAGGAAGGTGATATAGTTGCGTACTTGTTGCCTAGGGCTAAAGTGCAACTGATATCAAAACACAAACCAAACAAATAAAAACAAGCAACACACAATCATGGTTCTATTCGAACCATCATACGGACTCGACTGCGCATAGGGGGGGGTACACGACTCATCCTACCCTAGGGGTTCTCGGACTCGGTAGTCGTGCCTTGCTTCGTGCCTCATGCAGTCTGCTAAGTTTTCCTCAGGTGCTGGTACGTCTCTTGTAGTTGTTTCATGAAACGATCCAGGTTGATGCTGAAGAGTCTTCAACAACTTCTCGCCTACTGAAGTGATAGGGTGAAGGTGGCTCCGCGTAGCTGGCATTGACTCGATCTTTTGTTGTCTTCTTAATCATGATGATCCCTTTTGTGTTCTATGGCGTCGGTGGTTCCAGGTGGCAATCCTTTATGCAATGACAATAGCAAGGCATAGTAGAGGTCCAATCTGTCGGTTACGTTGATGACAACATCGACACCAAGAGCGGGGGATAAAGAGAACCGTTTTCCTGCTCACTATAGTGAGGCGGACCAAATGGCGAGGTTCTCATCCACCGGTGGTTGCTAATATAACAACGGTAGTGACAAGATTACTCTATTAGCGATGTATATCATGATCTTGCATGTCCTATGCCCTGATCATCGTAGGCCAAGGTTACATCATCTTGGGGCAGTGTCGAGGGTGTCACCATCTTCTGAGTCTTGATGTCCTCATTCCTCGAGGATGTATCTTCTGTTGGTGTCGTCTTGTCGTGGTGTCGCCAAGCTTGTGTTCCGAGGATGTGGGTGAATGTCTAGCAAGGCATATTCCTCCTAGATCATCCACGAGGATTACAAGGAATCCAATGGTCAGGGGCATAAGGATTCTAGCGACCATTTACAACAGTTTTGAAGGGGAAGAGATCAATAAGTTTCGAAAAACTTAGAAGGGAAGAGTACGTATAGTTTTAAAAATAATTTTACCCTAACTAACGCCCATGCTAACTAAGGCTTCCTATAGTCAGGATGGCTCTGATACCAGCTCTATGGGGACCCCGACTCATAAGTCGCGATCACCGAATGCACGTGTACTGTGATCCCAGAGATCAATGCTCACTAAACACATAGAAGCTGAATAACAAGAGTCTTACATCCATACATACCGTCTTACACAAATTATGACCATTATGGTCAAGTCTTACATAGATAAAGCCACAAGGGCTGAATACCAAATAAACTTAAGCAGCGGAAATTCTTCATCGATAAGTAGAACCCATGCCATCTGCCTTAACCCTACAGACATTCTGACTGGGAAACGCCCTAGTTCGCATGTTCGTCTCCAAAGAACTCTTCTTCGAACTCCTGCTTCCCATGCCTGGCCAATTAAATAACCAGTGGCAAGCCAATGAGTACTTTGAATGTACTCGCAAGCAACCCATGATTGGAACAAGGCACAACAATGCAATGATATAGCACTAAGTAGGTAGTTTGCAAAAAGCTAGTTTTGAGTGCAATGACATGATCTATCAACCTGTAAGGTATGCATTATGAGAGTACAGATATCCGTATGAACAAGTTACAGATATCAACATAAGCAGAGTTGGACACCAATCCAACTTGATCGTCGTGTGAAGTCATCTGACTTGACCCATTTAGCTTCATCAACACACACACGTGGTGGACGTAGTTTAAGCAGCACCACCCAACTGTCCTTGACCGTGGACACGGCTATTCGAATAGTTTTACACTCTGCAGAGGTTGCACACTTTACCCACAAGATCCGGGGAACTTTCGTGTCTTCCACGACCCGCGGTACCTCAAGTACCCGGGGTAAGCACCCGATCACTATCTTTCCCTAGAAGACACTAACATAGAGTCCACTCGATTGGTAGTAACCCCCGTGCCCAACATTTCACATCTTAAAATTGTGGAGCCTCGCTCCCATATTTATCACATACCACAAGCACGGGGTACCAACGGTGTGTCCGGTGCCCTGTAAAAAACAGTCATGGCCGCCCTACCTGGCACGACCCCGTCCCGAGAGAGAGCACCAACTCTCCCCCATCACTAGTAATGCGGGCTCCAAGCTAGTATCGGCCTAGGTAATCAATAATGGCCTTTCCCATACAAGGGTAGAGTGGTTGCGCATGTAAGGTTGGGACAGTCGACAAATCTTAAATCTAATCCGTTTTTGAAAACAAAACACACACTTGCCTCAGTACACCACTTCGTCATCAAGTGGTTACCCATCTCATTATCTCCCTTGGCCATAAGTGGCACCCGACGGGGTTTTAAAAAAAAAGTCTTTTGAAAATACTCTGTCTCCATCACCATGCATATTCCCGTCCCTTTTTGCGTAGCAACTACTCTAGCATCCTACCTACTCCCACTGGCATAACCCTTATAAGGAGGTAGGGTCATGCACCATGCAAGTATCAACGAGGAAGTAACGGTGGCAAACCACCCCATGTGGTCACCTCATCATTATGTCTCTGATGCAAGCAATAAAAGTGCTATATGACATGCATAAAAAGGGTTTCATAGACATGGTCAAAGGGCTGCTTGCCTTGTCCTTCAGAGTCTTCAAACCTTCTGGTCCATCTTCAAGTACTCCGTCTACTTCGCCAACTAAAGACGGAAACAATCACAATAAGCAACACAACAAGGCAAAAATAAAAGTGCTCTAAAAGATGAGTTGGACTTTTCTAGGATAGCTCTGGTCATATGAGGAATGACCAAAGTGATTTCATTGGAAGTGGATCAATGGATATTTCTAAACATTTCGATATGATGGAATTAAGGGGTTTATGGATTTGTAAGAAGTGTACAAAAGAATTATTTTGAAAAATGAGAAAAGGCACCCATTTAACAAGGAATAAATTTAGGAGCATCTAGGAGTTGGTTTCACTGGATTTGGAGTTCAAAGGAATTTCCTAGGGATTTGCAAAGTTGGTTATACATGGATAATTGGACCAATATTTGATGTGGTACTGAAATAATTGGGAAAAATGTTTAAAAACTAAGTTATGAGCATATAAGTATCTACGAATTTGAATCATTACATTTGGATCAAGAATGGGCCCACTGTGATTTTCTAAAGTTTATCACAAAAATGGAAAAATAGGATTTGCTAATTATTTGTGAAGAAAGTTTTTCTAAAAAAATGAGCAAGTCGAACCATATGATAGAGCATGAATTTATGAACTACTAGAAATTTGAATCATCCAATTTGGAGCTCTGTTGAATTATCTATGTATTTTTGAAGTTGACTGGAAAAGAAAAAGGAAATAAGGCTTTAACCTTATCTTCCGCACAAGGCGACAGAGTCCGTGGGCCGGCGCAGCTGCACGGCCGCACGGGGCGACATCGGTGACGTCGAAGGCGCCTTCCACCAGTACGCCTTCGCTGTGGGTTCACGGGAAACATTGGACCCGTCTCCACTTAAACGGCGGGGCCCGCCCACTGGGTCGCCGACGGGCGGGGCCCAGTGCTCAGGCCATCGCCTACCTCCCGCTCGAACAGAGCAGAGGCAGCGAAGGTGAGGCCAAGCGGGCGCCAGTGCTCTCCCGGGCGGCACGGGCCACCTCCGGCGGAGCCCGACACACCGACGGACTCATCGCGACGCGACGCACCCGTCCATGTGCTGAACGCATGGGCCGGTGCTCCGAGTTGAGCAGGGCTTCGGGTGCAGCAGATGGTAGTGGCGGGCTTGGTGGTGGCGCCCGTTTCAGTTGCGGAGGAGGGGTCCTGGGGTATTGGGGAGGTCCGTGGAGGCTTGGGGGGTGCCGCGGACTGGTTTAGAGGAGGAAGGGAGGCCGGGGCGGCTCGAATTTGAGCGGGGGTCCGAGGCGGCAATGGCGGCAGAGGAGGAGGAAGAAGGCACGGGAGGAGGTGTGGGTCGGTCTGGGAGGTGTATGGGAGAGAGAGAGAGAGAGCGAGGGCGTCCAGAGAGGGGCTCGACGAGGCTCTATATGGCAAAGCCATGGTGCACCGTGAGCCGCGCTCGCGGGTGCCCGTGGAATCGGTCCTCGGGACCGTTGGGAGGGGCCAGGCTGGGTCAGTGGCGCTCGTGGAGTCCGTCCAGGAGCGAGGGAGGTGACAGGGGGAGCGGGGCGAGGTCAGAGGCGGGCCAGCCGCGTGGCCAGGGAGTGGCCGAGTCGGGCGGTGCTCGGGCACGCGACGGCAGGCTCAAAGAAGAGAGAAGGAGGAGGGGGCCGACCGCGTAGCGTGTCACGCATGCCGAGGCGGCCTCGGGGACACGTTCCCGACGCCCAAGGTCGACGGGAGCATCGGGCAGAGGGCGGCTACAGTGCCCTGGTGCACTGGAGCATGCTCCAGAGCGCGGCCATTGCATGCCATGGCATGCAAATGGCTTCCTGCGCGTGGCCAAGCCTGTCCACTAGCTCCTAGGAGTTTCTGATATGCTCCATAAAGCTTAATAGTTAAGGCAAGTCCATAAGAAAGAAGGGGGAGGGAAAAGAGGTGCTGCCATGGTGAAAAGGGAGGGGTAAACCAGGGTTTTACCCTCCTCAATTATTGAACCTCGGTTGGAGCTTTTTACTGGAGGTAGAAGGGAACTAGGAGGGGCTGTGGTAAAACTTTGAGCTCAAGGAGAATAGTGTAAGTGGTCAAAATGGTGATTTTTGAAAAATGACAGAAGGTGTTTGATGCAAATTTGGGCAAGCAAATTAGTTCCACTTGACATGAGAATTAACAGGATCAAGTGGCATATATAATTGAGGTTGACCACCAAGTTTGAGTCCATTTGAAGAAAGTTGCTAATGTAACTTTGGCAAACCCTAGAAATCAGCAGAAATGGACTTGATTAGATCTAGCTAAGCTAAACTCTTCTCCTTGGTGCACCACTTGGTGTAGTGTCATCATTTGGTCTATTGAGCATGAACAAAAAGTTTAGGGGCATTTTGAATAAGTTTGCAATGTAAAGTTGTTCAAACTTGAATCTAGACAGAGATGGTTTTGGGGCGCTTTGGTGAACCAAAGTAGTTTGGATTGAGCTGAAACTTTGCAAGGCCATCATATTATGCATATGTGACTTGCTAGAATTTTCCTGGATTTATTGGAAAATATCTCTTGTAGAAATATTTCAAATACTTGAAATGGACAGAAATGGTTTTGGAGGGTTTTGCCCAATGACCATGTGTTGAAACTCTTATATATGGAAAATATATCTCCACTGAGTTTCCCTGATTTTTCTCAAATATTTTTGAAGCTTTTAAATAATTTTAACCTATTAAAGACCATTTCTGGCCTAAAGAAAAAGCCTTTAAATAAAATAGTAAAATTAGTTTTAAAATTAAATTTTTGTGGTTTATGGGAGTCCTATATCTAATAGGTTTCAAATATACTCTTTGAAATATTTTTCATACCCCAAATCAAGTACTTGTAGTGCAAACCTCAATTCAGGGGGTTTTGGAAAACTATATTTGAAAATACTATTTGGCCAAATTATTTTTGTTAGAAAATACTATATTGCTCTATACACATGGTATGATCATTGGGCAGAAGTTTGGGGCAAGGAGATGAAGTATAGAAGGTGGAGTTGTGTTGACTTTAAAGAGCACTTGAAAAAAAACACAAAGAAAAAACCAACTCCAAATAAAAGCCAAATAATGCAAAAGTTTTTGTCAAACCAGACTTTATCATGATTTATTAGCTAAAGTGTTGTGGCATGAAAATCAGGGTGTCACACGTCTATGACAGCAAGATGAAGGAGGAGCTCGCCATCCATGAGGAGCTGTGCACGACCTTGGAGCTGTTCAACCTGGCGACCAAGTGCGCAAGGGCTGAGGAAGGGCGCGTTTCCCTCATCGAGCTCCCGGCCGCCGACACCGAGGAGAAGAAGGCCAAGGCCAAGGATGTGAAGCGCAAGGGAGTGGCCATGCTTGCAGCGGAGCCGGATACGAAGCGCGGCCGGGACCTTCCCGCGTCGTCCAAGAGCAGCCGTCCGTTCTGCGCCTTCCACAACGTACACAGCCACAACATTAACGACTGTCAAGAGCTCAGGGACATTCGAGATGGACGCCTCGGTCGACGCCCCGAGCGCAACGACTGGGGCCATGACCGAGGAGGAGGACGTTGCGGAGGGCGCTGGGCCGACCGCGGCCCCCGCCAGGAGTGGCGTGACCGACCTCGTGAGGACCACTGGCAGGGCCAGCCTCGTGAGGGCACCTGGAGGGATTAGTCTCGCGAGGATCGCCCTCAGGGCAATGCTGGACTTCCTCCGCTACCGCCACCACCAAGAAGGAACGACGACCACCATCAGGATGAGGGGGCTGGGGGCTTCCAAGAGCCGTGTGCTATCGCCTGCATCTTGGGCGGAGCTCAGGCCCCAGCCTCTCAGCCTATCGTCAAGTAGTTTGCTCGCGAGGTGAACGCAGTCCTCCCCAGGCTCGAGGCCACACGCCCACTCAGGTGGGCCAAGTGCGCGGCCACTGCTGGCTCCCTCCCGATGCTTTGCTCACCCGTCGTCAGCAACGTGCAAGTCACCAAGACCCTCATCGACACCGGCGCAGGGCTCAACGTCCCGTCCGTCGAGACATTCGACAGCCTCCAAGTGTCGTATGATCAGCTTCAGCCTACCAAGCCTTTCTCAGGAGTAATCAACGGCTCCACCACCTCGATAGGGCAGGTCCGCCTCCCTGTCACCTTCGGACAGCGCGACAACTACCGCACCGAGCTCATCGACTTCAACGTCGCCCACATCCGTCTTCCGTACAACGCCATCCTCGGGTATCCGGCCCTGGCAAAGTTCATGGCAGTGACACACCACGGCTACAACATCCTCAAGATGCCAGGGAGTGGCGGGATCATCATGGTCCCCTGTGAAGAAAGAGATGCAGTGTGCTCCCTCGGGTGCGCCTTCCAAGCGGCATCAATCGAAGACCCTGACGACAATGCAGCCCAGTACCCTCCTGAGGTCGTCCCCAAGAAGAAGAAGCAGCTACTCCGCACAGGACCTCAGGGGAGCGGTGCCTCAAGTGGTGCCACGTCAGGATCGGCGCCCGCGCCTGGGGCGCCTCCCTCCCTTGCATAGGAAGGCGCGCCTGGCGCCCTCCTCGGGCAGGGCTCGGGGGCTCTCTTCTAGAGGGCCTCACACCTCGCCAACATCACGAGGGAGGTGCTCGGGCACCACGTGGAGGCGTGCTTTGCGGCACGTTACCCTCAAGAGGGCCCTGGACGAGGAGCGCCTAGCGCTCAGGAGTTCATTGCCAAGACCACTCAGGAACTGCAGGATGCAAGAGCCATGCGCGGCAACCGCCGCTCACCTGGCATGGCTCCCCATCCAGGTGAAGATGGCGGGCTGCGCGACTGCGTCGACATCCCAGGGCTCAACAGAGCTGCATCTCAGGAGCTCTTCTGGCCTTCGCGCGTGGGACGCTGCGAGGGCCCACCTCACAGCTACGTTCTCATGCCATTTGGCCTGCCGAGCGTGGCGTCCACCTTCCAACGCAACCTGCAGAGCGTCTTGGCGGCTCAGGAGGCCAGGCGTCACGCAGTCCTGACAGAGATGGAGACGGTCCTCAAGCAACTGCCCGGACTCCCAGAGCCTCCCGAGGCTCAGGGCCCTGGTGGCTCATGAGGAGCAACCCCTTCACCACGCGTCTTCAGCTGCCCCAACATCCCTTCGACATCGGAACCAGATGACATCTTCTGAGTTTATTTAGCTGGGAGCGCCCCTCGGGCTGCATCATTCCCAGGCCACGTGGGTCAGTCCCTGTGGCATGTATCCTTTTACGTCTTTAGCTTATTCTGCTGGGGGCGCCCCTCGGGCTGCATCATCCCCAAGCCGCTCGGGTCCAGCCCAGTGGCATGTATCGTTCTTGCGTTTACCTAATCCTGTTCGCTTTCCATGCATAATCTATCTATGGTTATCACCTGCTTGATTGTCACCTGCCACGGGAGCTACACACTCAGGCACGACACCTGTGCTCGGGTCTGTCCCTGCAGCGTCGACAAATCTGAGCGGTCGAGCTCTGGCTCGCCGCACGCCCCACGCGCGTCACCTCACCAGGCCCTCAGTGCCTTCATCTTCCCGCAGAACGATCTGCGGCAGACCGACAATAATCCTGGCAACCTGTATTTCTCCTCGTGCTAACCTGCAGGAACCTCCCGAGAACGACAACATGCGGTACCACGGGCTCCTTCCTCTCCCATGCGATTCGCTTGCGCGTTAAAAGGGGGGCTCCTAAGCATCGCGATTCAGGAGCTCTTACTGGCTCTCCAGCCCTCACCCCCTGGCCTTAACCATGGCATCGCGACCTGGCATACCAGTGGCGGCTGAGCTTGCTCGAGGGCCGGGACCTGAGGACGCAGAGCACACGGAAGAGCGTGGAGAAGAGGGGGAGGCTCGCACGGGCCTAACCTAGCTACCCTACAGCGCTCGACGCACAAGTCTGGCGCGACATAAGGAGCCAGCTCAGGAATGCCAAGATAAGTCTGGCGCCTCGATCGACCTAGCACTATGGATAGGATCCTCACCTGTAGCAGCCTTGTTACGGCAACGTTGCCACCCTTTCCTGCCTCTCGGTACTTGCTTGAGCGCCAAAGGGGACCTCTTGAGCATCGCGCCTCGGGAGCTCTTACTGTACCTCGGGCTGCTCACCTCCTGGCCTTGACCACGGCATCGCGACCTGGCATACCAGCGACTGCTGTAGCCTGCCTGGGGACCAGGACCTGTCGGCGTAGAGCACCAAGCTGTCGCGAGGTTGGAAAGGGGAGACCGAGCCAAAACAAGACATGCGCTCGCAAATTTTCATAATAAGGATAATATGAACAAAAGACATTACAGATTCTTTACACACCCCCATGAGGTCCGTTTCGATTCCTCGCAGGGAACAAAAGAGGGGAGTTCCTAGGAGCCCTATCTACACACTACAAAAAAATACACTTCCGTGATGATACGTGTTTGTCACAGTAGGTCACATTTTTTGTCATGCATGTACATCCATGACAAACTTATGACAGAATCAAGATAGTCATACTTGTCCTGTCGTAGAAGTGTTCCATGACATTACCAAAATTATCATCATGGAAGTGTCCACTTCCATGACGATAAATCACGCGTCACAGAAGTGCTTTCGTCAAGGGTGACCGACACGTGGCATCCACCGTAACGGAACGCCGTTAAGTTATCGGGTCCGGTTTTGGATCTGATAACCCGTTAACAGCCCCGACCAATGGGGATTTTCCATGTGTAAAATCATCATTGGCTGGAGGAAACACGTGTCGGCTCACCGTTGGGACAGATGTCATCTACTCATTGGACACAAAGCGCCTATGATACGTCGACACGTGGCACAGCCCAACAGAGACCCATTCATGTGAAAAGGCTGGCCAATTTGACTTGGTCAAAAGGTGGCGGGCCGGCCCACGGCAAGCCTGTTAACGACGTGTTCGCATATAGCCCATTTACAGCCCGCTATCCCAGGGCCCGTTTATGGCCTATCCGAATTAGGCCCAGTAGCGTCATCTGGGCCGTCCAATATAATTCCAGCCCGTTTTAACTTCCGGCCCATGTATGGCCCATGACGTCTTTCGGCCCATATGATGCCCTTAGTAACCCTCGGCCCCTTAACGGCCCGTGGTAAAACTGGCCCGTAATGAACAGTGTATCACTTTATACCCATTAACGGCCCATTATTCCGTTGGGCCGTTTCTAGCCCATGATATCTTTCGGCCTTCTCAGGGCCCATTTAATCTTGGGCTCATTTCCAGCATTCGGTTACTTACGGCCCGTTACTGTCATTTTCTGCTTGTGGGCCAAATTCAGCTCATGGTTACAGTCGCCCCGTTTGCGGCCCGTTAATACGTTGGGCCGTTTTCATGTCGAAAAAACCCCGTTGGGCTGTTTTCATAGAGTTATGAAATACGGCCAATAAGCGGCCCGTTATTATCCATGAATAGTACGGCCCATGATAGGCGAAATGATGATACGCCCCATAGAAGGCCCATGGATCCTACGGCCCGTAAAAGGCCCATGGATCGTACGGCCCGTAGAAGGCCCATGGATCCTACGGCCCGTATAGAAGGCCAATGGATCCTACGGCCCGTAGAAGGCCCATGGATCATACGGCCTGCAGGAGGCCCATGGTTACAACAGTCAGTGTGTTGCCATGATTATTAAAAAAACACCGAAAAAGAACTGCAGTGACTACAAGCAAACAACTAAACAAGACAATAAGGAAATAAATAAGCAAGCAATTAATGCTAGCCTATTACCGCTATTACACATATTACATCCACTGGGCATCAAAGTTCGCCACCAGTGCAAATATAGAGAACAAAGCAGCATATTACATACACTGGCCGTCAAAATTGGCCACCAGTGCAAATAAACGCGGCAGCAAAACAAGAGCATAACTGAAACAACTTCATAAGAGCTCAAGAAACGTGGTATCCACCATGCTGGCAATAAACTTAGCAATCTTATTAGCTTTGTCCTGTTTGGCGCTAAAATCATCCAACGCTTGCTGTTGCACCAGAAAGTATGCATCTGAATGCTCCACGGACTTCCGCAGTCCTTCCGCTTCTTGTCGCAGCACAGCTGATCGATGTCTTTCAGCTTGTAGTTGAGACTCAAGAAACCGAACTGATTCAGACAGTGAGTTTGAATAGCTTGTGCAAGCGGTAGTGGCCAGTAACTCCAACACTAAACCAAGACAGGACTTTGGGATTGTCTCACTGTCTTCGAGATAGTCTTCCTTAGCTGTTTTATCAGCTTTGTTGGAGACCAACAAGGATGTGTCACTATCCTGAACCTTATCTGCATTACTTCCTTTACCATTGCTTAATAAGGCACTCTTCCCCAATATTCTGTTAGCATTCTAAAAGAAGAAACAAGCAGACACATAACAGTTTAGCATGTACTAGTATATGAAACTCATTTCGGTGAACCAGTTCATTAGTAAGGTGGACATGATTAAACTACCAAGTCTTCTATTGCCAAGTACTAGTACATAATAAAAGCATCAAACAAACTTATATCTATGTCCTATGGTCACTACATTGTCTTGCCAAATCAAAATAGAGACACGGTTCAAATCATATCAGTTCAAGACAAAGCAACAGTGAAAGAATACAAAGCGTGGGAAACTACACGGCACAACAAGATTTCAGATGGGTACCACGGGTCTACATGTACAACAACACTATTGGCTCTGTTGTGATGCTAGTAATGTGCATGATATGAGAAGTCAACTGTATACACAATTGAAATTGATAAGAGCAAGCCTGTTAAAGAAACATGCGTGAACATACCTGTTGTGCCATTGAAGTTTCGATTGGATCCTTCAATTTAAAAATAAGTTTGTATGAGTAAATACAGTGATACAAGAGCAAAGTAGTATGCACGATAGCAATCATAGTTTAAAAAGGCGCGCCTAAGCGAGCGCTTAAGCACTCCTAGGCTCTAGGCGTTGGCGAAACGCATTGCGCATAACTACGCTTAATCTGTTGATAACTGCGCATAAGCATGCGCTTTGGTCAGTAAAGCGCAAGGCGGTGGCAAAACGCACAATTAATACCTAGCGCTTTTTTGAACTATGATAGTAATGGAATCTTAAATTAGAACAGTTGTTCTTCAGGTTTAGGCACTTGTTCTACATGAACAGAGTACAGTAAGACGCAAGAATATAGTACTTCAAAATAGAAAATGAGCTCATAGACCTTACCACATTCTTGGTTCAGGACCAGTACAGAACAAGGCGTTCCCAGTCATCGTCCAGTAAATGTGTCTCAGGAGAACGTAAGGGAATTTGTTGAGTTTCTTTGCCGGTGAAGTACATTTTCTTCAGGTAATTCCGATACTGCCACCAAGCATTCTTGAAGATAGCAGAGGTATTAGCACATGTTACCTCATCCTGAGTTTCCAAATCGGTCCTTCTCTATAGAGAAAAATGGGAAAATTTGTTGTATTATAACCATCATGGAGGTAGGATGTATGGGACAAAGAAAAGTAATTGCCATGAATAACATTACTTACACATAACTCCTGGACAAACACCTGCAACTGGCTTTTTTCTTCATCTTCAGTATAATATTTCCAAGATGGGAAGATACACACATACGATTTAACAACATCAAATGCGATAGATGCTAAACTACGACTAGCTGGTTGTGCTTCCTCCACAGGAATAGGCGTACTAACTGGTGGAGTTGGGGTTCACCGTGGTAGTACTAGCCCTTTGGGCACTGGAGCTGCCTTACTAACTGCTCTTGTTTGGGAGCTCTGTGGTGGAGATGGTGCCGTGTCAACAGGAACTGGGTTACTATCTGCTGGGGTTGGGGTTAGATTGGGTGAAGCTAGTTCTCTGTCCATTGCAGTAGGGGTACAATCTGCGAGAGTTTGGGTTATGTGTGGTAGGGCTGGTTCTCGTGCATGTACAACCGGGGTTCTATCTCCACCAAGAGGTAGCACTGTTTTATTTGAAGACCGTGTTTTTAGTCCGCTAGCTGCTGGCATCACCCGCTCCAATTCAAATGGCTGATAAACAGGAAACATAGTTGAATGTACAGACATTGTATGAGAGACAGATGCAATACATAGTGTGGAAAAAAGAGGGCATGAAATAGTTGACATGTATATTATTTAACTAAAACGGATAGCATGACATAATTTCACACATATGATGTCTATCTAAACTGGATAGCATAGCATAACATAATTCAAAGATATGATGAATAACTTAACAGGATCGCATGACATAATTCACCTACATGTTATCTAAGTAATCAGGATCGCATCATTTAATTCACATATGTGATTTATATGCTAAACAGAGGGCATTAGATATGATGTCTGAACTAAGAACATGGTGTTGAATAGTGTGTATATGATGTCTAATCTATGCAATGCAAGACACCATATGCATGATATGAGCAGTCTAACCATGCCAAGTTAGAGCATACACTTCCGTGGGGGAATAGGACTGGTCATCTGTCTCTGAATCCATATCTGAGGAGCTATCGGGACCCAACAAGAGATCTGCTTCGACAGGTAGAACTGTCTGCTCAGAAGGCCTTGTTTTCACTCCAGATTTTTCAATCTCCCACCCAAATGGCTGATTCACAGGAAGAGTAGTTTAATGTACAAACATTGTCGACAAATGGAAATGTAATGAAGAAAAGGATGGACAAGATATCATTCAAATATATGATGCCTGGTTAAACAGGATGGCATTGCACATTTCACGTATATTATGGCTAGCTAAAAGACATGAGACTGCACAATTCCCGTATATGATATAGAAACTAAACAGGTGGCATTACAGAACATGTCTAAACTAAGCAGATGACATATATGATTTCAAAAGTAGGCACTGCAAGGCAACATATGCATGATATGACTAACATCATCATGCCAAGGTAGAGCAAACACCTTGGGGGGTAAATAGGAGTGGTCAGTGGCGTCTGAATCCGCCTCAGAACAGATAGCTTCCTCTGGATTACAATCTGGAGAGGGTGGGGAGGGTTTGCCATTGAACCCACCATGGAGCGATGTCTGCATGACATTGTATTGCCGTGCAAAACTCTTCTCTTTTTCTCTACATGTTCAGCATGACTGTGTACAATATCTAACATGCATACGAAAAAAATATGGTGAGATTATGTAAGGAGAGCATGCAGAAATTTAGAGTGATGGTTGAGGGAGTCCTGGATTAGGGGGTCCTCGGATAGCCGGACTATATACTTTGGCCGGACTGTTGGACTATGAAGATACAAGATTGAAGACTTCGTCCCGTGTCCGGATGGGACTCTCCTTTGCGTGGAAGGCAAGCTTGGCGATTCGGATATGTAGATCTCCTCCCTTGTAACCGACTCTGTGTAACCCTAGCCCCCTCCGGTGTCTATATAAACCGGAGGGTTTAGTCCGTAGGACAACAACAATCATAATCATAGGCTAGCTTCTAGGGTTTAGCCTCTACGATCTCGTGGTAGATCAACTCTTGTAATACTCATATCATCAAGATCAATCAAGCAGGAAGTAGGGTATTACCTCCATCGAGAGGGCCCGAACCTGGGTAAACAATCATGTCCCCCGCCTCCTGTTACCATCCGCCTTAAACGCACAGTTCGGGACCACCTACCCGAGATCCACCGGTTTTGACACCGACATTGGTGCTTTCATTGAGAGTTCCACTGTGCCATCACGATAAGGTTTGATGGCTCGCCTTGTCGTCAAGGACAGCATTACCTCTGAGGGAGCCCTGGCTGCAGGCCAAACTCTCCGATTAGGCGGCTTCGTCATGACCGCCCGTTCGGCCGTCGCGCCGACAATGACTTCTCAGTCATCAAAAACAACCTCCACGTCGGCTCGGAATTCGCTGAGCAGATGGACCCAATGGAGCTCTCTTCTTTGAACGAGCTCTTGGATCGCATCGCCGCCCTGGGAGTCGCTACGGACTATGATCGGATCGGGCTCAAACCCGACCAAAGGGAGATTAACTCTCCGCCAGTCACCCATCAGATAGCGGTGGTGGAGGAGCAATGTAGTGATTCTTCCTCTGTTTTGAGGGCAAACTATGTCCGGATTCCCGAGCTCTCCGAGCCGGATACCCATCTACGGGAGGACATGGCCCAAGCTTCGAACTTAGAATCAGGCATGGGGCCAGAACTATTGGGCAACATCCCGAAACCCGAACTTCCAAGCTCGGAAACTCCTTTGCCCCTGGGTTCTAGATCGGGTCAGGGTTTGGACCTAAATCCACCCACCCACCCAGACATAAGTGATCTTTTCCACATTAGACAAGAGCCCCAAGAGACAGTGCATCACTATTGGGCCATATTCCTCCTTGTAATGAACAAGGTCAAGGACTGTCGTGAGGAGGACGCAATTTCATTCTTTTGCAAAAATTGCACGGACAAGGGAATCCTCAACGCCATAAGTCACCATGACATAGCACACTTCGCTGACTTGGCGGCCATAGTACGGAAGTACCGTGCGATGGAAAGCGCCTGGAAAACCCAAGTAAAATTCTGGGATCCCCCGGCTCTCACTAGAAACCCCGTCCGAATTAAAAGGGTGTACTCTCGTAAGTCACCCGATCCAATTACAAAGAAACCAAAGCCCACTATGGGGCGTGGAACTGTATTGGAGGGGTGGCTCAATGGGCCATGCAAAATTCACAGCACACCGGATACCATACCAACACACAACCTTAGAGCATATTGGATACTCCGGCAGGTGGCCGAGAGCGGTGAGGATCTCCTCATCAACAATACCACAGAGCACCATCCCGTGGAAAATAACAATACAGTATTGACAGTCTTCGAGACCTTCGCCTCAAACAATAAGCGCAAGCGAGGACTCCGCAGCCTTGCTAAAGTCTGCCATTTCGCAGCAATAAATCCATGGAACGACACGGCTATAACCTTCAATGCCAGTGACGAGCCTCAATGCCGAACAGCCCGAGCACCAGCCGCCTTAGTCCTTAGTCCAGTTGTGGACAGCTTCTGGCTTACTAAAGTGCTCATGGACGGTGGCAGCGGATTAAACCTCATCTACGAGGAGAATCTTAACAAAATGGAAATAGACAAGAGCCGCATTGAGCAAAGCAGCACGACCTTCAGAGGAATCATCCCTAGTCGGGAAGCACGATGTGCGGGAAAAATCACACTAGATGTGGTATTCGGCTCGCCGGAGAATTATAGGTCCGAAGAAATCACATTCCAAGTGGCCTCGTTCAGTAGCGGATACCACGCCCTTTTAGGGCGGGAGGCATTCACGATCTTCCAAGCTATACCCCATTACGGGTACATGAAGCTCAAAATGCCCGGGCCCAAGGGAATCATCACTCTAGCTAGTGATCCGGACATAGCACTCCGCGCCGAAAATAAAACCGCCGCACTAGCCCTCGAGGCATTATCCTAAGCCCTTGCGGCCGAAGAACTAACTGCGCTGCGCTCCACAGTGGACAGGGACGACGTGATACTCGACAAAAGACCCAAGTCCACCTCTTTTAAACCAGCGGACGAAATAGTCAAATTCCAGGTCCACCCAACGGACCCTACAAAAACAGCATCCATCGGGGCACAGCTGGACCCCACAACAGACGCCGCATTGCGGGAGTTTTTGCGCGAAAATTGGGACATATTCACCTGGCATCCTTCAGACATGCCAGGAATCCCACGTAGGTTGGCCGAGCACAGCCTTAACATTCTAAAGGGGTTCAAGCCGGTCAAGCAGACTCTCCGGCGTTTATCTGAGCCTAAGCGACAAGCCATGGGAGAAGAGCTAGCCAAGTTACTTGAGGCCGGATTTATCAGAGAAATAAAACATCCGGACTGGCTAGCAAACCTGGTGATGGTACCAAAGAAGGACAAATCCTGGCGCCTATGTGTCGATTTCAAGGACCTTAACAAAGCTTGCCCCAAGGATCCCTTCCCCCTCCCCCGCATCGACCAAATTATCGATGCTACCGCAGGACACGATTCATTGTGTTTCCTCGACGCATACTCCGGATACCATCAAATTAAGATGGCGGAGTCCGATCAAGCCGCAACGACATTTATCACCCCATACGGCCCTTTCTGTTTTAACACCATGCCTTTCGGGCTCAAAAACGCCGGTGCAACCTATCAACGCATGATTCAGACATGCTTGGAAACACAGATCGACAAAATAGTGGAGGCATACATAGACGATGTGGTCATTAAAACCAGACACGTCGAATCCCTAATAGACGACTTGAGGCTCACGTTCGACAATCTACGAACATACGACATCAAGCTCAATCAGGAAAAATGCGTCTTTGGCGTGCCAGCCGGAAAGCGCTTAGGCTTCATCGTCTCCAATACAGGAATTGAAGCAAAGCCGGCTAAAATCCGAGCTCTGTCATAGTTGGCTATCCCAATAGACCTCAAGCAAATCCAGAAACTAACTGGATGCGTGGCTGCCTTAAGCCGCTTTATCTCCCGAATAGGAGAAAAGGCACTACCTCTTTATCGCCTTCTTCGACACACCGAACACTTCGAGTGGACGGATGCGGCCACGGCCGAATTGGAAGAAATAAAAGCCGTTTTGGCCACCAATCCAATCTTAGCCGCGCCAAATGTCGGCAGACCAATGCTGTTATATATAGCGGCAACACACCAAGTTGTAAGCGCAGTGCTCGTCGTCGAACGAGAGACGGGCGGACATAAGTTCCCGCTTCAAAAGCCGGTATACTATGTATCCACTGTCCTCACTCCATGCAAATCACGGTACCCACATTACCAAAAGATAGCATACGTGGTTTTCATGGCATCCCGGAAACTACGACACTACTTTCAAGAGTGTTCAATTACGGTGGCCTCTGAAGTACCACTGAACGACATAATAAACAACCGCGATGCCACGGGCCGGATTGCCAAATGGGCTATTGAGCTCCTCCCGTTCGACATAATATACAAACCACAGCGAGCCATTAAGTCACAAGTACTGGCTGATTTCGTCGCCGAATGGACAGAAGCTGAACTCCCTAAAGAGTACGGCGCGTACTCCAATTGGATCATGCACTTTGACGACTCTAAAATCCTGGCTAGTCTGGGGGCTGGCGTCGTCCTGACATCCTCCACCGGAGATAGAGTCCAATACGTACTCCAAATACTATACACAGACTCCAACAACGCAGCAGAATATGAGGCCCTATTACATGGTCTCCGGATGGCAGTCTCCATGGGAATTCAACGCCTGGAGGTGCGTGGGGATTCGAACCTTGCAATATCTCAAATAAATGGAGACTTTGACGCCAAGGATCCGAAAATGGCGGCTTACCGTAACGCCGTCCTCAAGATGTCAGTTTGGTTCGAGGGGCTTGAATTCCACCATGTGGTCCGGGAAAACAATCAAGCGGCGGATATCCTCGCCCGCATCGGTGCTAAGCGCGACCCTATCCCACCCAATATCTTTTTGGAAAGGCTGTTCAAGCCATCCGTGGTATGGGAAGGAGAGACCGGCAACAATAGTCCGGACCCGGCCACAACGCCAGATCCCGAACATTCTGACGTAATCGGAGGCTCTGCCACCGAAATAACACCTTCGGCCCACATGATTATGGCTGTCATCGCCCCGTGGACAGAACCCTTCTGGGCTTACCTAACTAGGGAAGAACTCCCCGAGGACCCAAACGAGGCACGTTGCATTGTGCGGCGGTCTAAGGCCTACAAGGTCCACGAGGGAGAGCTTTATAAGAAAAGCGCTACCGGAGTACTTCAAAGGTGCATCTCCGAAGAGGAAGGACGGAAGCTATTGACAGAAATTCACGCTGGACTTGGCGGCCATCACGCCGCAGCCCGGGCCCTTGTAAGCAAGGCCTTCCGAACAGGTTTTTACTGGCCGACGGCCCGAGCAGACGCACAGGACCTCGTTCAACATTTCGTTGGTTGCTAGCTTTTTGCAAACCAAAGCCATATGCCACCTACCGCTCTCCAAACAATCCCCATTACTTGGCCCATTGTGGTCTGGGGGCTTGATATGGTCGGACCCCGTAAAGGGGGAAGCCATAAGAAAAAATACCTATTGGTCATGGTGGATAAATTCACCAAATGGATAGAAGCCAAACTAGTTAAAACGGCCGAATCCGGACCAGTGATAGACTTCATATCCGGGGTCGTACACCGTTACGGCGTCCCCCACAGCATCATCACCGATAACGGCTCGAACTTTACAGCCGACGAGGTAAAAACTTGGTGCAGCAACATGGGCATTAAGCTCGATTATGCCTCCGTCTATCACCCTCAAACTAACGGTCAAGTCGAGCGAGCAAATGGCCTTATCATGAGCGGCATTAAATCCAGATTAGTGCGATCCTTGAAGGAATCAGATACGCACTGGGTTGAGGAGCTCGACTTCGTACTCTGGGGGCTGCGGACCACGCCGAATCGCACTACCGAATACACACCGTTCTTTATGGTATACGGGACAGAGGCGGTACTGCCCTGCGACATAATTCATGACTCACCTCGAGTGCGCATGTACGAAGAGAAATAAGCCGAGCTAGATCAGCATGACAGTTTGGACGCCCTGGAGGAGGAGCGTGACGTGGCAAAAGCCTGCTCCGCATTCTATCAGCAACAGGCTCGACGGTATCAAAGCAGAGAAGTACGGGCCAAAACTTATAATGTTGGCGAACTCGTTCTACGCCTACCGGAGAAGAAAAAGAACAAACTCGAGCCCAAATGGGAAGGTCCCTTCATTATTGACAAAGTTCTGACCGGTGGAGCATACCGCCTGCGGGATGCATCGGACAATTGACTCGAGCCAAACCCATGGAACGTGGCCAGACTCCGAAGGTTTTACGCCTAGTGCCGGACTCTCTGTTCGTCTCCTTACCTCTGTCAATTTTTTATATATATCCTTTATCTGTCTTTTCTTTCTTTCTTTCTTCCCTTTTTCTTCACAACCTTAAAAGGTTAAAATGTGTCTTGACTACACAATCTTGACGCGCTAGGCGTGCTCATTATACCTGGGGGCTTCTTATACAGAAGCTTAATATAACTATGTTCTGGGCTCTTTGCCCCCCGCACATGTGTTACTTTTCCACATGTACCTTTTCTTCGCCATTATATGCCTCGATATGACTTAAGTTTTGGCCAAGCTGGGTTGCCTGGCTCTTGTGTTTATGCCCTACGTTCCCGTTAATTCGGCTAGGGCATAAGGGGAGCACCTCTGCGATTGTTACTGCCGGGTCAGCCGGATGTGTACCTCAGACTGGGTGAAGCCGAAAGCTAGCGTTCTTAAGGGAATATTCGGTCGGTGAACAAAAGATGACTTTTACTTATTGTAATACATGCCCCCAGATGTTTATATCGTGCGTCTCTTTTCGCAGTCCGGACATGCACATTAATGCATGCGTACCCAGGGAAAGGAACCCTTAACGGAACTATTCTCCCTGGAAGATGTTTCTTACTATCCATGTAATATAACATAGCTAGTTGGGTACCTGTCTGTTCAAGCACTTATGACCCCTACGCCTGGTTTCCACGCGTACCCCGGTTTTACATAACTGAGCGGGTATTCAGATACACTCTGGACTGTCGGGTCCGGAGGTCGAAGCGAAAAGGTCCGCCATGACAAATGATTTACAATCCGGCTAGGGAAAATATATGTCAATTGAAGTACATTGTCACTTAGACTAACTAAATTCTTCTTCTATACCATCCACCAGGCTGTCTAGCCTACAATCCCGTTGGGAATACTTTGCGGCTAATTTCACCTGGTCATACACCAAACTGATGGGGATTTCTCTCCCATTAGACCCCACAGGTCTGACTTCGGCCATATGGTTCGGGTCAGCCTTGGTATATCGAGTGTTCACCATGGCCCAGGCTTCCCTCGCACCTTGTCGCCAGGCAGATATCTTCCATAATCGGAAGCACCGCCGCGCTCCCTTGAGCATCTCTATGAGCTCCCCCATGCCTCCTGGCAGGGAGGCGGACGGCCACAAGGCCTGGGCAATGCCCTGCATCACCTGCCGAATTTGTTCGTGCAGTTGTGAGAGCTCGGGCAGAAGATCACCTGCAGACCCGGGCATCTCTTCTGCGGGACAACCCGTCAGCATACCTACAGATATAACTCTGTTAGCTGGTTTCTTCGCCGAACTCTATAAAAGTTCGTTTAAGCACTTACTAAAAATGCCGCGTCGAAGCCTCTTATTCTCCTTTACGGAGTCAGCAAGCTAGGCCCGAACATCTTTCAGTTCAACACTCAGCCGGATATTGGAATCTTGGAGATCGTTTTTCTCCCGCCTAACCTTCTTAAGCACGTGCTCGCCAGCCTTTAACTGTCGTTGAGCGTGTTGCCCATCCCCTCGCATGACCTCCGGATTCATTTCGGGATCATCTGCAGAATCTATTGTTAGATTTGCAGACATGCCACACACTAACCGGTACATGTCATTCTTTTTGATAGAGACAAGTGTTACCAGAGGGGGCCTTCTCGGACTCCTTCATTGCGGCAACTGCGGCCCGTAGCTGGGCTTTGCACTCTTCCAGCTCTTGAGACAACTTGGTATTCTTCTCCGTAAGAACCTACACAAATAATGATCCTTAAATCAGTTGTGTCAACTGTTTCAAGTCTCAGGGGCTACTGATATACATAATTATCAGATTTTCTTACCCGTATATCCTTTACATACTGGTCTGTGGCTCTGGCAAGACCATTTTGAGCAGCTCGAATGTACGCGTCTCCTGAGTTGAAGGCATCGAACGCCTCTTGAGAGAAACAAGCGTCGCAGAGTACGGCGCGGCGACGCCGGTGATTCATGGCACTCTCCACTTCGGAATTCGTAGCGGACAGCCTATCCACATCCTTTGTAGGAGGAACATCTGGTGTTGGCCCCATGTTAGCGTCCGCCTCTAAGTCCGGCTCTGGAGCCCGGCTGGTGGAGGCGTGGCCAGCAGGCTCTCCGCATATTGTCCAGCGAGCGTTTTTCCTGCTAGGAAACACAGATGTTATTATATTTTAAAGACGACAACCACGGAGCAGGGTCCTTTTTCATACCTCTGCGACGGCGTCTCAGTCCTGACCGCCTTGTTTTTAAGCCTGCCCGGTTTCGGTGCCCCTTGTTGGTGAGTCACTGTAGGTTCGGCATGGCGTCCCGAGGGCCTTCCCTGTAAGACACCAAATGTGTGCGGTAGGTGAAGTGCAAAAAACGGGATCCTTCTCGGAAGCTGGGACTCCGGTTTTACTTACATGCAATGCAGGGAGCAGTCCGGGATAATCGGCTAAGATGGCCACCAAGACACCGTCGCAGCTTAACTGATAGAACGTCCTGTCGATGAGCTCCACAAATCTGTCGGGATCTTCTTCGAGTCCGGGGTCGAGGGCCCGGTTAGGGTCCTCTGGTTGTGGAGACGCGCTGTGGACCTCCCTCACAGCTTTTCGCAGTTCCTGCGATGAAATAGCAAGTTTAATATTTATGACAAAGAGTGCGGGAAGGTCTGGAGTAGAAAAGTAGCAGCTTGATGTCTACTACGCAACCTTCTTCTTGTAGACGTTGTTGGGCCTCCAAGTGCAGAGGTTTGTAGGACAGTAGCAAATTTCCCTCAAGTGGATGACCTAAGGTTTATCAATCCGTGGGAGGCGTAGGATGAAGATGGTCTCTCTCAAGCAACCCTGCAACCAAATAACAAAGAGTCTCTTGTGTCCCCAACACACCCAATACAATGGTAAATTGTATAGGTGCACTAGTTCGGCGAAGAGATGGTGATACAAGTGCGATATGGATGGTAGATATAGGTATTTGTAATCTGAAAATATCAAAACAGCAAGGTAACTAAAGATAAAAGTGAGCGTAAACGGTATTGCAATGCTAGGAAACAAGGCCTAGGGTTCATACTTTCACTAGTGCAAGTTCTCTCAACAATAATAACATAATTGGATCATATAACTATCCCTCAACATGCAACAAAGAGTCACTCCAAAGTCACTAATAGCGGAGAACAAATGAAGAGATTATTGTAGGGTACAAAACCACCTCAAAGTTATTCTTTCCGATCAATCCATTGGGCTATTCCTATAAGTGTCACAAACAGCCCTAGAGTTCATAGTAAAATAACACCTTAAGACACACATCAACCAAAACCCTAATGTCACCTAGATACTCCAATGTCACCTCAAGTATCCGTGGGTATGATTATACGATATGCATCACACAATCTCAAATTCATCTATTCAACCAACACATAGAACCTCAAAGAGTGCCCCAAAGTTTCTACCAGAGAGTCAAGACGAAAACGTGTGCCAACCCCTATGCATAGGTTCATGGGCGGAACCCGCAAGTTGATCACCAAAACATACATCAAGTGGATCAATAGAATACCCCATTGTCACCACGGGTATCCCACGCAAGACATACATCAAGTGTTCTCAAATCCTTAAAGACTCAATCCGATAAGATAACTTCAAAGGGAAAACTCAATCCATTACAAGAGAGTAGACGGGGGAGAAACATCATAAGATCTAACTATAATAGCAAAGCTCGCGATACATCAAGATCGTGCCAAATCAAGAACACGAGAGAGAGAGATCAAACACATAGCTACTGGTACATACCCTCAGCCCCGAGGGTGAACTACTCCCTCCTCGTCATGGAGAGCGCCGGGATGATGAAGATGGCCACCGGTGAGGGATCCCCACTCCGGCAGGGTGCCGGAACAGGGTCCCGATTGGTTTTTGGTGGCTACAGAGGCTTGCGGCGGCGGAACTCCCGATCTCTTCTGTTCCCCGAAGGTTTTAGGGTATATGGGTATATATAGGAGGAAGAAATACGCCAGGGGAGCCACGAGGGTGGAGGGCGCGCCCAGGGGGTGGGCGCGCCCCCCTGCCTCATGCCTCCCTCGTTGCTTTCCTGACGGGCACTCCAAGTCTCCCGGGTTGCTTTCTTTCCAAAAATAACTTCTCCAGAAGGTTTCATTCCGTTTTGACTCCGTTTGATATTCCTTTTCTTCGAAACACTGAAACAAGGGAAAAAACAGGAACTGGCACTGGGCTCTGGGTCAATAGGTTAGTCCCAAAAATAATATAAAAGTGCATAGTAAAGCCCATAAAACATCCAAGATGGATAATATAATAGCATGAATACTTCATAAATTATAGATACGTTGGAGACGTATCAGCATCCCCAAGCTTAATTCCTGCTCGTCCTCGAGTAGGTAAATGATAAAAGAAATAATTTATGAAGTGTGAATGCTAGCAGGTGCATAAGTTTGATCAATGATAATTTCAATCACCTTTTCTAGCATCATTATATGTCCTAACAGTAGCTCAACTCATAGAACTTTGCATGATCAAGTAACAAACTATTCACATGTTAAAGTATAGACCATAAACTTTCTTGAAAACTAACAAACCGTGTTATTAGTCATCAAACAATTAAAATTCATCTTATTTTCAGGAAGAGTCTATGTCAGAGCTTTGATTTAGCAAACTCCACATACTCAACTATCATTTAGTCTTCCATGATTGCTACCACTCAAAGCATATTTTTAGAACAAATAGTATTCATCGAACACATGGAAAGATAGGGGCTTAATATTTCCCCTTGCAACCTTTTACCTCAAGGGTAATGTCAACAGTAATAATTCATGATCAAATATATTTGAATGGCCATATATGCTTAGATCTTTCCATCATATGATGCTTGCCAACTAAAGAGTAGGTTGGAATGAGAAGGAATGTTACTGACTCTTGCATAAAAGTAAAAGATAGGCCCTTCGCAGAGGGAAGTAGGGATTTGCAGAGGTGCCAGAGCTCGAAGCAAAAACAGAGAAAAAATAATTTTGAGAGGTATGCTTTCATTGTCAGCATAACGACCAAGAGTTCCCAGTATCTTCCATACTACATACATTATAGGCGTTTCCCAAACAGAAAGGTAAAGATTTTTACTCCCCCTCCACCAACAATCATCAATCCATGGCTTGCCCGAAACAACGGGTGCCTCCAACTAACATCAATCCTGGGGGAGTTTTGTTTGCAATTATTTTTTATTTGATTTCGATCTTTTGATCATGGGACTGGGCATCCCAGTTACCAGCCATTTTCTCGTGAATGATGAGCGGAGTCCACTCATCGTGAGAATAACCCACCTAGCATGGAAGATACTGCTAGGCCCTAGTCGCTACATGAGCAATTCGGGCATACAAAACAGATTATTATTTGAAGGTTTAGAGGTTGGCACATGCAAATTTACTTGGAATGGCAGGTAAATACCGCATATAGGTAGATATGGTGGACACTCATGGAAGAAACTTGGTTCAAGGAATTTGGATGCACAAGCAGTATTCCCGCTTAGTACAGATATTTTGGCTAGCAAAGGATTCTAAATAGCAAGCACCACATATTAGAGGATCCAAAACAATATAACTTATACAAATATACCCAAGCATAACTCATTATGTTGTCTTCCTTGTCCAACTTCAACTAATTTTCTCAGGTTTGAAAATAATTAATGGGGATCACAATCATAGAAGATGTCCAAGATAGTATATTTATATGTGAAATCTCTCTTTCTTCAATATTCTTTCATGAATTGTTCAAGTGACCAATACAATGTTTGCTAACCTTCAATAAATTTACCACCTCTACTTCTTATATGTGAAGGCATTGCTCCCCATGGGAAAGTCATATGAAACATATATAATTTATGACATTCAAATCATTCAACTATTTACTCATAGGATATAAATGAAGCACACGAGTAAATGACAAACTACTCCAAAAAGATATAAGTGAAGATTAATGAGTAGTTAAATAATTATGTAGCTATGTGAAGACTCTCTATCATTTAAGAATTCCAGATCTTGGTATTTTATTCAAACAGCAAGCAAAACTAAAGAAAATAAAACGACGCTCCAAGCAAAACACATATCATGTAGTGAATAAAAATATAGCTCCAAGTAAAGTTACCGATGAACGAAGACGAAAGAGGGGATGCCTTCCGGGGCATCCCCAAGCTTAGGCTCTTGGTTATCCTTGAATATTACCTTGGGGTGCCTTGGGCATCCCCAAGCTTAGGCTTTTGCCACTCCTTATTCCATAGTCCATCGAATCTTTACCCAAAACTTGAAAACTTCACAACACAAAACTTAACAGAAAATCTCGTGACCTCCGTTAGCGAAAGAAAACAAAACACCACTTCAAGGTACTGTAATTAACTCATTGTTTATTTGTATTGGTGTTAAACCTACTGTATTCCAACTTCTCTATGGTTTATAAACTATTTTACTAGCCATAGAGTCTTCAAAATAAGCAAACAACACACGAAAAACAGAATCTGTCAAAAACAGAACAGTCTGTAGTAATCTGTAACTAACGCAAACTTCTGGTACTCCAAAAATTCTAAAATAAATTGTTAGACCTGAGGAATTTGTCTAGTAATCATCTGCAAAAAGAATCAACTAAATAGCACTCTCCAGTAAAAAGTTTTAGCTAATCTCGTGAGTGCTAAAGTTTCTGTTTTTTACAGCATGATCATAAAGACTTCACCCAAGTCTTCCCAAAGGTTCTACTTGGCACAAACACTAATTAAAACACAAAACCACATCTAAACAGAAGCTAGATGGATTATTTATTCCTATACAGAAACAAAAAGCAAGAAACTAAAATAAAATTGGGTTGCCTCCCAACAAGCGCTAATGTTTAACGCCCCTAGCTAGGCATGACGATTTCAATGATGCTCACATAAAAGATAAGAATTGAAACATAAAGAGAGCATCATGAAGAATATGACTAGCAAATTAAATCTAACCCACTTCCTATGCATAGGGATTTTGTGAGCAAACAACTTATGGGAACAAGAATCAACTTGCATAGGAAGGTAAAACAAGCATACCTTCAAGATTTTAAGCACATAGAGAGGAAACTTGATATTATTGCAATATGTAGAAGCATATGATCCTCTCTCATAATAATTTTTAGTAGCATCATGAATGAATTCAACAATATAACCAGCACCTAAAGCATTCTTTTCATGATCTACTTGCATAGAAAATTTACTACTCTCCACATAAGCAAAATTCTTCTCATTCGGAATAGTGGGAGCAAACTCAACAAAATAACTATCATGTGATTGAAAATTAAGATCAAGATGAAAAGTTTCATGGTTATTATTATTCTTTAAAGCAAATGTGTCATCACAATAATCATCATAGATAGGAGGCATGCTTTCATCATAATAAATATTCTCATCAAAACTTGGGGGACTAAACATATCATCTTCATCAAACATAGCATCCCCAAGCTTGTGGCTTTGCATATCATTAGCATCATGGATATTCAAGGAATTCATACTAACAACATTGCAATCATGCTCATCATTCACATATTTTATGCCAAGCATTCTATGTAATTCTTCTTTTAGCACTTGAGCACAATTTTCCTTTCCATCATTGTCACCACCGGATTTTCGGGATATAAATTCCCAGGAAAACGGCCTGTGTGCTCACCAGCCCCAGGATTACTGTTAGCTGATGAGGTACCAACTTGATACAAGAAAATCCAAGCAAGTACAAAAATATGTAGTACAAAACCATTGAGGCCTAGGAGTACAACACTTGGTTTCTAATGGTAGAGGGCGGAAGCGGTTGGGTACATCTGCGTCTATGGGACTCCATTTCCCACAAGAACAGCTGACCAGGATAACTCCTATCTTCGCGAGGCTGCAAATGTCAACACGAAGGTTCTGAGGTTGACACCGCGATGCTTATCTCCACGCAAGGAATCTGGCCAAGACAATAGCCAGGGACAAGCCAGTGAGTACGTTTGAATGTACTCGCAAACATTAAGAACACAGGTACAATATATCAAACATGCTCTGGGTTAATAAGATGATCACACATCTGTCACGAAATATGCGAAAACCATGATGCATACATATGGTTAAAAATATTCCAAAATAAAATACTGGGTGCCAAACGAGGGTCTGAATGACTCCTCGAGAGGAAACTGCAAGAATAGTAATACTGGTGCCAAACGAGGGTCTGAATGACTCCTCGAGAGGAAACTTGCAAGAATAATAATGCCGCAGTCGGGCGTCCGGGGCGACACCACATAAAGGGCTTATAAAAGATAAAAGAACAACAAGCATGCCGCAGTCGGGCGTCTGAGCGACACCACAGAAAGGGCTTATAAGAGAATAATCACAGTGAATATCCAGGAGGTAGAACCATCCCAGGGATACTCAATAATATACGTAATATAAAAGGGTTAGTCCAAAATAATAAAGATCATAATCCACATGTGCCATAATCTTAAACAATATTTAGTTCAGTCGTTTCTCCATCCGAAAACCGATAATATGGTCTAGTCGAAACGTATCTCCATCCGAATACCGTCACTGAGCTCTAGCTAATTCGTTCTCCATCCGAAAACCGTCACTGAGTTCTAGTTAAACCGTTCTCCATCCGAATACCGTTACTAGTTTCAACTCAGACTGTGGTCTTTACTCAAGAACATGACTATCCAACAGGATATATCCTCTGCAGAGGGAGTACCATTTTCCACGAGTAACGGGTTTACTTAGTCCCTCGGGACTAATTCCGTCTACGGTCTTTTAATTGAAAACACGCCTGACCTGCACACACCAGCTTAACTCACCGGTGTCTGGAATCACCCACGACACCTGCCAAGCAAAACTCTAAGTGGGGAGGCTACAACCTCGACGTAGCATGGGATCAAATTTCTATTCGCGCGCTCTAAGGGGGTGCCCCCCCTCTCGGTCCCAACCGGAAACACCCATGCCCCCTGACCAAGTGGCATGCCTACCGGAGGCCTCCGGTATCTTCCACTATGGCCCCTCTGTACGGTGTGTGCTATGGTAGGGGTTGACAACTTACTGAACCATACCCTGTCCCCTGCAGGGACAAGTGGTGGTACCAACAAATAAGGAAGCTATTGATCAAGGCTCGGTCTACAACCGACTCAGGTGGTCCAAGTATCCTCCAACAATATCACCATTTATGAAATAAATCACCACTCCTCAAGCCTCACCATGCCATGCCGGACATACTCGTCTCGACGAGGGACTAGGGACAAGCTCGTGTCTACCCAAGACCACGACTTTCCCGGCTTCCTACCGGTATGCATGAGGAGCTCACGAGGATGATCCAAATCATTAGTGTATCCATTGCTGACCACAAAGCAACTTCAAAGTGTACTCATGTACGAGACTATATCTATACATAAAGCCAACGCATACTCCAAGCCAAAAGGTGTTGTGATCGTACCAGAACACCACAACAAAAATATTATGCCAGAGTTCAGAAATGCTTGCCTTCAAGAGTATGCAAAGGATGCACTTATTGGAAGCTTTTCTTTTTCTCCAAAAATCCTATTTTGCAAAATACACAAATAACAAATATTTCAAACACAGTACCAAAAGTTGTCTCAAATATTTTTGAAATAAATCTTAAAATAAACTAGATGAAATTTGAGAGAGGTAGGAAAAAGAATCAACTCTTTTGGAGTTTTATTTTAAAAGTTATAGCCAGTCAAAGTTTGGTCAAATCTCTGTTTTTAAATAAAACCAGAAAAGAAAACGATTCAGAAGAAAATACGCTTTCGCAGTCGAGGAGACGCACTCGGGAGTTTGCGCCTTCACTTAAACAGAGAGAGAACGGCCACGCGGGTCACTGACAGTGGGTCCAGAGGGCCCACTGGTCAGGTTTGACCGTTCTTCCCTCCTTCTCCTCTCTTCTGCCCGACGGGAGCGAGGCTCCGGCGATCGCCGTCGACGAACGGCAGCACCTCACGGGCATCCAAGGGCGGGGATGGAACGGCTAGACCGAGGCGGTCCCTTGGGTGGTTGCTGGGTCGTCGGAGGTGGAAGGAGTCGCCGGCGGCGAGCTCCGCGGCGGAGAGGGCTACGGTGGCGAAGTGACTTTTGTGCTCCGGTGGTCTCCGATCGAGCTTGGGTAGATGGGCAGCTCCGCATGGACCAGAGGAAACTACTGGTGGCGTTGGTTGGGCGAAAGGGTGGCTGACTGCGACGAATCGCACCGGAGCTTGGCGGCGGCCGAACTGGCCGGAGTTGGAGAGGACGGTCCTCTCCGGTCAATCTACTGCTAGGGGAGCTCTACGAGGAGGGTCTGATGTCGCCTGAGTGCTCGGAGAGGCTCGGGGTTCCCTTTAAATAGGCGTTCAAGGCTGGCTCCCGCGGTGGCCGAGGATAAGATCGCCGGCGACCACTTTTCTGTAGTTGCAGGGCATCGTGGCGGCGACGAAAGCGTGCCGACGAGCGGGAGGATAAGCACGGCCTGTGCTCTGGGGCAGCTGGCGTGCGCTGGCGGTTTGGGCGGCGCCGTCCGCGGCGGAATCCGCTGCCGACGCCGGCGTGCTGCCAAGGCAGCGCTGCAGGGTGCCAGGGAGAGCTTGGAGGGTACTGGAGAGAGGGCGAGTGCCTGGCGTGGTTCGGCAGGCGAGCAGGGGCCAGAGATGGGACGCGACGAGGGCGGCAGAACGGCGTGTCAGCTCAGTGCGCGCGCGTGCAAAACGTGCGCTCTGGGCGCGCCCAGAGCATGCACGGCCGGTGTTCGACGTAATGCCAGTGTGCTCTAGAGAGCTTGGGCGAGGCTGGCAAGGAACAGAACAAGGGTAGGGGTGGCTAGGAGCTCAGTGGACAAGGTTGTTGGGTCAGTGGAACAAAATCACAGTGCAAACAAAGAACTCATGCCAAGACAGACTGTGCACACCAGGTGTTCGACAGAATGCCAGATGCACTTAGGCAACTCTTGGAGTGGCCAAAATCTCCAGATAAGTGTCTCTTTAGATGCAGGAGATGGTGGTAAGATTAGTTTGGCAAAAACAGATAGTTGATAGTGCAAGAATTTGAGGAAACCAGTTTTGGGCAGAAACTAAAGGCTGACATTGCATGCACCAAAAATATGCCAATGGGTCCAATCTCCTAGACTTAAGAGTTTTGAAGGGAGGGCTACAAGTAGGAAAAAGCTCAGGGTTACTAGAGCAAAGAAAAATAAGGTTGCAGTACAAATCACCAATTTGGACCAGAATGCAAAGAGGTTGATCCACTCAAATTTTCAAAGAACATCACTGGGTTTTTGCTTGAAGATGAATTGTATGCATCCACTGACATCTCCAAACACTTGGAAGAATTTTTAAAGAAATATTTAAATGGGTTGTAGTGCAAAAGTGCCCACTGGACCAGATTGGAAAAGTTGGTGTAGAGCTCAAAATCTCCAATGGCCAAGAGGTATTTTTGCATGAAAGTGATGTGGAAACATCACATGACATCCCCAAATTTTGGTGGAAATTTTAAATGCATTTGTCAAAAGGTTGTAGTGCAAACAGGCTCCAAATGCAAAAGAAATCTTTTTAAAGGAAGAAAGCTTTGAGGAAATAAATCTTGCAAAATTTAAATCCACTGATGAGGAAATTGTTTTATAAAAGAGAGTATTCAAGTCCAATAATACTTTTCAAGGTTTTTTTTCCCACTAGAGGCAAAAATCCAAAATCACAAAAGGTAAAACTTGACAAAAATGGAAAAGTTTTATTTCTTGGCAACATTTTAATAGATAAAACAGGGCCAAAATTTTGGGGTGTCACAACACTACCCCCCTTAAGATAAATCTCGTCCTCGAGATTTGTTAATAGTTGTTTTGGACAAGAACTGTTTTGAAATAAATTTGTTTTTATCAAAGAAATCCTTCAATTGCATAAAAACAAAACGGCTACAGTGAGAGGGCAATAAGTGGTGTAAAACCACAGTGTGGTACACTGGCGTAGTGTGGAAAAATCCATGGTTAGGGAAAACGAGATATTTCTACGTGGATAGAGTAATTTAGAATAAATTCTAAATTACTAAAATACGCTGATTGCACCCGAGAGCATAGTGCTCTCTTTGGCTGACTGGGGGACCCAGGGCCCACTGTCGGCCTCTTCTCCTACCTCTGGCTCTCTCTTCTCTCTCGCGCGTTCTCCCGCGCTTCCTCCACCGGCGATGCCTAGCTCGTAGGGCATCGAGGACGTACCGTGGTAGTGCGCGGCGTGCTAGCTGCCGGTGCAGCGTGCACTCACCTCGCGGGCCAGTGCGTTGTCGGCACTGCTCGCGGACTCGCCTCCGAACACCGGCGGTCGAGCGACGAGTGGCGCTGGTGGACCTCGCCCACCGTACACCGATCTCGGGCTATAAAACGATCACGGTGCCCCTCTCTTCTCCCTCACACCTGGCCTCGTTCCTACTCCTCCTTCCTTCTTCTCCATTGCTGCTAGCAGGAGCTCGAGCCGAGGCTCTAATGGCGGAGGCAATGCCGGACTGGTATGTGGTCCTGGTGTGTGGAGGCTTGGCGGTGCTGCTGGGGTTCTCCGTGCTCCTGTGCGCGATGATCCTAGATGATCGTCGTGATGCTGCCGCTCGAGTGTTGGCTCTTCGCGGTGGCGGCGATCACGTGGATTAGGCGCGGCATCGGGGCTGACTGCTGTCGGTGTGCTGGGGCAGCTCGCGCTCGAATGAACACTCACAAATCTCTCTTGCTGAGATTGTGGCGTCCTCGAGGGTGATTAGATAGGCGAAAAAATGTGCTCAAGGATTTGTAATAGTGCTCGAGGTCGAGTGGTGGCTGCTGAGAGTTTGCTGTTACGATGACGTGCGGATAAAAATCTATGTCATGAAAATATATATACGCAGCAATAACTCGGGGAAAGAAATCTCCTCATAAACATGTTGCGAGAGAAAAGAAATAATTAAAACAAAACTAACAGCGGTAAAACTGCTCACATGCAGGAACCAAAGAAAATCGGACCTATCGCACAAATTTTTTACGAACATGCTGCAACACATAAATACAAGTACTGGGATAATAAATACATCGGAGGTGTTTACAAAGAAAACGGTAAAAAGACAGGGTCCTGAGAAAACGCCTCTGGCACTGGGGCACACTCCTCTTCTATCGGGGGAAGCGGGTTGACCAGCCGATGAATGCGCCCTTCTTGGTCAGGCCTCAGTGGTCTGCCAATAGCGATCCGAGGATTTAAATCAGCGAGGCTCTGGAGATAACCCATTACCCGCTGAGTTAAACGCTCCTGGGCGATAACGTACTGGGCAAGGTTGGCCAGTACTGGATCTCTCTCAATGCGCCCACCGGGAAAAGATGCAACTTCTCCGGGTGCTGCACGACTCGGAAAATAATAGTATCCTCGCTCGCTGGCATAGGGTACTGCGAATCGAAGACGAGTGAGCGCCTCGTACGCAGCAGCTTCTATAGCCATATGCGGAGTCGGCATGGATTTCCCCACGAAGGAGACTTCCGTGGGATCTTGGTTTGGGTATGCGGGAGGGATGTGCACCACTGCCCAATATTTCGAGGTGGATGGAGTGATCCTCGATTTGAGCAACTCGTACTGGGGTGGACGGGTGGCACTCATAGTACTGCAGGTAAAGTCCCACAATAATTTGACAAAACTGCCCGGGGTTGCGTCTGGGGTTCTCAGATAAATACTTGGGGTCGACATGGTAAGGAATGGCTGTGAGTGTTGCGCACAAAGGTGAGGGTTGCTCGGCAAGGTCATGAAGTGGCCTTTATATAGCACCGGGGCTGGGATTAATCACTGGAGAAAAGGTGACTGGATGCCGACCCTGTTCTCGGGTCAACGCCACAGATATACATATCACATAAAAGTGACGCATTACTGTGGGTGCCGACGGGGTTGGTCTAGGTAGTTGCGCCCGAAATATAAAAATGCAACTGTACGCCAACGTACACATGCATAGCTACTACTCCAAAAATAAGAGCGCTCAAACAGACAGCATGTAACAAAAGCGATACAAGGCCACACATTACAAAGCGTGGGAAAACTAAGGCTCGATACAACTCGAGCGACTTAGTCTACTTCGTTAATGTCTAAGTGGGCTGGCCTTGCGGACGCCGATGCTTCTCCACGGTTCTCACCATCGGGATTTGCTGGCTGAGGCTGAGGTGCTGCAGGGTCGGGGAAATGGTGATGACCATTGCGGGGGTTGTTGGCCACAATCCCGTTGGAATGGGTTCCCAAAAGGCGACGAAGCGCTTCGGGGGTCACCAAAGTGCTCTGGTTGAGGGCTGGCGCAGACCTCAAGGGATCGATCGGGTGTCCGAACAGCACGACTGGGTTGTCGGCGTCGGGCTCCGCTTCTCTTCTCGCGGGGGTTCGATGAACCAGTTCTCCACGAGCTGCGATCAGATCAAGAGTGACCTGATCGAACAGTTGCTCTAGTGCGCTTACATAGCGCACCAGATGTAACAGCGCAGGATCGGTCTCGTGGTCTCCGTTGGCGACCTGGGGCGGCCTACCATACCCGTCACGACTGGGGTAGTAGTAGAACGAGCGACAATTAACTCTAGGCGACAAGTGCCGGAGTTGAACTATAGCTTCACGGGCTGCCAGTTGGATGGCCTGTGGCTCAAAGGAAGTTGTCCTTCCAGTGAACCTGTAGGGGCGTTCTGGCGACAGACCCCTACCGTAGATGTGCACAGTGGCCCAATACTGACGGCTTTCACCGTACATGGGTCCCTGGTACACAACATACTCAGGAGGCTCTTCTAACGCATAGGCACGGCGGGTGAGGTTTGTGAGCACGGTCACAAAACCTCCAAGGTTGGTCGCTGTGGTCTCATTGTGAACAATGGGACCAGGCATCGTGGCTTGGTTTGGGGAAAAAGAGTTGTGCGTGCTGTGTTTGAGCCTAGCGTGCCCTTTTTATAGGGAAAGGGGACGGAGTCTTCCTCCGCACGCTTGCGATAGAGACTGGTTGGGTGTCGGTCACTGGCGCGTGATCGACGGGCTAGGCTGATAGGTTGGGCACCGTCCGCCGAAAAGGGCGTCGGGTCACTGTGGAGCTATCTTACGCGGGAAGCTTGACCGGGGTTAGGCTAAGGTCTGGTGGTTTGGGTTAACCTAGGTTTATTGACCTGGCTAAGATAGGATTAGCCAATGGTCAGCCTGGCTCTGATACCAAGTCTGTCACGACCGGATTTTCGGGATATAAATTCCCAGAAAAACGGCCTGTGTGCTCACCAGCCCCAGGATTACTGTTAGCTGATGAGGTACCAACTTGATACAAGAAAATCCAAGCAAGTACAAAAATATGTAGTACAAGACCATTGAGGCCTAGGAGTACAACACTTGGTTTCTAATGGTAGAGGGCGGAAGCGGTTGGGTACATCTGCGTCTATGGGACTCCATTTCCCACAAGAACAGCTGACCAGGATAACTCCTATCTTCGCGAGGCTGCAAATGTCAACACGAAGGTTCCGAGGTTGACACCGCGATGCTTATCTCCACGCAAGGAATCTGGCCAAGACAATAGCCAGGGACAAGCCAGTGAGTACGTTTGAATGTACTCGCAAACATTAAGAACACAGGTACAATATATCAAACATGCTCCGGGTTAATAAGATGATCACACATCTGTCACGAAATATGCGAAAGACCATGATGCATACATATGGTTAAAAATATTCCAAAATAAAATATTGGGTGCCAAACGAGGGTCTGAATGACTCCTCGAGAGGAAACTTGCAAGAATAATAATGCCGCAGTCGGGCGTCCGGGCGACACCACATAAAGGGCTTATAAAAAGATAAAAGAACAACAAGCATGCCGCAGTCGGGCGTCTGAGTGACACCACAGAAAGGGCTTATAAGAGAATAATCACAGTGAATATCCAGGAGGTAGAACCATCCCAGGGATACTCAATAA
Organism: Triticum aestivum; assembly: GCF_018294505.1. NCBI lineage: Eukaryota > Viridiplantae > Streptophyta > Magnoliopsida > Poales > Poaceae > Triticum > Triticum aestivum. The sequence goes on along the minus strand of NC_057808.1, from coordinate 142,156,739 downwards.
TATACGTAATATAAAAGGGTTAGTCCAAAATAATAAAGATCATAATCCATATGTGCCATAATCTTAAACAATATTTAGTTCAGTCGTTTCTCCATCCGAAAACCGATAATATGGTCTAGTCGAAACGTATCTCCATCCGAATACCGTCACTGAGCTCTAGCTAATTCGTTCTCCATCCGAAAACCGTCACTGAGTTCTAGTTAAACCGTTCTCCATCCGAATACCATTACTAGTTTCAACTCAGACTGTGGTCTTTACTCAAGAACATGACTATCCAACAGGATATATCCTCTGCAGAGGGAGTACCATTTTCCACGAGTAACGGGTTTACTTAGTCCCTCGGGACTAATTCCGTCTACGGTCTTTTAATTGAAAACACGCCTGACCTGCACACACCAGCTTAACTCACCGGTGTCTGGAATCACCCACGACACCTGCCAAGCAAAACTCTAAGTGGGGAGGCTACAACCTCGACGTAGCATGGGATCAAATTTCTATTCGCGCGCTCTAAGGGGGTGCCCCCCTCTCGGTCCCAACCGGAAACACCCATGCCCCCTGACCAAGTGGCATGCCTACCGGAGGCCTCCGGTATCTTCCACTATGGCCCCTCTGTACGGTGTGTGCTATGGTAGGGGTTGACAACTTACTGAACCATACCCTGTCCCCTGCAGGGACAAGTGGTGGTACCAACAAATAAGGAAGCTATTGATCAAGGCTCGGTCTACAACCGACTCAGGTGGTCCAAGTATCCTCCAACAATATCACCATTTATGAAATAAATCACCACTCCTCAAGCCTCACCATGCCATGCCGGACATACTCGTCTCGACGAGGGACTAGGGACAAGCTCGTGTCTACCCAAGACCACGACTTTCCCGGCTTCCTACCGGTATGCATGAGGAGCTCACGAGGATGATCCAAATCACTAATGTATCCATTGCTGACCACAACACAACTCCAAAGTGCACTCATGCACGAGACTATATCGATACATAAAGCCAACGCATACTCCAAGTCAAAAGGTGTTGTGATCGCACCAGAACACCACAACAAAATATTATGCCAGAGTTCAGAAATGCTTGCCTTCAAGAGTATGCAAAGGATGCACTTATTGGAAGCTTTCCTTTTCTCCAAAAATCCTATTTTGCAAAATACACAAATAACAAATATTTCAAACACAGTACCAAAAGTTGTCTCAAATATTTTTGAAATAAATCTTAAAATAAACTAGATGAAATTTGAGAGAGGTAGGAAAAAGAATCAACTCTTTTGGAGTTTTATTTTAAAAGTTATAGCCAGTCAAAGTTTGGTCAAATCTCTGTTTTTAAATAAAACCAGAAAAGAAAACGATTCAGAAGAAAATACGCTTTCGCAGTCGAGGAGACGCACTCGGGAGTTTGCGCCTTCACTTAAACAGAGAGAGAACGGCCGCGCGGGTCACTGACAGTGGGTCCAGAGGGCCCACTGGTCAGGTTTGACCGTTCTTCCCTCCTTCTCCTCTCTTCTGCCCGACGGGAGCGAGGCTCCGGCGATCGCCGTCGACGAACGGCAGCACCTCACGGGCATCCAAGGGCGGGGATGGAACGGCTAGACCGAGGCGGTCCCTTGGGTGGTTGCTGGGTCGTCGGAGGTGGAAGGAGTCGCCGGCGGCGAGCTCCGCGGCGGAGAGGGCTACGGTGGCGAAGTGACTTTTGTGCTCCGGTGGTCTCCGATCGAGCTTGGGTAGATGGGCAGCTCCGCATGGACCAGAGGAAACTACTGGTGGCGTTGGTTGGGCGAAAGGGTGGCTGACTGCGACGAATCGCACCGGAGCTTGCGGCGGCCGAACTGGCCGGAGTTGGAGAGGACGGTCCTCTCCGGTCAATCTACTGCTAGGGGAGCTCTACGGGGAGGGTCTGATGTCGCCTGAGTGCTCGGAGAGGCTCGGGGTTCCCTTTAAATAGGCGTTCGAGGCTGGCTCCCGCGGTGGCCGAGGATAAGATCGCCGGCGACCACTTTTCTGTAGTTGCAGGGCATCGTGGCGGCGACGAAAGCGTGCCGACGAGCGGGAGGATAAGCACGGCCTGTGCTCTGGGGCAGCTGGCGTGTGCTGGCGGTTTGGGCGGCGCCGTCCGCGGCAGAATCCGCTGCCGACGCCGGCGTGCTGCCAAGGCGGCGCTGCAGGGTGCCAGGGAGAGCTTGGAGGGTACTGGAGAGAGGGCGAGTGCCTGGCGTGGTTCGGCAGGTGAGCAGGGGCCAGAGATGGGATGCGACGAGGGCGGCAGAGCGGCGTGTCGGCTCAGTGCGCGCGCGTGCAAAACGTGCGCTCTGGGCGCGCCCAGAGCACGCACGGCCGGTGTTCGACGTAATGCCAGTGTGCTCTAGAGAGCTTGGGCGAGGCTGGCAAGAACAGAACAAGGGTAGGGGTGGCTAGGAGCTCAGTGGACAAGGTTGTTGGGTCAGTGGAACAAAATCACAGTGCAAACAAAGAACTCATGCCAAAACAGACTATGCACACCAGGTGTTCGACAGAACGCCAGATGCACTTAGGCAACTCTTGGAGTGGCCAAAATCTCCAGATCAGTGTCTCTTTAGATGCAGGAGATGGTGGTAAGATTAGTTTGGCAAAAACAGATAGTTGATAGTGCAAGAATTTGAGGAAACCAGTTTTGGGCAGAAACTAAAGGCTGACATTGCATGCACCAAAAATATGCCAATGGGTCCAATCTCCTGGACTTAAGAGTTTTGAAGGGAGGGCTACAAGTAGGAAAAAGCTCAGGGTTACTAGAGCAAAGAAAAATAAGGTTGCAGTACAAATCACCAATTTGGACCAGAATGCAAAGAGGTGGATCCACTCAAAATTTTCAAAGAACATCACTGGGTTTTTGCTTGAAAATGAATTGTATGCATCCACTGACATCTCCAAACACTTGGAAGAATTTTTAAAGAAATATTTAAATGGGTTGTAGTGCAAAAGTGCCCACTGGACCAGATTGGAAAAGTTGGTGTAGAGCTCAAAATCTCCAATGGCCAAGAGGTATTTTTGCATGAAAGTGATGTGGAAACATCACATGACATCCCCAAATTTTGGTGGAAATTTTAAATGCATTTGTCAAAAGGTTGTAGTGCAAACAGGCTCCAAATGCAAAAGAAATCTTTTTAAAGGAAGAAAGCTTTGAGGAAATAAATCTTGCAAAATTTAAATCCACTGATGAGGAAATTGTTTTATAAAAGAGAGTATTCAAGTCCATTAATACTTTTCAAGGTTTTTTTTCCCACTAGAGGCAAAAATTCAAAATCACAAAAGGTAAAACTTGACAAAAATGGAAAAGTTTTATTTCTTGGCAACATTTTAATAGATAAAACAGGGCCAAAATTTTGGGGTGTCACAATCATTCTCACGAAAGCTATTAAAAAGATGAAGCGTATGAGGCAAACTCAATTCCATTTTTTGTAGTTTTCTTTTATAAACTAAACTAGTGCTAAAACAAGAAACAAAAAGATTCAATTGCAAGATCTAAAGATATACTTCAAGCACTCACCTCCCCGGCAACGGCGCCAGAAAAGAGCTTAGTTGACGGGGTGTGAGTGCCGCTTACCTAGCCTCCCCGGCAACGGCGCCAGAAAAGAGCTTGATGTCTACTACGCAACCTTCTTCTTGTAGACGTTGTTGGGCCTCCAAGTGTAGAGGTTTGTAGGACAGTAGCAAATCTCCCTCAAGTGGATGACCTAAGGTTTATCAATCCGTGGGAGGCGTAGGATGAAGATGGTCTCTCTCAAGCAACCCTGCAACCAAATAACAAAGAGTCTCTTGTGTCCCCAACACACCCAATACAATGGTAAATTGTATAGGTGCACTAGTTCAGCGAAGAGATGGTGATACAAGTGCGATATGGATGGTAGATATAGGTATGTAATCTGAAAATATCAAAACAGCAAGGTAACTAAAGATAAAAGTGAGCGTAAACGGTATTGCAATGATAGGAAACAAGGCCTAGGGTTCATACTTTCACTAGTGCAAGTTCTCTCAACAATAATAACATAATTGGATCATATAACTATCCCTCAACATGCAACAAAGAGTCACTCCAAAGTCACTAATAGCGGAGAACAAATGAAGAGATTATTGTAGGGTACGAAACCACCTCAAAGTTATTCTTTCCGATCAATCCATTGGGCTATTCCTATAAGTGTCACAAACAGCCCTAGAGTTCGTAGTAAAATAACACCTTAAGACACACATCAACCAAAACCCTAATGTCACCTAGATACTCCAATGTCACCTCAAGTATCCGTGGGTATGATTATACGATATGCATCACACAATCTCAAATTCATCTATCCAACCAACACATAGAACCTCAAAGAGTGCCCCAAAGTTTCTACTGGAGAGTCAAGACGAAAATGTGTGCCAACCCCTATGCATAGGTTCATGGGCGGAATCCGCAAGTTGATCACCAAAACATACATCAAGTGGATCAATAGAATACCCCATTGTCACCACGGGTATCCCACGCAAGACATACATCAAGTGTTCTCAAATCCTTAAAGACTCAATCCGATAAGATAACTTCAAAGGGAAAACTCAATCCATTACAAGAGAGTAGAGGGGGGAGAAACATCATAAGATCCAACTATAATAGCAAAGCTCGCGATACATCAAGATCGTGCCAAATCAAGAACACAAGAGAGAGAGAGAGAGAGAGATCAAACACATAGCTACTGGTACATACCCTCAGCCCCGAGGGTGAACTACTCCCTCCTCGTCATGGAGAGCGCCGGGATGATGAAGATGGCCACCGGTGAGGGATCCCCACTCCGGCAGGGTACCAGAACAGGGTCCCGATTGGTTTTTGGTGGCTACAAAGGCTTGCGGCGGCGGAACTCCCGATCTCTTCTGTTCCCCGAAGGTTTTAGGGTATATGGGTATATATAGGAGGAAGAAATATGCCAGGGGAGCCACGAGGGGCCCACGAGGGTGGAGGGCGGGCCCAGGGGGTGGGCGCGCCCCCTGCCTCGTGCCTCCCTCATTGCTTTCCTGACGTGCACTCCAAGTCTCCCGGGTTGCTTTATTTCCAAAAATAACTTCTCCAGAAGGTTTCATTCCGCTTCGACTCCATTTGATATTCCTTTTCTTCGAAAAACTGAAACAAGAGAAAAACAGGAACTGGCACTGGGCTCTGGGTCAATAGGTTAGTCCCAAAAATAATATAAAAGTGCATAGTAAAGCCCATAAAACATCCAAGATGGATAATATAATGGCATGAATACTTCATAAATTATAGATACGTTGGAGACATATCACAGCTCACCCAGTTTGGGGGGTTTTACATGGAGAATCCATCCCGCGGCTTAATGCGGATGAACTCCTCTTCCTCTCCTTTATATAAATCGGACAGTATTTTCGCTAGAGCAGCGACGGAGTCCGGACCTTTACGACCGCAGCGGGTGGCATCGTCTTCTCCATTGAAGTGCCACATGGGTTGTCCCCGATATTGAAGTGGCTGCACCCCCCGCATTATACATATTGACATAACCTCGATTATTGTCAATCCTGATTTGGCCAGGGTTTGTATCCGGCCAATTAGGTAAAGGACCTGTCTATTATCTTTCTCCTGGGGGCTCCGAGGGCGCTAGCTGCGGCATTTCTTCAAAGGGGCGTTATTAAACTCAGGAAGGCCCATCCGAACAGAGTCTGGAAGGGGGACGTCCTCCATATAAAACCACTCCGAAGGCCAGTCTTCGGATGTCTTCTTCGGAGTACCGGACAGGTATCCGGTCTCGGCGATGGGCCATATCTCGGCTCCTCCCACTTGATATATTGGCCCCTCCTGTGTACGGGGTACGAGGCAGAATAGCCTCTTCCATAGCTCGAAATGAGCTTCGCAGCCCAAAAACAGCTCGCAAAGAGCGACATGGCCAGCGATGTGTAATATGGAGGCGGGTGTAAAATTATGCAACTGGAGGCCGTAGAACTCCAGGAGCCCGCGGAGGAACGGATGGATTGGAAATCCAAGTCCCCTTAATAAGTAAGGGACAAGGCATACCCGCTCCCCCATAGATGGGTTGGGAAAGCTCTCCGCTTGCTCCCCGCCATTGTAAGTGCCTAGTCCGGCTCGGACGGGGACCATATACGCAGGAGGGAGAAACCCCTGGGTCTGTAACTCTACTAACTGTCTATGGGAGATGGAACACTTCTTCCAATTGCCTGGCTTAGGGCGATGGGAGCGAGAGGACGAGCTGCAATGGCCGGCCATGATGGGATGGATTTTTCCAGGCACTGCGATGGATACTCGCTGAGGGAGGATGGTGTGATCTGGATCTGAGGATCCATGGTCCCTTAAATAGACGATTTACTCACATGGTTAGGGTGGCGAGTGTAAAAATGCCCCGACACCTCGCATTCGCTCGACACGTGGAAGATAGCCATTATTAGGCGCGGAAGCCAAGGAGTGCAACATTTATGGGAAGCCGGATACTACTCAACAGGTACTCAGAATTTGGAGAAGAACCTGCCTTGCAATGCCGAAGACAATTTGCACGCCGGACTCATCGTCATTGAAGCCTGGTTCGGGGGCTACCGAGGGAGTCCTGGATTAGGGGTTCCTCGGATAGCCGGACTACATACTTTGGCCAGACTATTGGACTATGAAGATACAAGATTGAAGACTTCGTCCCGTGTCCGGATGGGACTCTCCTTTGCGTGGAAGGCAAGCTTGGCGATTCGGATATGTAGATCTCCTCCCTTGTAACCGACTCTGTGTAACCCTAGCCCTCTCCGGTGTCTATATAAACCAGAGGGTTTAGTCCGTAGAACAACAACAATCATAATCATAGGCTAGCTTCTAGGGTTTAGCCTCTACGATCTCGTGGTAGATCAACTCTTGTAATACTCATATCATCAAGATCAATCAAGCAGGAAGTAGGGTATTACCTCCATCGAGAGGGCCCGAACCTGGGTAAACATCGTGTCCCCCGCCTCCTGTTACCATCCGCCTTAGACGCACAGTTCGGGACCCCCTACCCGAGATCCGCCGGTTTTGACACCGACAATGGTAACAACCAGTGGATGGATCCAAAAATAATGATAGCAGGCTGATGATTGTTTTAATTTAATAAAAAGACAGGTGATGATTGCTTTACTATTTGTTTCCCACCCAAGATGAACAACATAGGCATACCCTAGGTGAACCAGATATTAGACAGAGATATTATTCATTGCTTCCTCGATATGTGCCCCATAACTAATTTAGAACTCAAGTTTGAACATTAATTTGGACCTGACTTAACTGTCGAAACTGAAATTTACCGTGGAATCTGAATGTTACTGTCGAAACTGAACGCAATGGTAGCAGAGAGGCACTTGACATGTAGTTTAGGGAGGGCCTGCAGTTCATCTTTGTCACACCATGATTTTCATGCCACAACACTTGAGTCAATAAATCAAGCTAAAATGTGGGTTGACAAAAACTTGTGAGTGTTTTGTCCTTGCTTTGATTGAATGTTTGACTGTTGTTTGCAAGTGCTCAAAAAATAAAATAAATTCTCCAACTCTTATACTCCTTCTCCTTGATCCAAAAACCTTTCCCAATGATCATGCCATGTGTATAGGACATAAAAATAATTTGGCCAAATAGTATTTTCAAAAAATAGTTTTCCAAAAACCCCTGAATTGAGATTTGCACTGCAAGTACTTAATTAAGGGCAGTAAAAATCTTTCCAAAAATATATTTGACTCCTATTAGATGTAGGACACCCAGAAACCACAAGAATATAATTTTAAAAGTTATATTCCTATTTTATTTAAAGGCTTTTTCTTAAGACCAGAAATGGTCTTTAATAGGTTAAAATTATTTTAAAGCTTCAAAAATATTTGGGAAAAATCAGGGAAACTCAGTGGGCATATATTTTCCATATATAAGAGTTTCAGCACATGGTCATGTTCAAATTATTGGTCAAACCCCTCAAAAACCCTTTCTGGATATTTCAAGCTTTTGAAATATTTACAAAGGAAATATTCCCCAAAAATTCCAAGAAATTCTAGCATGTCACATATGACATGTTTGATGATCTTGCCAATTCTAATGTCATGGAGAATAGTATAACCCCATGAAATCCTCTCAAAACCACTTCTGTCCTTTTTCAAGCTTGAACAACTTTGCACTGTCAAACATGTACAAATGCTCTCAAACTTGGTGCACATGCTCAAATGGTGTAATAATGCATCTAGACAAAATGGCACAAGTTGGAGAGAATGTTATCTTGAACAAAGTGCCCCAAAACCCTCTCTGTCCAAAACCAATTTTGAACAACTTTACATTGGCAACTTTCACCTTTTGATCTCAACTTTTGTGCACATGTTCAGAACCTCAAATGATGACACTGCACTAAGTGGTGCATCTAGGAGAATAGCTTTGCATGACTAAATCTTGAAAAGTCCATTTCTGTTGATTTCTAGGGTTTACAAAAGTTGCATTGGCAACTTTGCCCAAATGAACTCAATCTTGGTGGAACCTCTTATTTTCTCATGCCATTTGACCCTGTCAAGCCTCATGACAAGGGAAGTCCATTTTCTTTCCCAAACCGACATCAAACACCTTCTGGCAGAAATTTAAAATGCGTGTTTTGTCCATTTCCTCTAATCTCCATGAGCTCAACTTTTTCCCACAACCTCATCTGGTCCTCCTCTACCTCCTGCATCTTTCCCTGCCCGAGGAGCCATGATTAAGGGGGGTAGAACCCCATTTTTCTTCTCTAGGCAGCAGCACTCTCCCTCTCTATCAGCCTCTCTCTCCCTCCTTGACATTCCAGAGCATCCAAGGCTCTCCTCAGCTTTTGCCCATACCCCCTGCAGCTGCCAGACACAAGTGGACGCGCGAGTGCGCGCGGAAAAGCCGCGGATGCCGGCCACTTGCGCGCTCTGGAGCGCTTGGCAGAGCACCCGACCGTTGACGCCACGCTCCCCCACCACCTCGGGCCGCCCCAGCGCACCAGTCGAGGCCCTCGACGTCCGCACCACGACAGCCCTGCTGGCCCCCTCCTCTCTCCCTCTCTATCACCTCCAGCAGCGCGTGCCCAGAGCCGCCCCGCTCGGCCTATGCGTGCGCGAGTTCGTAGCTCCACCCGGAGCTCTCCTTGCTCCTTCTCTCCCTTCCCCTGGTCGTAGACCATCTCTACAAACGCCCTGGACACGCACACGCGAGCCCCCGTGACCCCTAGCAACGACAACGACCTCGCCGGCGCACCCGTCCACGGTGCACCTTGCCCCCTTCTATTTAAGGCCACCCCGAGCCCCCTCTCTACTCCTTTGGCCCTCTCTCCCTCCCGTGCATTCCCTGGACCAACCCACTGCTCTTCCCGTGCTCTCCTTGCACCTCCATGGCCGGAGCAGTGCCGATGAACACTCCCGCACCCTCTCACCACCACCACCTACTCGCCCCACACTCCATTTCCTCCTCCCCGTGCCTGCCTCGTTGTGCCAAACCTCGCCGATAGCCTCCTCCGCGGCCATCCAGGCCATCGCCACTACAGCCCTCCCCGCCGTGCGTGAAGCACATGGATGGGTGCGGCGTGGCCTCCTGAGCACGCCGGTGGGCGAAGCGTCGCCGGAGATGCGCTGTAGCCTCGGCAATCGCCGGCGGGAGCCGGTCCTCCCCGCGGACGGAGCGCGTGCGGGAGGTTGAAGACGGCCTGCTGCTGGGCCCCGCGCGTCAGCGACCCAGCGGGCGGGCCTGACCGTTTAAGTGGAAACGGCTTCGGCCGGATCCGCCTCCCCTATGTGAAGGCGCACCCCCGCGAAGCCGCCTTCGACATCACCACCTCTGCCCGCGCAGCCGAGCCGCTGGGCCGGCCCATGGTCTATCTGTCGCCCCGTGTGCAGGATAAGGTTAAAACCTTATTTCCTTTTTCTTTTTCCCATCAACTTCAAAAATCCATAAATAATTCAACAGAGCTCCAAATTTGATGATTCAAATTTTTAGTAGTTCATAAATTCATGATCTATCACATGGTGATGTTTGCACATTTTTCCAGGAAACTTTTCTTCACACATATTTCGTAAAACCCTATTTTCCTATTTCTGTGATGAACTTTAGAAAATCACAGAGAACTCAAAATTGATCCAAATACCATGATTATAATTCCTAGATGCTTCTAAGTTCATAACTTAGTTTATAAACATTTTTATTAATACTTTCTGCGCCACACAAAATAATGAGCCATTTCTTCATGCTTGTCAACTTTGCAAATTCATAGCAAAATCATTTGAACTCCAAATCCAGTGAACCCAACTCCTAGATGCTTCTAAAATCATCCTTTGTTAAATGGGTTCCTTTGCTCATTTTTCAAAAATATGTTTCTGTACACTTCTTGCAAATCCATAAACCCCTTGATTCCATCATATCAAAATGTTTAGAAATATCCACTGACCCAATTCCAATGAAACCACTCTGGATAATTTTCATATAACCAGAGACGTCCTAGAAAAGTCAAATTAATATTTTTAGAGCACTTTTATTTTCTGCCTTGTTGTGTTGCTTATTATGGTTGCTTTCGACGATAGTTGACGAAGTAGACGAAATGCTCGGAGTTGGACCAGAGACATTTGAAGACCTCGAACACTTTGTTTAAACAGGCAAGCAACCCTTTGACCATGATGAACCATTTTACATCATAATAGTATTTTTGTTGCTTCACTGAGTGCATGATATACCTTGAATGGCAACCTTGCTAGGCTTGCCTCCGTTGCATACTCCATTGATACTTGCATTGTTCATGAATCTACCCTTGCTTAGAGTTGTGTTGGTGGGTTATAGAAATATGCTATAGTAAATGGCTACGCAAAGTGGGTCAGGGTTATGCATGGAAAGAAACAAGTGTGGTTTGACATACTTGCAAACAGCCCCAGTGGGTGCCACTGATGCCCCTGGGAGATGATGATGAACTAGGTCACTACTTGGTGGAGAAGTAGTGTACCGAGGCTTGATAAAAGTGTTGTTTACAGAGACAGATTAGATTTGAGATTTGTCGACTGTCCCAACCTTACATGCGCAACCACTCTACCCTTATATGGGAAAGGGCATTATTGATTACCTAGGCCGATACTAGCTTGGAGCCCGCATTACCAGTGATGGGAGAGTCGTTGTTGCGCTCTCTCGGGACGAGGTCGTGCCAGGTAGGGCGGCCATGACTGTTTTCACAGGGCACCGAACACACCATTGGTACCCCGTGCTTGTGATATGTGATGAATATGGGAGCGAGGCTCCACAATTTTAAGATGTGAAATGTTGGGCACGGGGGTTACTACCAATCGAGTGGACTCTATGTTAGTGTCGTCTAGGGAAAGATAGTGATCGGGTGCTTACCCCGGGTACTTGAGGTACCGCGGGTCGTGGATGACACGGAAGTTCCCCGGATCTTGTGGGTAAAGTGTGCAACCTCTGCAGAGTGTAAAACTATTCGAATAGCCGTGTCCACGGTCAAGGACAGTTGGGTGGTGCTGCTTAGACTACGTCCATATGTTTCTGGAAAACAACACAGTTTGGTAAATCTGTTGACGTGATTCGTGAGGAAGTCACGATGAGCTTGAGCATGAGTTGTTCACAACTCTCTCTCGATGTTGATGTCTGTAACCTCCTGATACTTGTTGCAGACGCATTCATATCCTTGATAAATGTTGATCATACTTGCATGAGAAAAACTAGCTTTCCGCAAAAATGCCAATTTAGCAGTAGTGCCTTGCATAATTATTCTGTTATCACCCTTGGGTTGCTTGCGAGTACATTCAGAGTACTCATTGGCTTGCCACTGGTTATTTTATTGGCCAGGCATGAAAGAACAGGATTTGATGAAGAATACTTCGGTGACGAACGCGCGAGCTAGGACGCTTCCCAGTCGGAATGCGTGTAGGGTTAAGGCAGATGGCATGGGTCCAAGTTACCGACGAAGATTTCCGCTGCGATGTTATACTCAAGACTTGACCATAATGGTCCTACTTGTGTAATACGGTATGCATGGATGTAAGACTCTTGTTATTCAGCTTTTGTGTGTTCAGTGAGCATTGATCTTTGGGATCACAGTACACGTGCATTCGGTGATCACGACTTATGAGTCGGGGTCCCCACAATCTTCAACCTGCACCCCCCTGAGCCGCCAGCCACCACTGGCCTCGCCGCTGGCCCCAGCGCCGCCTCGCCGCCCCGAAACAACTCCCAACCGCCGGTCCGCCGCCGCCCCAGCCAGCCCTATAGGCCCGCCGCCCCCACCCTGAACCCTAAGATAGATAGTGGGGTACCTCTCCGACGAGCCCTGTAGCCGCTGCGGGTGGTTCTTCCTTAACTTCGGCGAGCCCCCCCACCCCCTGAAAATCGACTGACCCAAAAGTCGATTCAGTCGACTGAAGTGTAGCTAAATCCGAGCAGAGCAGCAGCACGAGCGAGGGGGGAGCAGCAGCAGCAGCGTGAGCGAGCGAGCGACAGCCGGAGCAGCAGCAGCTGGGCGAGCAAGAGCCAGAGCAGCAGCAGCTGGGCGAGCGAGCGATCGAGCGAGAGCCGGAGCAGCAGCAGCAGCAGCAGCGCGAGCGATCGAGCAAGAGCCGGAGCAGCAGCAGCAGCGCGAGCGAGCGAGCGAGATCTGGAGCAGCAGATCCGGCTGGTATGGCCGCCGCCGCCGAAGGGGCCTCGCACTGGGGAGAGCCGCCGTGGAGATGTCACCCGCGGTGCCGGCTTCAAGGTAGCCGCTCCATGGGGGTGCGGGATGGAGCACCGTCGGCGTCGGGAGGTCGAGCTAAGGAGAAGGTGCGATGCGATGAGTGTACAACCTCTTTGGTGGCGCCGAGTAGGCCTCGGCTTCGTCCGAGTAGTCAGTGAGGATGCTGCGGTTCCGGTGGAGCAGGTTAAGGCGGTGTTGTGGGGATGGAGCAGCCGCGATAGACGAGGCGATCGTCGGAGCAGCTCCTTGGAGGTGGAGGACGGGGCGGCTGAACCGGCAGGACGACAAGATGGACGACAGATCCTCATCCGGGGAGGTGGACTAGGGATGTCGAGCTGTTGCGGTGGACGACGTTGTCGGGGAAGAGGGTCCGGCTGGGCGGCGGTGAGGTGGCGGACGGAGGAGGGTGGGGTTTCGCGGCTGGAGCGGAGAGGTTATGGCGGCCTGGGATTTCGAATGGCAAAAAGGAGGCGATGGGAGGGGGTGAACCATGACTTAGGGACGCACTTGTCCAAAATGCAGGGTGTGTTACAAAAGTACCCCGCACCGATTTGAACTAGCGGCCCTTTCGGCTCAGGGTTAGAAGGGGGATTTCGCGTGTCGGGATTTGGCAGCTGGAGGGAGTTTTCGCGCGCGTTGTAACTTCGGGATAGCAAGGCGCGGGTTGTGAAGGCGCCAATTTTGGGAGCACGATATCTAAATTTTCGGGATATAACAAGGCGCGGGTTGAAGTTTAGAGACAAGCCTAATGTGTAATATTGTACTTGTACATACCAAATCAATTCACACTTCCCTCAACCAAAAAGAAAACAAAAAAAATAAAACTATTGACACCACACAAAGAGAGAGTCTTGCCCCGTTTTACTATAAAAATGCTATTTAAAGCTACTCATACCATCAATTTAGTGCAATTAAATGCTATTCGGTAGTATGAATCCATGTTATGTCCAATTAAATTTATTCGCTTGCTGTATAATGCATGTAACCTACTCATACCAACATTTTAGTGCATTCCAAATGTCTATACTACTGCTGCAATTCGAACTGAATTTGAATTCGTTTCTCAATTTCAATAACAAATCTACAATCATGATTGTTGCCAACTTCAACCATCATTCGTGTATTACCTTAATAACACACCACATGATTACTATAGAGATAGATATGAACTATGTGTACTACATGAACTCGAATTCTATTTTTTGAATACACTTGATGTTGATTCCAAATAATAGTACATTTGATGTACTAACTATATATTCATAATCTAAACCATGTTTCATATGTGTACACCGTGTTTATCACACATAGTATAGTGCCCCGCCCCCTACATTATGACAAGTATTTAGACCTGAGCTGCAAAAGCCACACATTAGCCCAAATTATGATCAATGTTCTATATGTTATACATAGTACTAGCAAGATGCCCATGTGTTCCACAGAACATCAACATGATCAAGGGGAGGCCTAATTTGCAAATATGGAGAGGGGTGTGGGTATCTTTTTTCAAAATTGCCATAGTTTCCTTCCTATCCGTCAGATATAAATCGGACGGCCTATATTGCAGGATGGCACCATCATCAATAACTCCATTTTTTATAAGAGTAGATATAAAATATATTATATGTAGTATAACATGTTCATAACCACAACATGTGTATCACCGTTATATATATTCACACATGCGTCGGTTTAAAACACTATGATAAATTCTTCAAATATCCGAATTCGCTTTTTATAATGAAGTATGATCTCTATTCGTCTTTTACACCCACACAATCCTCTTATCTTTGTATCTAGATAGTGCTAACTTTCTCTCGTGCATGCAGGCGCCCACATCCCTCTAACCCTTCCTCAGCATTCTCTAGCCCCATCGCGCAAATTTGTCTTTTCGCTTTAGGTCGTTCACCCACGGTGTGTGTAGGCCCCCCAACTCCTTCTTTACGGCACACATCGATCAATATGCCTCTCTAGCCAGGTGCCCCTAGCACAAAACACAAGCTTCCCCTCTTCTCTTATCACCGTCCATGCCTCACTCCCACCACTCTTTTCATCGATCTCGTACTCGCACACTTCTCCCCCTCGATATAGTATGACTCTCGCACCACCTCCTAGATGCATCCCTCTCTCTCTATCCTTCTCCCCGTTCCTCATTTGCTTCTAACATACACATGCATGTATACCGATCGATCTCCCAACATATACCTAGGTCGACTTTAACTATTCCCCCCCATCGATCGACGTACCTCACAAGTTATGTCTCTCCTTTCTCTGACAAAGGACGATTGATCTTCCTATGTAGTTATGTCTGCTTACCACATCCATATCGCCCCCCATCATTCGTGCATGCCTCCTGACCCCTCTCTCATACGCACGTGCACAGACAGGCAGCCATCCCCTCTCTTATTGATATTGCGGGCGTGCCCTCCGGTTGTCTAGCAATCCTATCCCACCATTTGTTAGAAGCAACTCCACTACCACCCCCTCCAACACTCTAGCTCTGTCTCTCTCCCAACCTTATTCCTCTCCTGCACATATGCATGGATGCCGATCGATCTCCCTTAATACATGAGGTAGATCGATATCCCATAATACATGAGGTAGGCCTCTCTCCTCCTCCACACATATACCAGCCATTGTACCTCTATAGTTAATTAGGCCTCCCTCCCCCCCACCACACACCGATAGTCGAGCGCTGTAGGTAGGTATCCATGCCACAGAGACAAACCGCACATGTCCCCTCTCTCGTTCTAGTAGCCAGCCACTCTATATCTTTGACGTGGGCACACACAAATTCGATGGCACTCTTTATCGACCGCGCGCGCACACACACACACACATCATTCCTCTCTTCGATTCTATGGACACCTCAAGTCGGTGATACACCCACTCTCTTCTCGTGGATCGCCCCTCTATATATATGATATATCCAGGACTCTATTTCACACACATTGCATATGTTACATTTTTTGATTGACCCCCCCCCTAAAAAAGAAACTCTCACAAACCCACACACTATATCTCTCTACGTTTGTATCTCTATCACACAACCCCACGTAGGTGGTGTACATATACAAGAAGAGAATAGGTGCACCATGCACGTACTCACGCTTCGTGCCCAGCCACACCCGCGCGAGTACACGGTGGAGCTCATTTCTGTACGAAATGGCAGCCCACGTGCTAATTTGAATGCGTGTAGCGGTTGTTTACCTACGGAAGTCATGTACCACGCGTGCACGAAACAAAGTTCGACTTGATGCGTTGGCGCGTTATTTTTAAATAGTTATATCACTCAATGGCACATACACAGAATATAAACCGATTTTTATGGAGAAAAAGGTAGTCCGCTCCACTATATACAATGGAGCCTCCCTGCCTGGTTTGTCTCTCTTCAGAGTATCTCACACAAAGGCTGTGGTGGCCTCTCTCTCTCTCTCACCGTTCGTCACTGATCCAGCCGCATCCCGTCCGCCGGCGGAAAGGGAGGACGTGCATCGTTTCTCCGTTCGACGGCGCCGAGGCAGCACGTCCTGATCTGCGGTACACGCCGTTCTCTCTGACCAAGCTCCGGCGCGGTAGGGCCTACGCCACCTGCTCGCTGCCGCCGTATGGGCAGATTCCGCCCGCCGCCGCTCACCTAGTTACATCCCGACGACCTCCAGGTATCCCTTCCGGCCTTGCTCCACTGCCCGTCTTCCCACGTCACTGCATGTGGATCTTCCATAGTTCTTTGCACAAAACGTAGCTCGTCCGGCGTACTTTCCATATTGCAATCTCGTCCTCACACTGTTTTAGACAAACACAACCGTGTTGTTATCTTCCCTTAGGACAAGGAATATGCTTCTTTTTTGTCGTCGCAACTGTCATCAACAATATTTGTCTTTTTACAAATTTCAAATGGGCATATTTTAGAGTGTAGATTCACTCATTTTGCTTCGTATGTGTACTCCCTCTGTTCCTAAATATTTGTCTTTCTAGAGATTTCAACAAGTGACTACATACGGAGCAAAATGAGTGAATCTACATTCTAAAATATGTCTATATACACCCGTATGTAGTATTCCATTTGAATCTCTAAAATGACAAATATTTGAGTAGTCACTCGTTGAAATCTCTAGAAAGACAAATACTTCAGAGTATATTTAAGAACCGAGGGGGTAGTGCATAGCTGCATGGGAGACTCAGACCGGTCGTTGCGCCGCATTAACAGTGAGTAATGAGCAGTCAAATCATAAGCCCCACCTTTCCCACTGTAAGTTGCTCGGAAGAAGCAACCATCAATACGCTCTTCTTTGAATCCGCTCATACTACTCCATCCGTCACTGTTTATAGAGCGCGCTTCAGAAAAAGAGAAAATCTCTGGGACCAAGGCGACTAGCGGTCGGCCTGAAAAATAGCATTGGTAGTTATAGCACGGCGTCTATTACTAGAGGAAATAATGCGTACACACATGCATGCAGTGCTTCCACCTCGGGTAGACACATGCATGCACGTACTCCACTCCGTAGTACTACATCGAGAGAAAATTGCGGTTACCATGCCCTAATTAATTGAGCATTAAACCAAATGCGTCTAAAGTCTCTCTGGTGGTGGAAATGCATTGAGAGAAATGCATCATAATGAAGCGCGCCCTGTAAACTATGACGGAGGGAGGAGTAGGATGAAGGTGCAAAACCAAGTACGCGTATGGCCAGTCGGTCAACGCACCTCGTCTTGGCATATCACTGACATGTGGGACCGGAGTGTGAGCAAACCGATCTCAATTGACGGCAGAATGGCCAACCCGCCGTTCCTTGAGACTAGTCACAGTGGGGAGTAACTTAGAGTAGTAACATGCATATGTTACTAGTCTATGTTACTACCTCCAAAGTGGGTAGTAACATATGTGTTGTGTCATGCATCACTTCATTTATTACGTTGTAGACTCATCTTTTCTTGATATGTGTGATGTTACAACAACTAGCTATGTTACCACATGCCTCTCTTTCTTCATTAATTACATGCCACATCATCTATTTTGCCTAGATAAGTGTGATGTTACCACCTATGTTACTCCCATTGTGGATAGTCTGAGATAGACGAGGAGCGAGAACACACAGACGGGCTCGCACGGAGGCCAAGATATATTCGAGCATGGTTGATCGATATCATCATTACATGTTGGGCTGTCGTTTTCCGCCCCTCTCCGGAATAAATGTGTACTTTATCAAAGATTAAGAAAAATAAGAGTACAGAGGCTCCACCATGCGGTTCTAGTAGTAGTACTACTCATACTACTAAACCTTGCGCTTGGTTCTTCGCCTCTTCGTGAAGTTGAACAATGATGGTACTCCGCATGTTCGGTACTACAGTGTATGCCTCTGGCAATCTGACACCGAATGAACTGATGCATGTCCACCGCTTGGGCGAGGTATGTTGCATTAGTCAAAAGGCGTAAATGAGATTCACCTTGTCCTGCAAGCTTCTCCTCGTTCTGCGAGTTGACGGGACACACCAACAAGTAGTGCTAGTCCATACTCCCTCCTTTCCGATTAATATGGTTTAATATTTTTTGCGGGTAAATGAGAGAGCCTTATTCATATATAAGCATTCTTAGGACGATCAGCCAAGGCACTGGTCACTAGGAAGCAAGGTACCCCGCAAAAAAAGAAGTAGGAAGCGAGGTGTTTCATCAAGCCAGCTCTCGGCCACATTCAAAGTGCAGCAAGCACAGTTCGCACAAAGATGCGCCGCAAGGTTTGCTGACCTGTTTACATGCTGAATAACAAAAAAGAGAGGAAATATTACCGGGCGCTCCTATTTGTAACAGGATATGAGCCAAAATTAAGCAAGAATTGTGGCGAGTGTTCCATGCAATCAACTTCCATTATCACATGCGAGAACCCTCGTAGAGAACCAAATGTGTTGAAGATTTCTTTATCACATTTTAAAAATATAATAAGAGTGCAGACGCTCCTCCATCCGGTTCCTAGTACTAGTATAGTACCTCTATAGACTATAGTAGTACTACTAGTAAACTTTGCGCTTGGCTGTTCGCTTCTTCGGGAAGTGCAACAATAATAGTACTAGTATAATGTATGCTTCTGGCAATCTGACACCGAATTAACTGTTGCACGTCCACTGCCTGAGCGAAGGACAGCTTGCATTAGTCAAAAGTTTCTCCTTGTCCTGCGAGCCACCGCGCGCAAGCTTCTCCCGTCCTGCAAGCTTCTCCTCGTTCGGCAAGTTGACGGGACACAACAAAGTAATGCTAGTCCATACTGCCTCCTCTCCGGTTAATATGGCTTAATTTCAAACGAGATAAATACACTGTCTGTCACTGTATATTTGTAAAAGTACGGTCAGTGGACTTCATAATACGCTCATTGAAGTCAATATATACATTTTCCGGTGTTTATACGGTCACTAGCTCACCCTGGCTGAGTGTGTGTGTGCATGCACGTGTAGGTTGAGCACTTGAGCGTGACCGTGTGTGTTCCGTCGTGTGCTCGGACATGCATGCATTAGGGCGTCGCGCGCGTTTTTGCGTCCATGTGTACGTGGGACTGTTGCATACACGTAGGGGGATTACGTGTAGGGGCCACTAAAGGAGCAGTCAAATCACATAGTAAGTTAGTCGGAAGAAGCAACCATCATTTCACTCTTCAATGACACGTACGCAATATAAAATGGTTGATATGGAGAGAAAAAGAAAACCACTATATATACACTAGCAGGAGCCTAAGCTACAAGCCTGCTTGCTTGGGTTGCTCTCTTCACAAGCATCGAACGACGGTGACCACACCCTAGTCACATATCCGGCCTGATCCCGCAGCTGGGGGAAGGGAACAATGTTCTGCGTAGACACGGTCGACATCGGCGAGGGAGAAAATCCACAGTCGATGTGTCCCAATCGGGGGTCATCGCGGTATGGGCCGATGCCGCGTCCCAACCGCCCTTCTAGCTACAGCCCGACGTCCGTTTCAAAAATATTAGTGCATGTCAACAAAAATTATACTAGTATCGCTGTTCCGTTTTGAAAAAAGCATATAAGCTGTTACTTCTTACCCAAAGGATCTTTATATCCAACAGACACAAAATATCCATTCGACTGTTCGAAATTACTTTCACTACTGATCTGATGTCGAGGTAATTGCTGCATCGCCACCAAAACCCACCATCTCTTAAGCTAAAGTAGACCGAGATAACCCCTATATTAGCATATTACTAAGATAAAAAGAAGGCGTTGTAGAATCATTTAGGACGTGAGCTTGTCAATCTGAATGTGGAGGGACACCAGCTTAGCCCCGGTCAGCAGCTTGGGCGGAACTGTGAAGAAGGTCAGCTCCTGCATGGCGACGTCACCGGGATCCCTGCTGCTTGTCACCTCCATTTCCACCTTGACGGCGTCGGTCCTGCCTTCGGGCTCCCCCGGCGGGCCGTTCGCCCACAGCTTGGCCACGTAGTGCGGCAGTGGGGATGCCCCCGCTCTGATGCAGACGACCGACACGGTGATAGGCGCGCCGATGTCGAGCACGCCGCCGACCAAGAAAAACGCGCGACCGTCCTCCTCCGCGAATAGCAAGAGCCGTGGCTCCGACAGTGGCATTTGCAGCTGAAGCGCCTTGCCGTACTGGATCCTGTGCACGGGCATGGGATGCACGGTGCTGATGTGGTGGGAGAGCCACGGCAGCGGGCCTTCGTAGCCGCAGACGGGCACGGGGCATTTGTAGGGCGCGAGCGGACACACACCCTGGTGATCGGCGAGCTTGTGGTAAGTGACGTAGAGCCCACAGCCTTCGTGCAGGCACTCCACCCTCACCGAGGAGAGGACGGCGTCCACCGCCGTGTTCCGCACGTCGAAGCCACAGCTGCGCTCGCACTTCTGGCACTGCCGCTGGTTCCCGGGGTGCTCGACGCGGCAGTCCGCGCAAGCCAGGTGCCCTCCCTTGCACTGCACAAATCAATCGAACAACACATCAATCAAGAAACCTGCACCTTGCTCGATCAGCCAAACGGACGAGTTGTATTCGAACCCCATACACTGGAGGCTTCAAGGGGCGGAGGCACAAGGGGCAGTGCAGCAAGGTGAGGTCCATCGAGACCATAGAGAGCTCCATCGTCGGGTCCTGTTCCGTCTGCATGATCTCGCCCTCCTCGTGCACAAGCATCTCTCGCTTTATTAGGGCCGGGGCATTACAAAGCTTTACCGTCACATATTCATACTACTTCAAGGTGCATTAAATCAACACATGCAAGTATCAAAAGGAGAGTCACGGCATGCATGCATGCGTTGTAATTAATGCATCGGTAAAAGCAAATTATTGAAATATATCGAGTGCAGTGCTTTGATGTGTCGCCTCAACTCGTACAAGACCGAGAAGTTTGATTACTACAACGCCCTCTCGCCTTAACCGCACCTGCCTTTGGCTGCATGATAGGTGGGCCACCGACCTGTTGGGCCCAGCTATCATGGACGCAAAGGTAGGAGTAGTAAGTCAATGAAGCTGCGTCCCTCCCTCGCCAATGAGCATGGTGGCTGGCAGGACTAGGAGAAGCTTTCATTCGCTACACGCTCTCCCTCCCGTACGCAGTGGACATGCAGCAGTTCAATCGGTGTCAGATGGCCAGAAGCATACTGTAGTACTCCTCCACTGCAGTAGTACTCCATCATTTTGTTTGACTTCCCGAAGAGGCGAAGAGCCAAGAGCAGCCCGGACGCTCGTGTGGCAGTTTCATGTGTAGATTAGTCTAGGATAGTGTGTACCGTGCCTGTAAGCTTAAAATCGTTGGGGTCGGCTCCATGCTATCTTTTTTTGATTAAAATTATCTTCTGGCCCTACCTGTCATCCTGGTGATTCTAGTTTGCACGCTCATCTGGTCAAGACAGGAATATATATTTTAATTTGTGGTGGGGTAAATGTTAGAGGTTGCAGCAAATGGAGTATTGTACACTGCGGGTCTTTCAGCCAAGTTTAGAGGCAACCATGTGGGGCTAGTGCTATGATGCGTCGCGTCAACTTGTACAACGAGGAGAAGCTTGATTTTACTACTACACGCCTTCTCCCTCGCCCATGCGCGCGGTGGCTCGCAGACGAGGACATGCTTTTGCTTATACTCCACCACTCGATATAACAAGCTATCCCTCCCGCTCGCGGTGGACGGACATGCAGCAGTGGATTCGATACTGTAGAAGCAGTAGTAGTAACATCATTGTTCGTCTTCTCGAAGAGGCGAAGAGCCAAGTACAACCCGAACGTGGCAGTTGCGAACCTTGGAGCACGCATATAGCCAGGCTCTTGCATGAGACAAAATTGCTATGTGAGCCCACTATTGTAGTAAGTACTTGCTAGTATAGCCCTGTAAACCAAAAAGGAGTATTTGCCTCTCTAGAGATTTCAACAAGTGACTAGACTACACCAAGACGGAGTACATATGGAGCAAAATGAGTGAATCTACACCGTAAATAAATACGTAGTAGTTCTCTCGGCCTTGGTTGCGGTGCAAAATATTGAGTATACTAGTACTATCATCTTGAAATTTATATAGTCACCATAGGCACCTCGTCGTCGACGGGGACGTCTCCTGCACGCGATAGACGCGAGCGGCAATCGCCTCCATAGGTGCTTGAATGCCAAGGAGGGAGAGGGTCGCGGTTCCCAAGACGTTGAACGGTCAATGATGCATCCTCAAATTACTCTACATGCAGAGGGAATTAATTGGAGAAGCAGAATAGAGCCAGCACGATGTGAATGCAACAGAGTTTGGATTCTCATATAAAGGCGCCCCACCACTCCAATCCATCTACTCCTTAGTCTCTGCACAACACTGCTCACTCCAATCCAAGACCAAGTAACTAGAAGCTAGAAGCACCTATGGAGGCGATGGACGCGAGCGGCAGTCGGCTGTGCCAAATCATCCAAGGCGCCGGCCTGCAGCCCCGCACCGCGCAGCATTTCCAGACGGTGCTGGCAACCGCCAGCGTCGTAGCCCTCGCTGATGCCGGCTTCGCCTCTCGCATGGACGACATGATGGTCAACCCCATCCGCAAGTTCGCCGCCGTCAAGAAGCGCGCGGACGACCTTGCCGTACTGCTCCAGCCCGCGTGCCTAGGCTCCTCATTGCCTGCCACCCTCATTGGCCTCCACGGTGACGAACTCTTTGAAGCCCTGGTGGCCCTGTAGTTTCCGGAGGTCACGATGAAGAATGTGCACCTCGAGGCCGCGCTCGTCGCGCAATGCCTTGCCATGCAAGAAACCGTCGACCTGCACATGCACGTCTACGAGGAAATCGTCTACATAGGCCACTACAAGGCCAGCGAGGACAGAAAGATGTTGGCCTTCTTCCAGCGGCTGGAATCTTTGGACGCCATTGTTCAGAAGCACGTTGACCTGGCCACGAAAGCCGCTGCTACTTAGCCGCCGTTCGATGCATCTCTTCTTCTTGCCTCCTGTAACCAGCACTGCATCGCCTCGTGGCCTTAATGTTTTATTAGTATAGGAGTATATGGCATTTTTATTCCAGTAGTAACGGTTTCACTGTGAGGTGGGGCCGCAGTTGAGCAAACCGACCATCGGCAAATCCCCACCCCGCCCACCGGGCGTCGGCTGAGTTTAGAATTACTAGAAGAGAGAAACGAGGGAGAAGAGCTAGCTGTAGCACAGACGCTGTTGTCAGATGGGACTCACGTTGATAGAATAGGAGTACTGAGCACTCGTACCTCTTTTTTTTGGGAAAAGCAGTCGTATGTCTAGTACTACCACTAGTTGGGTGCGTGCAACCTATACCTGTCATCACTTTAGGTCTCCTTTTCGAACCGCAGCTACGCTTCACCGTACATATTTTTTCACGCATTTATCCTCCTATATGTACTCCTTGGCTATTTCCACGTGCACACTTTCGCCGAATGTGGGACATAGAGCATCTGGGTCGTAGTGCATGCACGACTCGGAGCATATGCCGGGGTACTTTACATTTCAGACCTCACGAATTACATGCAAACCCCCCACAGAAGAATAAATAAATAAATGAATTACTACATGAAACCAGATTATTTTCGTAGAAACCAGAGCACGCTCATTAAATTTTGGACATAACACGTTTATAAAAAAACTACCGGACCTAAACCAGTCTAAGGGACTCTTTGATTCGCAGGATACTGAAAACACAGAAATGGGGAAAGTATGATGGCGATGAACCGAGACGAGGAGAACTCTACTAACTCAGTTAGAGGTTAGAGTTAGATTCTAACCCTGAACTAACTCTAAACCAAAGAGGTCTATGGATGGCAGGGTTAGATTGACAATAAATGTTCTTTCTCAATCACTGCACAACACTGCTCACTCCAATCCAAGACCAAGTGACCAGAAGCCAGAAGCACCTATGGAGGCGATGGTCGCGAGCGGCAGTTGGCTATGCCAAATCATCCAAGGCGGCCTGCGGCCCCGCACCGCGCAGCATTTCCAGATGGTGCTGGCGACCGCCGGCGTCGTAGCCCTCGCCGACGCCGGCTTCGCCTCTCGCATGGACGACATGATGGTCAACTCAATCCGCAAGTTCGCCGCCGTCAAGAAGCGTGTAGCGAAAGCTCCTACTAGTCCTGCCAGCCACCACGCTCATGCGCGAGTGAGGGGGCGTTGTAGTAATCAAACTTCTCGGTCATGTACGAGTTGACGCGACACATCAAAGCACTGCACTCGATATAAGTCTTTTTACACATTTCAAATGGACTACTACATACGGATGTATGTAGACATATTTTGCTTCGTATGTAGTCACTTGTTGCAATCTCTAAAAAGACTTATATTTGGAAACGGAGGGAGTACAACGCATGCATGCATGCCGTGACCTCCCTTTTGATACTTGCATGTGTTTATTTGATGCACCTTGCCAAATTTTGACTATAATTTAACTAACCAAATTTTCATGCATGTCACAAAAAATTACGGGGCTGTTTGGATTGTGACTATGTTTGTCTTATGTTGCCACATTATTTTTCCCACACTTGCCACACTTTCCTAACTCTAGTTGCTCAAATTGTTAGACACACTTTGGCTTGCCTAAGGGAATCTTGCCACACTTTTTGTGTCTATGACATGTGGGGTTCACTGCTAATAAAAAAATATTGTCTTAGGTGTGGCGAATAAAAAAAGACTTATATTTAGGAATGGAGGGAGTAGAAAATATAAATAATAATGCATGTTGGGGCAACCCACGTTTCCGATAATTTTAGCCGTGGGCTTGTTCACAATTTTTACGGGGGTGGTTGTTCATTTAATGGAGGGACTTGTACTAGACTTGAACGATACAAAGTGCGACCT
Organism: Triticum aestivum; assembly: GCF_018294505.1. Taxonomy (NCBI): domain Eukaryota; kingdom Viridiplantae; phylum Streptophyta; class Magnoliopsida; order Poales; family Poaceae; genus Triticum; species Triticum aestivum. The sequence continues at coordinate 142,131,753 of NC_057808.1, read as the reverse complement.
GGCACCCTCAAAAAAAAAGTGCGACCTGGCACACCGTAACACCACTTGGAACAAGCGGATAACTATCTCAAAAACAATCAACAACTAAAAAAACGGCGACCTGGCACGTACTCCAATTTTAAACAATTGTTTTGATGGAGTGAAAAAGGAAAACTACCCCACTACGTATATATAGGCCGGAGCCTCCGCGCTTGCTTACTAGGGTTGCTCTATTCACACACTCTCATCCTCTCCAGATCTAAACAAGATAGGGGTGGTAACACTGTCTTTCTCCCTTCAAAAAACACTGTCTTTCTATCCTCACCGTTGGTTATAGATCCGGACGTATCCCCCTCCGCCAGTGAAGGGGAGGAGGGGCAGCGTTTAGGCCGTCGTCGACAGCGAGGGAGGAGACCCACTGCCGGCCGCACCGTTATCTCTGGCCGAGCACCAGCGCGAGAGGTCCTCCGATCCCTTCGTCGTTGCCCTAGTGTGGGCGGATCCGGCCTCCCGCCGCCCACCTATCCACATCCCGACGACCTTCAGGTATATCTTCCTTCGAAACCGCCTTAGCTCTACTTCCCCAGCTCGCTACGTCGCTGCATGTGCATTATTTTCTACCTCTCAGCCCCTCTCGATCGGATGGTCCAACGTCACCTCTTTTTTTTTCTTCTATTGTTAGAGGTAAAGCTACTTCATGGAGTCGAATCTTGTACTTGGTTCAAACAAGAAATAAAGTGGAGGTGGGGGAATTTAGTATGTAGTACATCGGACTTGGTACAAATAGGAAGGAAAGGGGGTGAAAGTAGTACAGACTGGTCATCCAACCGGTCTCTTGGTCGAAAATGGAAATATATGGGTAACGCTGTACACAGTGGTATGACTAGGACTAGATTTGTTATCCACACATAGGAGTAGGTGGCTAGAGTGAACAAAAATGGGACCAACCCAGATATGTTTCTTGGATGTTTGTTTCTCTGGGCAACAAACTATGAATCACTACTTTATGCCCCTGTTTAGGTACATGCTGCTGGACTGTTGGTGCACCCACTGTCCCATGCCCTTATACCAAATATTTAGCTGTTCTTAATCTAATGCCCCTGGTAGAAATGAAGCCATGCCACTGTTATAAGCCATGACAAGTTTAGCCAAATGTTTTTGCCTCTAATTGTTTGAGACTCTGACTGTTTCCTCTGTACCTTTTTGTGCAAACAGGGATATCCATTTCACCTGGTTGCTGTTGTGACCTTTTGGTGCACTGCACAAAACTCTTCTTAAAAGAAGTGACTTTTGTGTTGTTTAACTGGAATGTCAGAATGGAACAGTTGGTTCATTTCGGTGGAACTGCACAAAGGGAGATCTGTGTTCCAATCCTCATCATCCATATTGGCACCATAACCTTCCTTTAGGTAAGAATGATATTTAATGCATGTGTTCATCTCTATTTTGCGACTGCCATGAGAAAATAATGCTATTTTTTACTAGTACACTTGTACTCCCTCACTGGCAAAACCATTTATGAAATAGAATGCCAATCATGTACTTGGTTTCACCAACTAGTGAGGAGACTGAGAAACAGAGCATGAAGAGGAAGAATAAGAAGAGTAAACAGTGCCAAGGCGATCTTGCTGAAGCCAGAGGCCTCAGTCGAGGCCATTCAAGGGCTCCGGCAATGACTACCTTACATGTGAGACGATCCTCCAGGGAGCCCTTCCACTTCTGCTGTCTCACTTAATTAATTAGGAGTACTTAAGTACCACTAATTTATTGCTGCCTAATTTTCCTGTCGGAGTTAAACAAATCTTTAGTAGCACCCTATGCTGAATCATGTACATGTGTATGTTTGTCTATGAGGTGAATCATGTGGTGGAGCAGGGAGGGAATGATAACTTTACCCATTAAGATAATGAGGGTGCTTCTATTTTTTAGTGTATGTTTCATCAACTAGTCCCACTATTACAGTAATCTCACTCTCTCAATATATGTGCCAACAGGGATGCTTGATTTTTGTGGAACTGCACAAAAACTTTGGGTGCTTCATTGCCTCAGCAGCTTCCTTCCTTTCCTGTTAGTCACTAATCTCGGCTTGCATTCTTCCTTTGCTGTCAATCGCTTGGCTTATCTCGGCTTCCAGTCAAAGGAAATAGTAATTGATATGCTACCTCACACAGGTTGGTACTGGTCTTTATCCTGATTATTGTGCTTGTCATATGTATTGGTAATTTGGTATTGTGCTACTGTTTGCCGATTTCATAAAGGAGTAACTTGGAGCCTGAACTCGTAGGCAAATCATTACATCGGGTGATTTCAGTAGAACTGCACAAAAAGATCAGATGGACAGGTACTTATGCTGCTGCTATGTACACCAAAGTTCACTCAGACAAGCATCGATGTTGACAAGAAGAAGTGCCGATATTCATTCGAGTATCAACCGGCATCAACCAATTGTCAAACTCCAAGTATTAGGAGAGTGAACGCCAAAAATATTGCTTGGCGCATAGCCTAGAAAAACGCAGTCCAGTCTTTGGTCCCAGCTTGTGCCTTTTGGTTATCTGCACATATGGTAGCGAACTGTATGGCATGGAGTCTAAAGATTCCAGACAAGTTGGTTGATGCGTATATTCATCTGGCACTTAATAAGTCTGCACGCCAGGGATGCTCCATTTCAGTTGAACTGCACAAAAAATTTGGGTGGTTCATTTTCTCAACCGCCTCCTTTCTCGTCTGCAATGTAGAATTTTGGCGAGACATGACCAAGATAAGCCAGTAAACTAGTTGGATGAAAGTAGTGGCCAAGTTGCTCAAACCTCCCTCGGCACGAGGCCACTATTTGAGGATAAACCTACAAGCAAAGTTCAGATTGTCTGTGCTGCCTCTTATCTACTCGGAAGTTTACTCGTACAAGCATTAATTTTAGCAAGAAGTACCTCCGACTGAACACCATTTACCAGTCTGCAATGTAGAATTTTGGCGAGCTACAAGACCAAGATGAGCCAGTAAACTAGTTGGATGAAAGTAGTGGCCAAGTTGCTCAAACCTCCCTCGGCACAAGGCCACTATTTGAGGATAAACCTACAAGCAAAGTTCAGATTGTCTGTGCTGCCTCTTATGTACTCGAAAGTTTACTCGTACAAGCATTAATTTTAGCAAGAAGTACCTCCGACTGAACACCATTTACTAGTCTGCAATGTAGAATTTTGGCGAGCTACAGGACCAAGATGAGCCAGTAAACTAGTTGGATGAAAGTAGTGGCCAAGTTGCTCAAACCTCCCTCGGCACGAGGCCACTATTTGAGGATAAACCTACAAGCAAAGTTCAGATTGTCTGTGCTGCCTCTTATGTACTAGAAAGTTTACTCGTACAAGCATTAATTTTAGCAAGAAGTACCTCCAACTGAACACCATTTACCAGTGTGTACCCTAGGTAATTAAAGTTCGTCCATGGATCATATTGGCTATGATCTCAATCATTTGCATGCATAAACATACTGAACATGTGTATATCTGAATCTTTTTGTGAACTATCTATGAATATTATTGTGTGATCTATCAATCATTTGGATCCATAGACATGCTGAACTTGTGTATATATGAATCTTTTGAGTTGTTGATAGTGAATGTTGGCTATGAATATGAACGTGTCCTGTGAACCTGAGTTTGATACGAATGTTTACCTTTTCTATTGTGCTTGTGTGTGAACTTGTTAGTATGCCTATTGTGGGGTATGTGACGTGTGGGTGTCAACGGCACACCTTCTTCCCGTGAAGAATTGCACCTGCTTTGTTAGGGTAGCAACGGCGCATCAGCTCTTTTTAATTTTTTGCTCTGTCTTGCCCCATCCCCCGCTCAACCCCTGTCGTAATGTTTTTGGCCTCAAAACAAACATAGTACTGCGCTGTTTTTGGGGCTTGATGAAAAATCGAGTGCTGGTTTCTGTAGGTTGGCCCGCCCAGCAAATGTGCTGCTGGTCCACCATGGACTGGGAGGCTAAAAATACAAGTTGTATGGTGCAGAGGCAAGTAAAAAAACGCCATCGAGAGCCATCCACTGAAAAAAAACCTCTCCTGATGTGCTTCTTCAGTTGTGCCGTGGGCCCCCTCTATAATCCAGTTCGCTCGGGGATCTGGTATCATTTTTTTCCAGAGGGCGAACAAGTATCAGCTAGGCCTAGGTTTTGTATTTTAACATGCGTAGCCCATGACATACAGTGACAGTGGTTTCAACTTATTTTTTGAGGTCCATACCGGCCTATGGGCTTTTTCTTAAAGATCGGCAACCCAATGTATTTTTTAACCACATTATATATATTTATATTATTATTATTATCGTATATTTTATAGAGACTTATATATACATTATGAAAACATCCCACGTGTTATTAACTTATAAAAGTAAATGTTTAACAGAAGTTGGCAAGGAAAATCCTGGTTGTTTTTGACTCACAGACAAGGAAAATCCTTGTGATTGCGTACAAAAGCTTGCGAAGATTTTAAGGACCAATGTAATAATAACGCGCTCATTTTTATTTTGAGCAATAACTCGCTAATTTGTTAATTATGTATATAAAAAATGTGCCTCTCTGGTTTATTTTTGATATTAATTGCTCCTTCTAACATAACATTATATATATAACGAGCCCAGCTATTTCGTGTATTTGAAGGAAGTGCAAAGGGGCTGGGATTTCTTAGATAATATAAATGGGCCGCATTGACGCGAAATTATTTGTTCACCCAGCCCAGCAAATGGACGTACATTCTAGAAAACATGGGTTAAATATATGCCACATTTTTGCAAGCTGACATGTGGGCCAGTAGGTCGAAGCCTACGCAGGGCGTTGTCAACTTGGTCGGCATGCACCTTCAATCTCTCGTTTTCTTCCTCCAGCGTCGCCGGGACCACCTGGTCCCGCCTCCGTCAGCTAGCGGCTCTGCTTAGCACGCATCGCTGCGAAGTGCTACCCCACCGCCGGCCAGGCTATCCCTCACCCCTCCACACCTCCTGTTATTCTCCACCGACTGCAGCCCCACACCGCACCAGAACCAGTTATAACCCTTCTCCTCCACTCAATCTGCGACTCCACTGCCGCATCTTCCCATCTCCGAGTCGTTCCCGTCCGGAGCCTCGCCGTCGCCCACTGCCTCGCTGCGCTCGGTGCGGCGTGGTCAACAAACGAGAGTCATTGGAAGAGGACTGTACGTGGAGAGCCTGACGGCTGGGACTCACGAGGTCCATGGTCGCACGCAAGGAAAGTTCCTACTTATTAAGCTAAAAAAATGTTTCCTCCACCTAACAGCTGGGACCCACCGGCTGTATCTTCGCACGGAAGGAAGTGCCTCCTTGTTATGCGAAAAAATTATTCCTCCCGTTGACAGCTGGGACCCGTCAGATCTGGTGGCTGACTTGTGGGCCTACTAAGCGGACGTGTACGCAGGGCTTTGTCAACTTAATCAACAAATGATTCTAGCAGTTGGACCGTTGGATGTTAATCCAACAGCCGTCCTCCTTCTTCAACCTCTGTTCTTGCTCCTGTCTCCCGTGGGCGGCACCGCGGCTGTGCTGCCGCGCACCCGAACCAGTAAAGTTTCCCACTCCTCTCCATCTGCGACTCCACTGCCCCGTCTTCCCCATCTCCGGGTTGTTCCAGTCTGGGGCCTCGCCATCGTCCACCGGCCTTTGGTGCGCTCGGCACGGTATGGTCAACGTGGTCAACAACCGAGAGTTATCGGAACATGACTGTACGTGAGAGGCTGACAGTGGGGACGCACCACGCCCATGGATGCATGCATGCAACAGAACGCGGCGTGGTCAACGTGGTCAAGGAACGACTTCCATCGGAAGTGTACTATACGTGGAGAGGCTGACAGCTGGGTCCACAGCCACAACAAAGAAGTGCCTCCTTATTACGCGGAAAATAATGATTCCTCCACCTAACAGCAGGGACCCACCGGACGGGCCACCGTATTTTGCGAAAAAACGTTTCCCCCCTGACTGCTGAGACCCATCGGACGGGTCACCGTATTTCACGAAAAGGACGTTCCCCCCGCTGTCAGCTCGGACCCACCGGATGTGCCTCCTTATTACGCACAAAAAAAATGAATACTCCCCCTACTAGTTGGGACCCACCTTGGTGGGTGGCTGACTTGTGGGCCTACTAAGTTGACGGGGATGGAGTGCTTTGTCAACTTAGTCAATATGAACGATTCTAGCTCCAGTGACCATACGATGTCCGTCCAACGGCCATAGTGCTTCTTCAACCTCTGGTCTTGTTGCTCCAGCCGCCCAAAGCAGCGCCGGTCGTGCCGTATGCTCCTACCTCCTGTGGTCGGCTGTGCTGCCGCGGAGGCCTCACTGCCCCTATTATTCCCACCGCTGGCCAGGCCATCCCTCTACTCATCCACACCCCCTGTTATTCTGCGGCGACGACAGCCTCACACCGTAGCAAACCAGTGAACCCTCGTACTCCTCTACGCGTGGGCATCCACTACCGCGTCTTCCCCGGCTCCGCGTCGTCCCCTTCCTAGGCCTCGCCGTCGTCCACCGCCCTGGTGCTCTCGGCGCGGCGTGGTCAACATGGTCAAGGAACGGCTTCCATCGGACGTGGACTGTACGAGGAGAGGCTGACAGCTAGGTCCATGGCCGCAGCAAGGAAGTGCCTCCTTATTACGCGCAAAATAATTATTTCTTCACCTGACAGCGGGGACCCACCGGACGGGCCACCGTATTTCGCAAAAAAAAGTTTCCCCCTGATTGCTGGGACCCACCAGCTACATCTTCGCACGCAAGGAGTGCGTCCGGGCAAAAAAATGATTCGCCCCTTGACTGCTGGGACCCACCAGCTACATCTTCGCAAGCAAGGAAGTGCCTGGCAGTGGGGACCCACTTGGTCGAAGCGTACGTAGAGTTGTCATTCTCGTCGCGAATGTGTACGTACATACTAGTCGATGTAGAGGCGCGCATGTGTCGTAGTAGAGGCGTGCACGTAGCATGTACACGTACGTATAGCAGCTAGTGTGCAAGAAAGAAAATACGGCCACGTACGTACATACGGGCAGGGTCTCGAACGCCTACTCGCGCATATGTATGGCCAGGGCTCGTGCACATGGCTTGGTCGGAACGGAGAAACAGCGTCGTCGTCGTGTTCATGGGGAGCCAACCGGCCGGGTCGGAACGGAATGCGTCGTCGTGCTCATCGGGAGGGCTTGGACGGAACAGCCGATGGAAACGAGGCCTGGCGTACCGCAGAACAAAGGAAACGGCCTTGTGTTCGACCGGCCACGTTCAAAATGGGATCCTGTTCATCAGGAGGGGTCTGGCATACCGCAAAACGGAGGAAACGGACCTCCTACGGTCGAAACGGGGGTCCTGTTGATCGGGAGGGGTGTGGCGTACCGCAAAACGGAGGAAACGGACTTGTGTTGGAGCGCTACGGTCGAAACAGGGGTCCTCTTCATCGGGAGGGGTGTGGCGTACCGCAAAACGGGACTCCACGAGATACCGTTCATCTCCACCGTCGACCCCCTCCAGCCTCCACGGGCTACTGTTCATCCACCGTCGACCTCCTCCAGCCTCCACCTACGACTGTTCATCCACGGGCTCCTGTTCATCCAGCCTCCACCACGCGCTACTCCACCGGCTACTGTTCAACCAGCCCTCTCCACGGGCTCCTGTTCAACCACCCCTCCATGGGCTACTGTTCATCCAGCCCTCCACCGTCTACTGTTCATCCTGCCCTCCACGGGGTGGTCCTGTTCATCCTGCCCTCCACGGGGTCCTGTTCATCCAGCCCCAACCGGCTCGAACGATCGGGGTCCTGTTCATCCACCCCCACCGGGAATTGTTCATCCAAACCCCCCAGCAACGCTCACTGTTCATCCAGAGGCAATGCCATGGGGTCCTGTTCATCCAACCCCACCGGGAACTGTTCATCCAAGCCCCCCCCAACAACACTCACTGTTCATCCAGAGGTAGCATCGATCGGCTTCAGTTAGCAGTAGTAGTGAAGGAATCGCTCGATCGGGTTCAGTTAACAGCCATCGATCGATCGCTCGGGTTCAGTAACGCGTAGCCTGCAGTGCAATCGCTCGGGTTCAGTTAGAGCCCAACGCCTCACTCGGGTTCAAGTAGAGCTCAACGCCTCGCACACACGCATGTACGTACAAGAGAAACGCGCATCGCTCAGCCCCTGACCACCCACCGTAATCGGGGACTCCCCGATATTTTCCGCGCCCTCGCTTCTACCACGGTTTTTTCCATCATGGACGGCCCAAAGAATGTCATGCAGCTGCGTCTCCGGCCCGCCTAGTACGAAAAGCCCATTTTCTGTCATGATTTTTTGTCATAGAAGTAGGACCCCACCACATCTATGATGATACCGGGTTTTGTCACAATTATCGTCATAGAAGTGTCATAAGTATGACAGAAAAGATTTTTGTTCGGCCCAAAATGTCACGGATGTGTATTTTTTTGTAGTGACATGCGCCAGCGCAGCCGACGCCATCATCAATAGTGGGCCACGGGAGGCCAGCGCCAACCCCATCCAGATCACCGACGGCGGCGGCCGGACGCTGCGGCCTTGCTCCGGGCCCGGCAAGAGCTCGGGTGCACGTAGCTATCGTCGCTCGTCTCCGGGGTCTCGTATGGCTCGGGAGACTCGCTGGACTCCCAAGCGCCACAGCTACTGCTGGAGGAGCCGCTGGAGAAGCCAGCGGCACGCTCGGCACTGGCCGCTGCACCATCCCGACGACCCCCTCTAGGGCAGCAGTCCAAGCGGCGGCCTTCCGCATCGAAGACCTTGAAGAACATCGTGGATGCGCCGTCGTACTCGAAGTGGATCGCGAGGGCGCCCTCTGAACGGCAAACCCGAGCAACCTCGCCCCAGCCGCGGGTCATGAAGATCTTGCCTGGGGAGACAGTTTCGACCTCCGCTCCAGTCGCCGGGGCGTCGCAGTCGGCGTGCTGCAACCAATGCTCTAGGGGGCCCCTCGGCGGCATCTCGGCGGAGAAGAACTGCGGGAAGCGGATCCAGGTGCGCGGGGGCATCGCCGCCCACATCACGAGCTCGTGCGAGGAGTCTGTGGCGTGGACTCCTGGGGCGACGGCGTGCGTCACCATGGCGCGGCAACCACGGCCCCGGCGTGGGCGGAGGAGCTCATTGCTTCTCCCTCCGGAGCCCTCAGCTTGGGCCTACAGAGGCAGCGGGTACCCGGGAGGAGGTCGCTCGTACCAAGGCCTCGACACCCCTGACCTCACGACCATGTCACGGCGGTGGCTCGGCCTCTTCTTCGGCGGAAGTGGCCCGGGCTCATCGCGGGAGGTTTTTCCTTTCTCTACGGCCGAGAACCTTCGAATAGGCGCCATGGGGGTTGCTGCTAGCAATGGAGCGAGGAAGAAGAAGCGAGCGGAGCAAGAAGAGATGAGCAACGGGGGCTCCGCCCCCTCCTCATTTATAGCAGGGGAACGCCAACCGGTGATCCCCACGATCATAGGTAATGATGATATTTTTCCTGCATGCAGCAAGGACTCGTCAAATCGGGCAGTTGCCGAGGCAGCGTGGGGAAGCGGAGACGCCCACGTTCAATCAATCGCCACGCGTCGACCAAGGCCACAGGCTGTTGGGGCCCGCGGCGCTCCGCACTTGCCCTTTGGCTTCGCCTCGAAGCCAAGTCCGAGCGCGCCTTGGGCCCGGGGGCTTCTGTCGGCGTCCTGGGAACGGGGGTCCCCATACTTGCCTGCCTGCGGCCCGCGGCGTGGCTCCAACAGCGGCCCTGTACGGCCCATCTTCACCAGCAAACACTCAAGACCCTTGCGAGGGGCCAAGCCTCGCGAGGCGGATGACACAAGACCTTCTCGGGAGCGTCCTCACCAGGCTGGCTCGCGAGGGGCGGAGAGATCAAGGCAAGGGACACCTCGCAAGGTTCCTGTGAAGCAAGCCATGACGACTGGAGCCAGGCGGGTGCTAGGCGGGCGCCAGCGCATGCAGTGTCCTTGTTTCCTCTTTGGTGCTAAAGGGGCAAGCGCAGGCGAGGAGTCCCGAGGCATCAGGCAAAGGTTTCCATATCGGTGCAACGAGACCAAGACCAGGAGGACCGCAAGACGGAGGTCACCATGGAGCCCAAGATGGCGTCACCACCAGAGCCTTTGGCAGGCGAAGACCACCTTTAGTCAGGATAACTCGTACTAGTTGTCTCCCTTCGAATTTGGCAGTTGTGGGCTCCTTTCCCGCTCAATATTTGGGGAGTGGACCAGGGCCTCTATAAATAGGACTAGCCACCACAGTAGGAGGGGGGAACTCATCTTGGACTAGATCCATTCCATCCTCACACTCACCAAGCACAAGAACACCTCTCCTTAGGAGGCTGTTCTTCCCCTGTAACTGTTCATCCTCAGCCGAAGAGGCAATCCACCACACCACACTGGAGTAGGGTATTACACCACAACAGTGGCCCGAACCAGTATAAATCTCGTGTCTCTTGTGTTGCGGGTTCGTCGAGCTAAGCTTTGAGATCGCAGTGAGGCCGAGGGCGTGATTAGGTAGGGAGAGATCTTCGTGTGCACCCGAGTGTTCGAACCTCAAGGGTTTTGCCGGAACCCGAAATCCGACAGCCGCTCCTACAAATATCATAGCACTATGGTCAGCACACATCATTTATTCTTTCCGAATATACAGCAAGTCACCACATACCTTGCTTGTCCTCCAGCTGCCTTTGTACAAGGCCGAGCTCTTCTTCGGCCCGCTCCAGACTCCGCTTCAGTCCAGAGACGTCAACAACATGAGAGGTTGCGGCCAGCAACGATGCCTGCTTATTCACATAAGACATATTTAGTTAGTTTCCTGCGAAAATTACTTGATCCTCTGTCCGGCTTTTCTCAGGGGCTAGTATCTATACTATGACTTTCTCTTTTGCGTCGCTTACCTCAAAACCTGTCAGTAGGCTGGTGCAGGCTTCGGTCAGTCCGCTCTTGACGGGCTGAACCCTCTCAACCACCATACCCATAATGATACGGTATTCCTCCACAATGGAAGCGCCTCGTAGCGCTTCTAGCAGATTATCCGGTGCCTCTGGATGGACATAGGTCATGGGCGGAATAGGCACACCTCCTCCCTTTGGAGGAGGCTGCTCGCTTGATTCCGGAGCCGTGTAGGTCTCCGGGATGGTATCCGGCTGGGGGCCGAATGGGATATGGCCCCCATCGCCAGTCTCCATGGGGGCCTTCTCCCCCAGGTGTCCGGCGGTCGAGGAGTCATCCTCTGGCGCCACCCTGACGACCTCCTGAACCTCTCCCTGACCGGGGAAGGTCCTTTCAGACAGCACCTTGGCGTCACCCTTGGCCTTGGGAGAGTGATCCATCGGTGGTGACTCGTTGGCCATCGCCTTTGAATCCAGCGAACCCCCTGAGGAGGATCGCAAGGAGCTGTCGCGGGCCGGACTGCAATTGCATAATTCAACATGTTAAAACTACGAAGTAGAGAGGCCGGATATATGGACGCATCAGGGTTTCTTAGTACTCACGATGCGGCCAGGGGCTTGTTTCGGGGGCGCGGCTCTGGGCTGCTGTCGACGTCCCACACGGAGTTATCCGCGAGGGAGCTCTTCCCCCTCTTGGACGCCTCTGCCTCCAGATTTGTGGAGACCACCCTCTTCTTCCTCCCCCCTCAGGGGGAGAGCTACTTTCCTCCTCGTCGTCGTCGTCTTCGGCGGCGGAGGAGAGAGTCTCGTTGTCTTCGGACGTCATGTATGAAGCTCCTTTGCGGCGGGGGCCACTCCGGACCCCCTTGGCCTTCTTCTTGGCCTTCTCCGGCGCCTGGTAGGCCGCCGGAACCAGCATCTTCGTCAGAAGCGGGATTGCTGGTTCCTTGGGCAGCGGAGCCGGACACCGAATTCGCTCCGCCTTCTTTGTCCAACCCTGAAAAAGTAAATAGTTAGGCTTAGATATCCTCCACGACTAAGCAAGTAAAGTATGCGCCCTGAAACGTGAAATACTTACCGCACTGGCGGGATGGGCCAGGGCGTGCCCACGGTCCTCGGTTGTCTCCGGCGGCATCTCGTTGCCCTTGAAGAGCAACTTCCAGATATCTTCGTGCGTGGTTCCGAAGAGCCTTTCCAGGGTCTGGTGCTTCTCCGGATCGAATTCCCATAAAGGGCAAGTCCGGCTCTGGCATGGAAGGATCCGGCGAACTAGCATCACCTGAATCATGTTGACGAGCTTGACGTTTTTGTCCACCATGCTTTGGATGCACATTTGTAGCGCTATCAGCTCGTCCGACGAGGACTAATTCGGGCCCTTTTCTATCCAGGAGGTGAGCCGCATTGGAGCTCCGGACTTGAATTCGGGAGTCGCGGCCCAGGTGGCGTCGTGGGGCTCTGTGATATAGAACCATAGTTTTTGCCACTCTTTGTCGGTCTCCACAAAAGTACCTTTGGGCGATGTGACATTGGGCATCTTGCTCACCATGGCACCTCCGCACTCCGCATGTTGGCCGTCCACCACCTTCGGCTTCATGTTGAAGATCTTAAGCCACATTCCGAAGTGGGGTGGAATGCGGAGGAAGGCCTCACACACGACAATGAATGCCGAGATGTTGAGGAAGGAGTTTGGGGCTAGATCATGGAAATCTAGCCCGTAATATAACATGAGTCCGCGGACGAAAGGGTGGAGAGGAAACCCTAACCCATGGACGAAGTGGGGGATGAACACCACCCTTTCATGGGGTTTTGATGTGGGGATGATTTGCCCCTTGGCCGGAAGCCGATGGGCGATTTCCTTCGCCGGGTACCCGGCCTCCCGAAGCTTGGTGATGTCCTTCTCCTTGATGGAGGAGGCCATCCACTTGCCTTGCGCTCTAGATCCGGACATGGTCGAGTGCTTTCTCAAGGCGGAAAAGATGAGAACTTGGGCGCTGGAGCTCGAGAGTGGGAGGACAGAGATAGAGAGAAGGCGTGGGTGAAAGAAGGAAATCCTTATCTCCTTATAAAGGCAGTGAATATCAAGCGCCTCCCCACTAGCCTTAAAACTCGCCTGTTCCCAAGGGTCGTGCAGACGGCACGGTTGGATTACCGACGCCCGTATTGATGGGAATCCCGCAATAAGGGGACATGATTTCTGCTTTGACAAGACGTGCCAGTGAGACCGCATCTCGAAGCGACAGGCCAAAAAAGGTTCGAAATAATAACTGGGTGGTGACGTGGTATCACGCTACAAAAGTGGTCAGCGGATTGAACTCGTGAAATATTATACTCTCTGCGGTTATGCGTGGTGCTCATTTTGCAGAGCCGGACACGGTCATTGTGCGAAGACTGTGTTGGAGTATTCGGAGAAGGAACCTGCCTTGCAATGCCAAAGACAATATGCGCACCGGACACATCGTCATTGAAGCCTGGTTCAGGGGCTACTGAGGGAGTCCTGGATTAGGGGGTCCTCGGGCATCCGGACTATGGTACATGGGATGGACTGATGGGCTGTGAAGATATAAGACCGAAGAATCTCTCCTGTGTCCGGATAGAACTCTCCTTGGCATGGAAGGCAAGCTTGGCATCCTGATATGAAGATTCCTTTCTCTGTAACTGACTTTGTACAACCCTAGTCCCCTCCAGTGTCTATATAAGTCGGAGGGCTTAGTCCATAGAGGCAAGAAGAATAATCCTAGTCATACATGCTAGACTTTTAGGGTTTTAGCCATTACGATCTCATGGTAGATCTATTCTTGTAATACTCATATTCACCAAGATCAATCAAGCAGGAAGTAGGGTATTACCTCCATAGAGAGGGCCCAAACCTGGGTAAACATCATGTTCCCTGTCTCTTGTTACCATCGACCTTAGACGCACAGTTCGGGACCCCCTACCCGAGATCCGCCGGTTTTGACACCGACACACGTCGCCACACAGGCGCTTGCCTTGTTGGCGGGTTGATCGCTGTGTTGGAATGGCGGTGGAGCCTTGGCAGGTGGGGCCCTAGCTGCGGCCCCGCATATGTCCCCCACAAGGTCCTTGCCGGGGTCTCGTAGGTATCCCCAGCAAGGGTCTTGCCGGGGGTCTCCGTCTTCTGGTCCTCATCTAACATTGTATGTTCTTGGTCTTCACAAAGATCTGCATGCCACCATGGAGGTGCCTCCCGAGCCTTGGTTCCAATGTGGTTGATGACGCCGGAACTCTCAGGCTCAGGGCGGCGGCTCTGCTGGTGTTGGGCGAGTTGCCCCGGCAAGGCTCTTGCCGGGGCTGTGAAGGCCACCTCGGCAAGGGCCTTGCCGGGGGAGTTTCACCTCGCCCCTTAGCTCTTCATGCTTCTGGTCTTGAGCATGGCTCCGGTAATCTTTGCTTCTTCTGCCCCACCAAGCGTGGCCACGGGCATGGGGCTGCGACTGCCCGCGCACAAGTAAAGGGGTACAAAAAGGGACCCCTACTTTTGTACACCGACAGGAGCCCCCGGGCATGGGCCACATATAAGCGTGGGGCATTATTGGGCCAGGCCCAGGACGGTGCGCGGGTGCGCTCGCAGAGTTTTTACTATAGTAACTCCCTCGCTCGTTGCGCTTCCCCACGACCCACGTTCAATGCACGACATGGGGATCGTGCATGGAGCGGTTGCGGCACGCATGCGTCACATCATGGTAAAGAGGCGGCCTGCGCCTTCCCCATAAAAAGAAAAACCGCAGGCACGCTGCTCATTTACCCCTGCACCTTTTCCAATCTCGAAACCACCGTTCCCCTCTTCTTCCTCAGGCAAAAGATTCGAAACTCTCACCTCTGCTCGCCACTGCCGCGCCCCCATTGCTCTTGGTTCTTCGCCCTCTTCCAGCCTCCATGGCACCCAAAACCAGCAAGGGCAAGGGAGCGGCCAAGGACGCCGGGGAGAAGGAGGTGCCGGAGAGTGAGCTGGCGGTGCTGCGGACGCAACACGCCTATTTCCCCTTGACGGTCGATGCGGTCCACCTCAGGGACTACTTCAAGCCCCTGTGGGGGAGGGCGACGACTGGGCACCCTGCCACGCATATCATCCCTGCTGATTTCGCCAAAGCCGGCCCAAATCGGTATCCCTTCTTCGTCAATTACTTTTCTTGCGGGCTCTGCCCCCCTTTATCTGATTTCTTCAACGACATCATGCACACCTACGGCTTCCACCTCCTTGACTTCACGCCGAATGCCGTGGCGTGTATGGCTCTCTTCGCCCATCTCTGCGAGGGCTTTGCCAGAGTGCTCCCCAGCACGGCGCTCTTCCGCCACTACTTCTATCCTCGCATCCAGCCAGGGGATGCCATTTCTGCGAGCATCGCCTGGATCCCGAGGTCCCAGGAGAAGGGAACGTACCCGGAGGGTGCCCAGAAGGAGAGGTGGGAGGAGTGGCGGGGCCGGTGGCTCTGGATCAAGGAGGAGGATCCGTAGGAGTTCTGTCGGGTTCGTCAGAGCCCATCGACCCGCCGCAGGGACTGGAGCGACCTCGACGCCAACGAGAAGAAGCTCTTGGTCGCCACCACCAGGATCCATCGCCTCACCATGGCCGGGCTCACCCTCAAGATGATTGGGGCAGATTTCACATGTTGCCGAATCACCCCGCTGCACAATAAGGGGAGGCCGGCCTGGGACTTCAGGAATGTGGCCGACGTCATGAGGCTCCGCCCTGGCCTGAAGCATAACTTCACGGTGATGGGGCATGCCCATTTTTGCCAGAGGCTCTTCCAGCTCAATGTGAGCGACGATGGCTGGGCTGAGAGGACCGGCAGGGCCACGAAGTCTGGCAAGGCCGTCAATGGGGCCCATGTTTGGGTTGTCGGCGGGAGTGGTCCCGTTGAGCAACAACTCTCGACAGTCCGCCATTATCGATATGATGCCGGACTTCAACGCGCACGGCCTCGACCCAGCCTGGGCCGAGCCACCAGTAGAGAAGGTGCAGGAATTTTTTGACAACTTGTCGGAGAGCTATGTTCGCGACGAGCCGAAGCTCATCCGTGACACCACCAAGGAGGAGCTGGATTACATCACCGCCAGTGCGGTGGAGGCAGCGCTTGCCAAGGAGGCCAGCAGCGTCGGTGCCATGGTGGACGAGGCCGATGCGGCCGTGGAGTAGAAGGAGCTCGCCCAGTGGGCGGAGTCTGCCGGGGAGGCCAGCAGCGCTGGCGCCGGGTCCCCCTTATCAAGGACGCGGGCGAGGAGTCGCCCGAAGAGGAAGCCGAAGCAGACGACCATCTATCCGCGGGGAAGAAACGCGTCCTGCGACGGGCCCGCTCCAGCGAGCCGGGCAGGACCGTGCAGCGGCAACCGGCTCAGGAGCAGCTCGTGCGCCAGACGAGGGCGACGAAGGCCGCGGCAGCGAAGAGGGTGGTGAAGGCCGCGGTGGCAAAGAAGACGGCGACTGCCTCCTCCTGTCATTACGCCCGTGTTATCCTCATTTGATTTGATGTCGTCTTGACAGGGACGTGGAGACGCTGGCCCAAAGGGTGGCGAAGAGGGCCAAGGCCTCGACGGCGACAAGCCCCCGGCGGGTTCTTCGCACACGCCGGTGTTGGTGGATAGCAGCCCGGACAGCAGCCTCCGACGCAGCCCCCGATTCAGCCCCCGGCGTGAGTTCATCATTCACTCCTTCACTGATGAACATTGGGGTGTGAATCCTTGATGCTGACCTTGCCGGGTTTGTAGGAGGAGAAAGGCAGCAGGAGGAGCCGCCGAGGGCCACACCCAACACGCCGCCCCCCTCGACTACGCCGCCCTGAGGGGCGTCCCCAGCAAGGGCATCCACCACCGAGCCCACGCATATGGAGGAGGAGGTGAACTTGGGTGCCGGTGGTTCTACCCCGGCAACGAATGCTGGCGGGGAGGGCACTACCTCTTCCCTGTCCGGCGTGGGTAAGTTGTTTGCTTCCCTTCGCTGTTATTTCTCCTTTTTTTTGAACCTTGACCGTGGCCCCGGCTCATTCCTCTTCTTGGTATCCAGACCCTTCCTCGGCGGACCGGGAGGACATTGACACCGTCATCGAGGAGGTCGCCAGGGACGTCGAGGCCGAGGCTGACAAGATCACCGCCGAGGAGGCCACCAAGACCGCCGCTGAGGGTGCCGGCAAGGGGCCTGCCGGGGAGGCCGGCAAGGCCGCTGCCGAGGAGGCCGGCAAGGGGCCTGCCAGGGAGGGGGTGGTCGATGACCAACCTTCCTTCTCTGCTGCCTCCGGCTCAGGCAAGTACTTGAAGGTGGCCGACGACCTGTTCGTCCACCTCCCGGGGACGGTGAGCACCAGGGCGCCAACTGAGGGGGAGGTGTTCGACGACAAGGCACTCGCCGCCGCCGGGCTTGAGGTTGTTGACGAACCGAGCTCCATCCCAAGAGGAGCAGCTCCTTCGGGCCATGGGCGTCAACTTCCAAACGCTCCAGGCGCTCCACCATGCCCGCCTGGACAAGGAAAATCCAGGATGGCGGCTGCGGACAAGGTGGAGACGGATCTTGAGGAGCGCGTCACCGAGACGCAGTTCTGGTTCCGCAAGGCCCACGAAGAACTGAACGTCGCCCATGATTTGCTGCCGAGCACAAAAAGGAGCTCATCCTGAAGCAGGCAGACGTCGAGAAGGCCCAGGAGGCGGTGAAGGAACAGGCCGCCAAGGACGAGGCCACTCGGCACCAACACTAGGCTCAGCTGAACTCCCAGGAGGAGGACCTTGCCACCCGTGAGGAGGCGCTCGCCGCCACACTCTGCGGCAAGGATGAGGAGGTCAAGAAGCTCATCGCGGAGCAAATCCAGGAGCTGGAGCAAAGGCACAAGGTGGCACTCAATGCTCAGGCCCTGGTCCATGCCGACAAGGTGAAAGAGGTGGAGGTGGAGCGGGATGGGCTGAAGAAACAGGTCTTGGAGCTGACGGAGGAGAGGGACACAGCCAACGGCGCTTTGGCGGAGGCGCAGACCACAGTCCTCGGCAAGGCCGAGCTACTCTCCAAGGCCAACGACTCCATCAATGACCTGAAGCTGAAGCAGGAGGGCTTGGAGGGGAAGCTTTCAGAGGCCGGGGCTTGCGAGGAGACCCTGAACAAGGCCTGGAGGAGGAGAAATGGCTGCAGAGGGACGGCGTCGCCGAGTACGAGGAGTACGCGAAGGGCGTGAACCTCTGGTTCAGCCGCCTCGTTGCTGTCGCAGGGAAACTCACCGCCCAGCAAGCCGTCATGGGCATGCCAGACGTCAAGCTCTCCGAGGACAGGAACACAAGCCCCAACGTCAGGCTGACCTTGTTCTTCGAGCACATCCTCGACGCCCTGGAGCAGCTCCGCTCCAACCGGGCGGCTTATCTGGCCAACGAGGCCTGGAGGCTCTGCCGGGGCACCCTAACCAAGGTGTTCACCAAGGTGCCCACCAAGGTGGCGTTCTGGAACCCCACCGTCAACTTTGCCGACGCGTTGGAGAGCTTGCCGGAGGAAACGGACCTCACAGTGCTCAAGGAGCGTATCAAGCCCATCATCGACTGCGTCGACGGAGTCGAGAGGGTGGAGGGCCAGCACCGGGACTAGGCCCCCCGTTTCTCGTCGCTGCTGCGAGTTCAAGACCAAGACAATTTTATCTTAAGTTAGAACCGCAACGATTATTTGATGTAATATAACTTTGCAGTACTTTAAGATCAAGCACGCTATCTTCCCGTTAGATCCTTCTTTGTATGTTTGCACCCTATGCTTGGTCGGATAAGGCTGCCGGTGCGTAAACCCAAGTCGGGGTGCTTTGAGGATGGGTCCTTAGCAGCCTGCCGGGGGGCGCTTGTTGCCGGGCAAGCCACCTTGCCGCCCCCAGCGCAGTCGCTTGAACTGTCGAGGGGACTCGAAACAGAACAAGAGCGTTGCTAGTAGCGGGTAGGCCACCTTGCCGTTCTTAGCGCGGCCACTTAAACTGTCGAGCGGGCTCGAAACAGAGCAAGCGTGTTGCCAATAGCGGAAGGGTCCCATTACGTGCAGGTTTCCCATACAAGGAACGAGATCTTTCGAGGAAGACAGACCCATAAAAATGAAATTACTCAAAATTTTGTGTGGCTTACCTTTTCATGGCCACGCGGATGACTGTCGCTGCTGCAGACGACACCAGAGGGCGGCTGATAGACGTCGCCTTCTCCTCTCGAGCCATCCCCATGAAGAAGTCGATGCGCTGACCTTCAAACTAGATTTGCACAGCTTGCGCCCCCTACCTGGCGCGCCAAAGATGTCGGTGGAAACGACACCTATGGGATCACGGGGAATCCCTTCTATGGTCGGCGGGCGCGGGGCTGTGGAAAGAGCGGGTTTAAGGGATCAACACGGGAGATTTATCCAGGTTCGGGCCGCAAGTGATGCGTAACACCCTACTCCTGCTAGCTTGGGTTTATCTGGTGTTCTTGGACTAGCTACAAAGCGTGCCCGGTCCAAAAAGTCCGAATCAGTATGCCGCGGGCCTCCTTTTATAGTCAAAAGGGGCCGCCACAATGGTACACAGGAGGTGGAAAGTTGTATAGTGGTCGAGTTTATTGCCTGACATCATAGGACAAAACGCATTAAGTACGCTACTTAGGTGTCCTCTTGCTTTATCGGGGGCGCTAACGAAGCCCGTCCCGTCCGTTGCCGCTTCACCTCGCTCTGACGCGCGCCTAGGCTGACTAGGCGCGCAGCACCACGCTGGTTGGCTGGCTGCTGAGTTGGCACAGTGGCAGAGTCTTCACGAAGATCTGCATGCCACCACGTAGGTGCTTGCTAAGTTGGCCTGGAAGCTGCACATCGCCACGCAGGCGGTTGCCTTGTTGGCGGGTTGATCGCTGTGTTGGAACGGCGGTGGAGCCTTGGCAGGTGGGGGCCTGGCTGTGGCCCCACATATGTCGCCGGCAAGGGCCTTGCCGGGGTCTCGTAGGTGTCCCCGGCAAGGGTCTTGCCGGGGGTCTCCGTCTTCTGGTCCTCATCTAACATTGTATGATCTTGGTCTTCACAAAGATCTGCATGCCACCATGCAGGCGCCTCCCGAGCCTTGGTTCCAATGTGGTTGATGACACCGGAACTCTCAGGCTCAAGGGCGGCGGCTCTGCTGGTGTTGGGCGTGTTGCCCAGGCAAGGCTCTTGCCGGGGCTGTGAAGGCCACCCCGGCAAGGGCCTTGCCGGGGGAGTTTCACCTCACCCCTCAGCTCTTCATGCTTCTGGTCTTGAGCATGGCTCTGGTAATCTTCCCTTCTTCTGCCCCGCCAAGCGTGGCCACGGGTGTGGGGCTGCGACTGCCCGCGCACAAGTAAAGGGGTACAAAAAGGGACCCCTACTTTTGTACACCGACAATTGACGTGACAACATGCTGCGCGTGAGGTGACACAAGAGTGCCGGCAGCGTGTTTGGTTCACCAAAGTGAGCCTCACCCCTCTCGTAGTACAACAACACTCTCCCATTCTCTATAAAACCACTCTCACATTCTGTACAAAATCACTCTCCCATTCTCTCCCGGTCTCCCCGCCCCCCATCCGCTTCCTTGTTTCGATCCATTTGGTACGATGAGCGATGAGCTACTAGAGCTGCTATACTTCATTGCAATTAGTCAAAAGGAAGACGCTGAAAATTTGATCTCAACAAGGATGCTCTTCAAGATAGCTGGATGAAGGAAGGAACCAGTGAGGCCCCTCCTATGAGTATTCGTCCCGTCACCCTGTATGATGACTTCGATCTTTATGGGGTTTTTGAAGTCTTTTAGAGTTTGCATGTGGTAATGAAGCCGATACCCCAGTTTGTTCGGGTATTGTGGACTTCAGATTTGGAGTACCACTTATCTGTCGAAATCTTTCATCATTTACTTCAAACAGTTGATTGATCATACATTGAGTACCATTTAACTGGAATTAACCGATGGAAGTCCAAGAAGGATTGGTCAGTGTTGTCGGCTGGCGTCAAGTTCGATCCCACGGATCAGGAGCTGATCGAGCACCTTGAGGCCAAAGTGAGTGCTGACAGCGTGAGATCTCACCCTCTCATCGATTTGTTCATACCAACCATCGACAGCGATCACGACATATGATACACCCATCCTGAGAAACTTCCAGGTGAGACACCAATCGGCCGTCTACTTGCAGAAACATATTCCTTTGTTTATACCTATATTTTTCTTTTTATACACAGTCCTAGTGAAGCAATTACAATGTGATAGTTAATAAAAAGTGAAGCAAGTGACTATAACATGCCAAAGATGTTATGAAAATGTCCACTACGTACCCTAAAACTTGTATTCGCCAATACTGCAGGTATCACACTATGTGGCCTAAGCAAGCATTTCTTCCAGCGCAACTCCAGGGCGTTCAAAAGGGGCAAGCGGATGTGTCGCAAGATACAGTCGGAGTGTGGCATGCAAGCGATGTGGCACAAGACCGGCAATACTTGCTGGTGATGGTCAACAGCCGGTAGACGGGCAGCAAAAAGGTTCTGGTGCTGCACACCAACAAGAACTTCAACCAGCAGAGGACCAACTGGGTGATGCACCAGTACCACCTCCGGGACCTCGAGTAAGAGAAGGAGCGGGACCTGGTCGTCTACAAGATTTTCTACCAGACCAACACTAGGGCCAGGAATAAAAAGATTATAAGTTAGTTTGGTATTGGTATACTTGTACTACCTGGCCGTCTGCAAGTTGGTATTGTTGTTAAGGATCTTTCCATATGAACTTGCATTTGCTTCCAACCATCATGTCGAGGGTCGACATGGATATAAAGCTGAATCATTTGTTTTGAAATGAATTTTCAGGCACCTGATTTTTATTTGATGGGCAGCATAAGCACCTGCTATTCAAATTCCCAGTTCTCCAATTTTTTTACATCTTTGAAGTACGCACGGGATCCATCTGGTTTCACAGGCTGATAGTTGGACGCAGCACGTCAGAACTAGGTTGTGGCATGCCAAGCCCAGCTGCAAATTGTTAAAAGAGAGGAGCGATGGATTTGGGCCTTCCAGAACAGTTAAATGTCGCGCCCTCGATCGCGTGAAGCGCCTCCCATGGACTAAAAAAAGGCCTAGTCGGTTATTATTAGTTGAAATATGTAAAATATTCCATAATAAAAAGAAATATGTAAAATGCAATGAATTTAGTCCGGTTTCACTGAAAACCATCCGATTTGCATGAAATTCGTCCGTGGAACCACAACATGGTTGTCCATACAGAGCCTAACTGTAGGGAACCAGCAGGTCCATGGCCGTACGCAAGCAAGTGCATGCACTTATTATCACGATGGAAAAATAATGCTGACATCTGAGACACCCACAAAAATTTCAACATAGTCAATAAACGAGAGAATTCTCCAAGTATAGACTGATAACTAGGATCCAACACGTATATTGTTTTTTCAGGTCAAGCAAGTTTCAACTGGGCTATAGACTGCCCAGGCTTCGTTTTGTTTTTAACAGGCCTAGCCCATGACAACAATGAGCCACAAAGATCTAGCAGGTATCAACTAGCCTCTGGCCCACCAGCCTTAGTTATATTTTCTCTTAGAACATCCTCAGGAAGTTTTTTTACTGAAGAAAACACACAACCCAGTTCTATTTTCCTCTTAAAATGCCATGTCCTACTTCCGTTTTCTAATCTCTACCTATAGTTTCACTAGTTCATATACATGTATTATTATATCGAAAATACTTAAAGTTCCTTTTTCATCTTTACATCCTTATTTTTTGTTGTTGTTTTCCTTCCCAGCGCTGATTTTTTTACCACTGGTTTTCCCTAAAACCCACTCAATTATCCCACGTCTTATTAGCTTACAAAAATAGAACAATATTTTTTTGGCAAATCAATAAGTTCTTACAAAATAAATGTTTATCATTTCTGGATTAAAACGGTTCGGACTCATGAAATATTACAAATTAAATTTGAACTTTTTTACCATGGTCCTAGGAAGAAAATGGGTTGTAATAAATTCCTTAAGAATTACAAAATGGGCTGCAAATTATTAAAAAAAAATAGCAAATGGACTCAATGTTGTCTGCCACAGATTTGGAGGCTGACTTGTGGGCCTACTAAGTTCATGCGTACACAAGGTTTCTCAAAAAAAAGGAAACTTAGTCAACAATCGACTCTACCAGCGTGAGACTGTTAGATGTCAATCCAACGGCAATTGTGCTTCTTCAGTCTCTAATCTTCCTGCTCCAGCCGCCCAAACCAGCGCCGGCGGAACCGCCTACTCCCGCCTCCCATGGAGGTTGTGCTGCCGGGAAGGCCTCACAGCCCCACCCTACTCGCATAACTGGCCTGGTGATAACCCACAAGTATAGGGGATCGCAACAGTTTACGAGGGTAGAGTATCCAACCCAAATTTATTGATTCGACACAAGGGGAGCCAAAGAATATTCTCAAGTATTAGCAGTTGAGTTGTCAATTCAACCACACCTGGATAACTTAGTATCTGCAGCAAAGTATTTAGTAGCAAAGTAGTATGGAAGTAACGGTAACAGTGGCAAAAGTAACAGTGATAGTTTTGTAGTAATTGTAACAGTAGCAACGGAAAAGTAACTAAGCAAAGAGCAATATGTGAAAAGCTCGTAGGCATTTGATCAGTGATGGAGAACTATGCCGGATGCGATTCCTCATGCAATAGTTATAACATAGGGTGACACAGAACTAGCTCCAATTCATCAATGTAATGTAGGCATGTATTCCGAATATAGTCATACGTGCTTATGGAAAAGAACTTGCATGACATCTTTTGTCCTACCCTCCCGTGGCAGCGGGGTCCTATTGGAAACTAAGGGATATTAATGCCTCCTTTTAATAGAGTACCGGACCAAAGCATTAACACTTAGTGAATACATGAACTCCTCAAACTATGGTCATCACCGGTATTGGTCTCGATTATTGTCACTTCAGGGTTAACGGATCATAGCACATAATAGGTGACTATAGACTTGCAAGATAGGATCAAGAACTCACATATATTCATGAAAACATAATAGGTTCAGATCTGAAATCATGGCACTCCGGCCCTAGTGACAAGCATTAAGCATAGCAAAGTCATAGCAACATCTATCTCAGAACATAATGGATACTAGGGATCAAACCCTAACAAAACTAACTCGATTGCATGGTAAATCTCATCCAACCCATCACCGTACAACAAGCCTACGATGGAATTACTCACGCACGGCGGTGAGCATCATGAAATTGGTGATGGAGGAAGGTTGATGATGACGATGGCGATAGATTCCCCTCTCCGGAGCCCCGAACGGACTCCAGATCAGCCCTCCCGAGAGAGGTTAGGGCTTGGCGGCGGCTCCGTGTCATAAAACGCGATGAATCCTTCTCTCTGATTTTTTTCTCCCCGAACATGAATATATAGAGTTGGAGTTGAGGTCGGTGGAGCTCTAGGGGGCCCACGAGGCAGGGGGCGCGCCCAGGGGGTAGGCGCGCCCCCCACCCTCGTGGACAGGGTGTGGGCCCCCTGGCCTTGATTCTTTCGCCAGTATTGTTATTAATTCCAAAAATAATCTCCGTTGATTTTCAGGTCATTCCGAGAACTTTTATTTCTTCACAAAAATAACATCATGGCAATTCTGCTGAAAACAGTGTCATTCCGGGTTAGTTCCATTCAAATCATACAAGTTAGAGTCCAAAACAAGGGCAAAAGTGTTTAGAAAAGTAGATACGTTGGAGACGTATCAACTCCCCCAAGCTTAAACCTTTGCTTGTCCTCAAGCAATTCAGTTGATAAACTGAAAGTGATAAGGAAAAACTTTTACAAACTCTGTTTGCTCTTGTTGTTGTAAATATGTAAAGCCAGCATTCAAGTTTTCAGCAAAGATTATGAACTAACCATATTCACAATAACACTTAGGTCTCATGTTTACTCATCTCAATGGCATAATCAACTAGCAAGCAATAATAATAAATCTCGGATGACAACACTTTCTCAAAACAATCATAATATGATATAACAAGATGGTATCTCGCTAGCCCTTTCTGAGACCATAAAACATAAATGCAGAGCACCTTTAAAGATCAAGGACTGACTAAACATTGTAATTCATGGTAAAAGAGATCCAGTCATACCCAATATAAATTAATAGTAATGGATGCAAATGACAGCGATGCTCTCCAGCTGGTGCTTTTTAATAAGAGGGTGATGACTCAACATAAAAGTAAATATATAAGCCCTTCGCAGTGGCAAGCAGGGATTTGTAGAGGTGCCAGAGCTCGATTTTGAAATAGAGATAAATAATATTTTGAGCGGCATACTTTCATTGTCCACATGACAACCGAGAGATCTCGATATCTTCCATGCCACACACATTATAGGCGGTTCCCAAACAGAATGGTAAAGTTTATACTCCCCCACCACCAACAAGCATCAATCCATGGCTGGCTCGAAACAACGAGTACCTCCAACTAGCAACATCGCTGGGGGAGTTTTGTTTGCAATTATTTAGATTTGATTTGCTTAGAGCATGGGACTGGGCATCCCGGTGACCAGCCATTTTCTCGTGAGTGAGGAGCGGAGTCCACTCCTCTTGAGAATAACCCGCCTAGCATGGAAGATACAGACAGCCCTAGTTGATACATGAGCTATTCGAGCATACAAAATAGAATTTCATTTGAAGGTTTAGAGTTTGGCACATGCAAATTTACTTGGAACGGCAGGTAGATACCGCATATAGGAAGGTATAGTGGACTCATATGGAATAACTTTGGGGTTTATGAAGTGGATGCACAAGCAGTATTCCCGCTTAGTACAAGTGAAGGCTAGAAAAAGACTGGGAAGCGACCAACTAGAGAGCGACAACAGTCATGAACATGCATTAAAATTAATAAACATTGAGTGCAAGCATGAGTAGGATATAATCCACCATGAACATAAATGTCGTGGAGGCTATGTTGATTTTGTTTCAACTACATGTGTGAACATGTGCCAAGTCAAGACCCGAATCGTTCAAAGGAGGATACCACCCTATCATACCACATCACAACCATTTTAATAGCATGTTGGCACGCAAGGTAAACCATTATAAACTCCTAGCTAATTAAGCATGGCATAAGCAACTATAATCTCTAATTGTCATTGCAAACATGTTCATTCAAAATAGGCTGAATCAGGAATGATGAACTAATCATATTTACAAAAACAAGAGAGGTCGAGTTCATACCAGCCTCTCTCATCTCAATCAGTCCATCATATATCGTCATTATTGCCTTTCACTTGCACGACAGAACGATGTGGATAATAATAATGGTGCACGTGCATTGGACTAAGTTGGAATCTGCAGGCATCTGACACACAGGAGAAGACAAGATAATATGGGCTCTTTGTTAAATCAACAATAATGCATATAAGAGCCACTTCAACATTTTCATTTTGGTCTTCTCCTCTCGACCCCCAAAGAAAAGAAATAAACTATTTACACGGGAAAGCTCCCAACAAACAAAAGAAGAACAGGAAATCTTTTTGGGTTTTCTTTTAATTATTACTACTACAAGCATGGAAAGTAAACTAGCTAAAATCTACAACTATTTTTTTTGTTTTTCTTAAGGTTATTCAAACACACAAGAAGAAAGCAAGAAAAGAAAATAAACTAGCATGGATATTACAGTGAAAAAGTATGAGCACCGATAGCTAGAATGAGTGTGTGAACATGAATGTAATGTCGGTGAGAAATACGTACTCCCCCAAGCTTAGGCTTTTGGCCTAAGTTGGTCTATGCCCATGGATCAAAGTTGTGGTTGGGGTCGTACTGAGATGGAGCCTCGGGGTACAACTGTTTGGCGATCCCCTCTGGATCCCAATGGTAAACCGACTGACGTGGAGAATCAGGTTGTGGCTCCGGCTCTGGCTGTAGCTGATGTGGGGTTCTGGTAGGCATGAAATGCCTCCGGTAGAACAAGATATTTGCCTGAAGATAAGTCAAACAAAGAAGGAGCAGGCAAAGTAATAGTGTCAGGGTGATTTTTATCAAATATCAGTCTGTAGTTAAGCATCTTTTCTTATTCTTAACAATAAAATCATGTGCTACCATACTCTTATAGTCTACGAAAATAGGAGGCAACAACTTTTCTTCTTTCTCATAATGCCTAATAGGTAAGTTAAAGTGTGCAGCGAGGCGTGAGGCGAAGATACCTCCCAAGATGGGACCCTTCATGCGGTTCAGACTTAACCGCTTGGCAATAATAGCGCCTAGACTAAAAGTGTTGTCACGAAACAAGGCATGGCACAAAATAACAATATCAGGGGCACTAAGGTTTCCACAGTTTCCGCAACCAATGAAACATCTACTAGCAAATATCGCAAAGTACGCAGAACCAGAAAGTGTATGCTAGTGATAATTGCATCAGAAACTTTCCTCCTTTCCCCTACAGCAATCATATCAATAAACCCTTCCACATCATTATGATGTGGTTCCTCTATGCTGCCAGTAAAGGGTATCTTACAGACCCGGCAGAAATCAGAAAGGGACATCTCCTTATGCTCATCATACAAACAAAATTCCACTGAAGGTGGTGATCTCCTAGCATGGAAATGAAAATTTTGCACGAATATATTGGTGAATAAGAGATACCGTTCGCGCTGGTCGTGGAGGAAGTTGGTGAGGCCCGCATTCTCAACCAAAGAATAAAAATCATCATGAATCCCGGCCGCTGTTAAGAACTCATCACAAGGCCATTCACACGGCCGAACTTCCGCGGTGCGAAGGAGATTATGTTTGGGCCTCTTATCCTCCTCACTTTGCTTGTCCTTCGAGCTTCGCCTTGAAGAGCCCCCTCTTCATCAATTTCTGAAAATTTCTGAAATTTTTAGTAGCTTAAAATAAAAGTGAACCAAACTGAACAAAATTGATAGCAAGTACTCCTACAAGTGCCTAGAGACTATATCATGCATTAGAACTACTTGGGACCATATAAATTTGACATGCAAGCTCAAGAACAGGGTCACCTAAGCAGCAAAAATTTGCAATAAATAAAGCACTAGAACAAAAACTAATTGGACCATTGGAGGAGTCACACACCGAAGAACAATCCCCCAAAGCAGTTTTGTGAGTGGAGCTTTGAGCAAGGAGATAAAAAATGGCAGCAAGATGAGCTAGAACTCGTGCTTGAGCTGGTTGGTGATTTTTTTGGGAGGAAGAAGGAGTGTGTGGTGGCTGGAATAAGTGGAGGGGAGCCACCAGGGGCCCATGAGGCAGGGGGTGCGCCCAGGGGTTGGGCGCGCCCTGGACCCTCGTGGCCAGGTGGCTGCCCCCTCTGATGTGTTCTCAGTGCAAGATATTCTCAAATATTCTAGAAAAATCATATTTCATTTTCGGGGCATTTGGAGAACTTTTATTTTCAGGGTATTTTTTATTGCAAGGATAAATCAGAAAACAGACAGAAAATACTATTTTGCTTCATTTAATCTATATTAAAGAAAGTAAAAGGAGGGTACAGAAGGTTGTGCTTTCTAACTTCATCCATCTCATGCTCATCAAAAGGAATCCACTAACAAGGTTGATCAAGTCTTGTTAACAAACTCATTCCGAATAACATGGAACCGGATAAATTTCGAATAACACTAGGTTACCTCAACGGGGATATGCATATCACCAATAATAAGAATATCATATTTCTTCTTGACAGTAGGAAGAGGAAATTCAAAACCTCCAGTAATAATCGATGGAATTTTTCCAATAGAATTGATACTGTGGACTTGAGGTTGTTTCCTCGGAAAGTGTACCGTATGCTCATTACCATTAACATGAAAAGTGATAGTGCCTTTGTTGCAATCAATAACAGCCTCTGCAGTATTCAAAAAGGGTCTACCAAGGATAATTGACATACTATCATCCTCGGGAATATCCAGAATAACAAAGTCCGTTAAAATAGTAACATTTGCAACCACAACAGGCACATCCTCACAAATACCGATAGGTATAGCAGTTTATTTATCGGCCATTTGCAAAGATATTTCACTAGGAGTCAACTTATTCAAATCAAGTCAACGATATAAAGAGAGAGGCATAACACTAACACCGGCTCCAAGATCACATAAAACACTTCTAACATAGTTTCTTTTAATGGAGCATGGTATATATGGTACTCCTGGATCTCGAAGTTTCTTAGGTATTCCACCCCTAAAAGTATAATTAGCAAGCATGGTGGAAATTTCAGCTTTCGGTATCTTTCTCTTATTTGTAACAATATCCTTCATATACTTAGCATAAGGATTCATTTTAAGCATATCAGTGAAACGCATACGCAAGAAGATAGGTCTAATCATTTCAGCAAAACGATCAAAATCCTCATCATCCTTTTTCTTGGATGGTTTAGGAGGAAAAGGCATGGGTTTCTGAACCCATGGTTCCCTTTCTTTACCGTGCTTCCTAGCAACGAAATCTCTCTTATCATAACGTTGATTCTTTGATTGTGGGTTATCAAGATCAACGACAGGTTCAATTTCTACATCATTGTTATTACTTGGTTGAGTATCAACATGAACATCATCATTAACATTATCACTAGGTTCATGTTCATCACCATAGTGTGTTTCAGCATCAGAGATAGAAATATCATTGGCATTCTCAGGTGTGTCAACAATAGATTCACTAGAAGCATGCAAAGTCCTATCATTTTTCTTTTTCTTCCACTTAGAAGGACTAGGTGCATCAACATTAGTTCTCTGAGAATCCTGCTCAATTCTCTTAGGATGACCCTCAGGATACAAAGGTTCCTGAGTCATTTTACCCCCTCTAGTCATAACTCTAACAGCATTATCATTCTTCTTATTATTTAATTCATTGAGCAAATCATTCTGAGCTTTAAACACTTGTTCTACTTGAGTGGTATCCATAGAAGCATGTTTACAAATGAGTTTAAGTTCACCTTTAACTCTAGACATATAATCACTCAAGTGTTCAAGCATATCAGCATTGTGCTTCAATTGTCTACCAACATAAGCATTGAAGTTTTCTTGTTTGACAATAAAATTATCAAACTCATCTAAGCCTTGGCTAGCAGACTTACAACGAGGAATATCACCTTCATCAAATCTATAGAGAGAATTGACCTTTACTACCTGTGTCGGGTTATCAAGACCATGTATTTCTTCAACAGGCGGCAAATTAAGACCATGTATTTCTTCAATAGGAGGTAAATTCTTAACATCTTTAGTTTTAATACCTTTTTCTTTCATAGATTTCTTTGCCTCTTGCATATCTTCAGGACTGAGAAATAGAATACCCCTTTTCTTCGGAGTTGGCTTAGGAGTTGGTTCAGGAAGTGTCCAATTATTTTCATTAGCCAACATATTATTCAATAGCAATTCAGCTTGATCAACTGTTCTTTCCCTAAAAACACAACCAGCACAACTATCCAGGTGGTCTCTGGAAGCATCGGTTAGTCCATTATAAAAGATATCAAGTATTTCATTTTTCTTGAGAGGATGATCAGGCAAAGCATTAAGTAATTGGAGAAGCCTCCCCCAAGCTTGTGGGAGACTCTCTTCTTCAATTTGCACAAAATTATATATTTCCCTTAAGGCAACTTGTTTCTTATGAGCGGGGAAATATTTAGCAGAGAAGTAGTAAATCATATCCTGGGGACTACGCACACAACCAGGATCAAGAGAATTAAACCATGTTTTAGCATCACCCTTTAATGAGAACGGAAATAATTTAAGGATATAATAGTAGCGAGTTTTCTCATCATTAGTGAACAGGGTGGCTATATCATTTAATTTAGTAAGATGTGCCACAACAGTTTCAGATTCATAGCCATAAAAAGGATCAGATTCAACCAAAGTAATTATCTCAGTATCAATAGAGAAATCATAATCCTTATCAGTAACGAAGATAGGTGAAGTAGCAAAAGCAGGGTCATATTTCATTCTAGCATTCAAAGATTTTTCTTTCAGCTTAGCTAATAATTTCTTAAGATCATTCCTATCATTGCAAGCAAGAAAGTCTCTAGCAGTTTCTTCATCCATTACATAACCCTCGGGCACAACAGGCAATTCATATCTAGGGGGAGAATCTTCATCATCACTTTCATCAATATTAACAGTTTCAATAATTTCATTCTCTCTAGCCCTAGCAAGTTGTTCATCAAGAAATTCACTAAGTGGCACACTAGTATCAAGCATAGAAGTAGTTTCATCATAAGTATCATGCATAGCAGAAGTGGCATCATCAATAACATGCGACATATTAGAATTAATATGTCGGTGTACAAAAGAAGGGGCGCACCTTTGTACCCCTTTACCTGTGCACGGGCAGTCGGAGCCGCGCCCACGGCCACACCAAGCAGAGCAGGGGAGGTGAACCGAGGTAAAACCGAAGCCTGAGGCAGCCAGAGCAACGCCAAGACCAAGACTACAAAGAGCAAAGGGACGAAGCAGGTTCCCCCGGCAAGACCCTTGCCGGGGCAGCCTCAGCGGCCCCGGCAAGCCCCTTTGCCGAGGCGGCCCATCAAACACCAACAGAGCGAGCCACCCTTGAGCCCACGTCCCCAACACCATCAGCCACGTTGGGCCAGGGCTCGGGAGGCACCCCTGTGGTGGCATGCAGATCTTTGTGAAGACAAGTAATATTCAAGATCAGATGAGGATTAGAAGGCGGCGATCCTCGGCAAGATTCTTGCCGAGGGGAACCACAAGACCCCCGGCAAGATCCCTGCCGGGGATGACAGTGTGCCACGGCAAGGCCCTTGCCGGGCCACCCGGCAAGGCCCTCACCAAGGGCGCCAGCAGGGCCACTGCCAGGCCCGCACCAACCAAGTTTCCACCGCCATTCGCATGCAGCTGCCAGCCCAACCAGCTGGGCAGGCACCTGCGTGGCAACATGCAGCTTCCAGGCCAACTTAGCAAGCGCTTGCGTGGCGGCATGCAGATCTCCGTAGAGGCCTTGCCACCGCGCCACCTCAGCTGCCTGCCTGCCTACATGGCGCTGCACGCATCACTGGCCCGGCGACAGACGGGACGGGCCTCGCCCCCGTCCCTGATAAAGCTAGGGGACACCTCAGCGGCGCATTAAATGCGACTTGTCCTGTAATACAAGCGATAAGCTCACAATACTGTACGTCTTTCCACCTCCTGTATGCCACTGTGGCAGCCCCTTTCGACTATAAAAGGAGGCCCATGGCATACTGGAGAAGGATTCGGCTCTTTGGAACCACGCACCCCACCATAGCTAGTTAGAGAGCTCAAGAACTCTCTGAAATACACCCACCAAAGCAGGACTAGGGTTTTACGCATCTTCGCGGCCCGAACCTGGGTAAACGATCCTTATGCTGATTACTAATCCTGCTCTTCTCGCAACCCTGCGCCCCGGCAACCGTAGTAGGGATTCTTGTGATCCCATAGGTGTCGTTCCACACTGACATCTTTGGCGCACCAGGTAGGGGACGCAATTGTGAGAATCTGGTCTAGTAGCTAGCCTAGCGTTTCTTCATCGCCATGGCTCCCAAGAAGAAGACGGCCACGGCGATTGGCTCGTCGGGGGCCGAACCGCCCGTACCACTATGGGCAAGCAGTGGCCCGGTCGCGGACAGAACCCGAGCCGCGGTCCGCGAGCACCATCATCGCCCTGGCAGTCAGAGCCTGGCGAGCAGCGCCGTTCGCGCGCCAGGCGACGGGCCGCACATCACCAAGTTTAAAGATGGGATTGGGCTCTCCAGGGGTATCGTTGTGCCACCCGCGGGCAGTGCAGCGACCTCCAAGATGCCCACGCCGGCGACCACTGCGTGCTCTTCCCATGGTGTGCGCGGCGAGCAGCGTCACCACGCCGGTGACCCTGGGCACCGCCGTGGGAAGAGCCCTGTGCGTCGTTCGCGGGATGAAGAAGTTGAGCATGCCCGCCGAGGTGCTGGCGAAAATGGCACGCAACCGCTGGGTCGTGACGGAGCTCCTTCTAACGTGGTTAGAAGTCGAAGCGCGCCGCGATCCACGCAGCTGTCGCTGCCGCCCACGCCCGCAGAAGCTTTGGCGCGTGCACAGCTGCTCCTCGACTTCCCTCCTGCTGTAGAGAAGCTCGATGAGTGGAGGGCCACCATCCGGAGCCTCGCCGCCGTCGCCAACAAAGACGATCCACGACCGGCGGGGCCCTCGGGTCGGCGCTCCACCGAGCCACCACATGTTGGCGCTGGGAGGACTGGGGGAGCTGCGGCCACGATGCACTCTCCTCCTCCTCGCCGGCCGCCGCGGGCGTCTACCCGTCGGGACGACGCTTGTGATAACATCTCTATAGCGTCGTCCAACTCGCGGACCCACCGCGACCAGCGCCAAGTTCTTCGAGAACGAGCTCACGAAGATGCTCGGACCACTATTGAGCGCCGGCGTGATACACGCCACCAGTCGGACAAGCGGGCGGGACCCGCTATGGACCACCCAGCACCGGGGGGCTCCGACGGCCTACCTTACGAGGTGGGCTGCCCGGCCTTTACCCGTGAGCTGCGACAGTTCCAGTGGCCGTCCCACCGCACGTTCAAGCCCGACGTCGGCGAGAAGCACACTGGCAAGACCCATCCGTCCGAGTTCCTCAGCATCTACACCATCGTGATGTAGGCGGCCGGAGCTCGCTTCGACAAGGTGCTTGCCAATTATTTTCCGCTGGCACTGAAGCCCAATGTTATATCTTGGTTGATGCACTTGCCGGCGGATTCCATTTCTTCTTGGTCGGATCTGTGCCATGAGTTCGTTGGCACCTTCACAAGAGGCCACCAAGCTCATGGCCAGGCCAGTGATCTGCATATCATTCCCCAGAAGGAAGGGGAACCCCTGCGCAAGTACATCCAGAGATTCAGCCGGGTGCAGTACAACATCCCCGACGTTCATCCCACCGCAGTGATCAGCGCGTTCCATCAGAACGTGCGCAACCGCAAGATGCACGAAGAGTTGGCGATGACCAAGGTTAAGGATGTGGCCGAGCTCTACTTTCTGGCTGATAGATGCGCCCGGGCTGAAGAGGGAAGGAAGTACCCCAGCGAAGACGCCGGTGCGGAAACCGACTCTAGCGACGAAGATGCCGCCACCCCGACGAAGAAGGACCGGCGTCGCAACAGGAAACGCAAGGGCAAGGCCGTACTTGCCGTCGAGGGGTCTGACGACACCGGCGCTGCCAAGAAGGTCAAGGCAGACGGCCCCGGCAAGGAGATTGCCGGGTGCGCCGCCTGCCGGGCCTTAGCAGCTGCCGACAAGCCAGGGGGCTCCGGCAAGCAGTACTACAAGATCCACCGCACCAAGGGCCATGACCTCCAGAACTGCCAACAAGTCGAGCTGCTTGCTGAAAAGCAAAAGGCCGAGTATGAAAGGCGGGACAAGGAGAAAGTTCAGCACAGTGCCGAGGGATCCGGCAAGAAGCGTGGCGGCCAAGGAAGCCGCCCCGACAAGGACAACCAGCAAGAGAGGCCCGCCCGGGGCCGTGACAAGAAACAAGAAGACAATGATCACGACGAGGACGACGAGTCCGGTGAGCAAGAGTTCCAGAAGGCTACGGAGGCCATGTGCGTCGATGGTGGCGCCTCGCTGCATACTTCTCACCGCCAGCTCAAGCAGTGGGCGCATGAGATTACAGCAGCGGAGCTGTCGTTCGACGCTCAGAAGCCGCTGAAGTGGTCCAGCACGCCCCACATCTTTGACGCCGAGGACCACCCTGACCGCACAACCGCGGTCGGGTCTTTGCCATTGTTGGTCTCACCAACGATATGCAACCTCAAGGTGAACAAGATGTTGGTTGACGGCGGGGCCGGCCGGAACTTGATGTCGCCCGTCATGATCAAAAGGCTGCAAATTCCTGATGGAGACCTCGAGGAAATGAGCATGTTTCAAGGGGTCAATCCGGGGAGGAGCCAGCTCATACGTCTCCAACGTATCTATAATTTTTGATTGCTCCATGCTATATTATCTACTGTTTTGGACATTATTGGGCTTTATTATCCACTTTTATATTATTTTTGGGACTAACCTATTAACCGGAGGCCCAACCCAGAATTTTTTTTTGCCTATTTCAGAGTTTCACAGAAAAAGAATATCAAACGGAGTCCAAACGGAATGAAACCTTCGGGAACGTGATTTTTAGGAAGAATATGATCCAGGAGACTTGGACCCTACGTCAACAAACAAAAGAGGAGGCCACGAGGTAGGGGGCGCGCCCACCCCCCCAGGGCGCGCCCTCCACCCTCGTGGGCCCCCTGTTGCTCCACCGACGTACTCCTTCCTCCTATATATACCTACGTACACCCAAACGATCAGATACGGAGCCAAAAACCTAATTCCACCGCCGCAACCTCCTGTACCCACGAGATCCCATCTTGGGGCCTGTTCCGGAGCTCCGCCGGAGGGGAAATCCATCACGGAGGGCTTCTACATCATCACCATAGCCTCTCCGATGAAGTGTGAGTAGTTTACCTAAGACCTTCGAGTCCATAGTTAGTAGCTAGATGGCTTCTTCTCTCTTTTTGGATCTCAATACAATGTTCTCCCCCTCTCTCGTGGAGATCTATTCGATGTAATCTTATTTTGCGGTGTGTTTGTTGAGACCGATCAATTGTGGGTTTATGATCAAGATTATCTATGAACAATAGTTGAATCTTCTCTGAATTCTTTTATGTATGATTGGTTATCTTTGCAAGTCTCTTTGAATTATCAGTTTGGTTTGGCCTACTAGATTGATCTTTCTTGCAATGGGAGAAGTTCTTAGCTTTGGGTTCAATCTTGCGGTGTCCTTTCCCAGTGACAGTAGGGGCAGCAAGGCACGTATTGTATTGTTGCCATCGAGGATAACAAGATGGTTTTTTATCATATTGCATGAATTTATCCCTCTACATCATGTCATCTTGCTTAAGGCGTTACTCTGTTTTCATGAACTTAATACTCTAGATGCATGCTGGATAGCGGTCGATGAGTGGAGTAATATCAATTGCTCAACAGTAATTCGTTCACCTACCGTAAAATACTTATGCTCTTGAGAGAAGCCACTAGTGAAACCTATGGCCCCAGGTATATCTTCATCATATTAATCTTCCAACACTTTGTTATTTCCTTTGCTTTTTACTTTGCTTTTATTTTACCTTGCATCTTTATCATAAAAATACCAAAAATATTATCCTATCATATCTATCAGATCTCACTCTCGTAAGTGACCATGAAGGGATTGACAACCCCTTATCGCGTTGGTTGCGAGGATTTATTTGTATTGTGCAGGTGCGAGGGACTCGCGCATAGCCTCCTACTGGATTGATACCTTGGTTCTCAAAAACTGAGGGAAATACTTACGCTACTTTGCTGCATCACCCTTTCCTCTTCAAGGGAAAACCAACGGAGTGCTTAAGAGGTAGCAAGAAGGATTTCTGGCGTCGTTGCCGGGGAGGTCTACGCAAAAGTCTACATACCAAGTACCCATCATAATCCCTTATCTCCCGCATTACATTATTTGCCATTTGCCTCTCGTTTTCCTATCCCCCACTTCACCCTTGCCGTTTTATTCGCCCTCTCTTTTTCGTTTACCTCTTTTTGCCCGTCTCTTGTTTGCTCGTGTGTTGGATTGCTCTCTTGTCACGATGGCTCAAGATAATATCGAATTATGTGACTTTACCAATACCAACAATAATGATTTCCTTAGCACTCTGATTGCTCCTCTTACCAATACTGAATCTTGTGAAATCAATGCTGCTTTGTTGAATCTTGTCATGAAAGATCAATTCGCCGGCCTTCCTAGTGAAGATGCCGCTACTCATCTAAATAGCTTCGTTGATTTGTGTGATATGCAAAAGAAGAAAGATGTTGATAATGATATTTTTAAATTGAAGCTATTTCCTTTTTCGCTTAGAGATCGTGCTAAAGCTTGGTTTTCGTCTTTGCCTAAAAATAGTATTGATTCTTGGAACAAGTGCAAAGATGCTTTTATCTCTAAGTATTTTCCTCCCGCTAAGATCATCTCTCTTAGAAACGATATTATGAATTTTAAGCAACTTGATCATGAACATATTGCACAAGCTTGGGAGAGGATGAAATTAATGATACGTAATTGCCCTACTCATGGTTTGAATTTGTGGATGATTATACAAAAAATTTATGCCGGCTTGAATTTTGCTTCTAGAAATCTTTTAGATTCGGCCGCGGGAGGCACTTTTATGGAAATCACTTTAGGAGAAGCTACTAAACTCCTAGATAATATTATGGTTAATTATTCTCAATGGCACACTGAAAGATCTACTAATAAAAAAGTGCATGCGATAGAAGAAATTAATGTTTTGAGTGGAAAGAGGGATGAACTTATGAAATTATTTGCCAGTAAGAGTGTTTCTTCTGATCCTAATGATATGCCTTTATCTAGTTTGATTGAGAATAATAATGAATCTATGGATGTGAATTTTGTTGGTAGGAATAATTTTGGTAACAACGCGTATAGAGGAAACTTTAATCCTAGGCCTTATCCTAGTAATTCCTCTAATAATTATGGTAATTCCTACAACAACTCTTATGGAAATTTTAATAAGATGCCCTCTGAATTTGAGACTAGTGTTAAAGAGTTTATGAATTCACAAAAGAATTTCAATAATTTGCTTGAAGAAAAATTGCTTAAAGTTGATGAATTGGCTAGGAACGTTGAGAGAATTTCTCTTGATGTTGATTCTTTAAAGCTTAGATCTATTCCTCCTAAGCATGATATCAATGAGTCTCTCAAAGCCATGAGAATTTCCATTGATGAGTGCAAAGAAAGAACCGCTAGAATGCGTGCTAAGAAAGATTGCTTTATAAAAGCGTGTTCTTCAAATTTCTATGAAAATAAAGATGAAGGTCTAAAAGTTATTGATGTGTCCCCTATTAAATCTTTGTTTTGCAATATGAATCTTGATAATCATGGGACTGAATATGATCCACCTTTACCTAGAAGGCGTTCCAAAACTTTGGAGTTTTTAGATCTTGATGCTAAAATTGATAAAAGTGGGATTGAAGAAATCAAAACCCTAGATGTTGCTAAACCCACTATTTTGGATTTCAAGGAATTTAATTATGAAAATTGCTCTTTGATTGATTGTATTTCCTTGTTGCAATCCGTGCTAAATTCTCCTCATGCATATAGTCAAAATAAAGCGTTTACTAAACATATCGTTGATGCCTTGATGCAATCTTATGAAGAAAAGCTTGAGTTGGAAGTTTCTATCCCTAGAAAACTTTCTGATGAGTGGGAACCTACGATTAAAATTAAGATTAAGGATCATGAGTTCTATGCTTTATGTGATTTGGGTGCTAGTGTTTCCACTATTCCCAAAACTTTGTGCGATTTGCTAGATTTCCGCGATTTTGATGATTGCTCTCTAAACTTGCACCTTGCGGATTCAACTATTAAGAAACCTATGGGAAAAATTAATGATGTTCTTATTGTTGCAAATAGGAATTATGTGCCCGTAGATTTTATCGTTCTTGATATAGATTGCAATCCTTCATGTCCTATTATTCTTGGTAGACCTTTCCTTAGAACGATTGGTGCAATTATTGATATGAAGGAAGGGAATATTAGATTCCAATTTCCATTAAAGAAAGGCATGGAACACTTCCCTAGGAATAAAATAAAATTACCATATGAATCTATCATGAGAGCCACTTATGGATTGCCTACCAAAGATGGCAATACCTAGATCTATCATTCCTTTTATGCCTAGCTAGGGGCGTTAAACGATAGCGCTTGTTGGGAGGCAACCCAATTTTATTTTTAGTTTTTTTTGCTTTTTACTTCTGTTTAGGAATAAATATTTGATCTAGCCTCTGGTTATATGTGTTTTTATGTTTTAAATAGTGTTTGTGCCAAGTTAAACCTATAGGATCTTCTTGGATGATAGTTATTTGATCTTGCAGAAACTTCCAGAAACTTTATGTTCACGAAAACAATTGTTAAAAATCACCAGAACGTGATAAAATACTGATTCCAATTGCTGCTGATCAATAAACAAATTTCCTAGGTCTTCCAATTTTGGCTGATGTTTTGGAGGTCCAGAAGTTTGCGTTAGTTACAGATTACTACAGACTGTTCTGTTTTTGACAGATTCTGTTTTTCGTGTGTTGTTTGCTTATTTTGATGAATCTATGGCTAGTAAAATAGTTTATAAACCATAGAGAAGTTGGAATAAAGTAGGTTTAACACCAATATAAATAAATAATGAGTTCATTACAGTACCTTGAAGTGGTCTTTTGTTTTCTTCCGCTAACGGAACTCACGAGATTTTCTGTTGAGTTTTGTGTTGTGAAGTTTTCAAGTTTTTGGTGAAAGATTTTTGATGGATTATGGAACAAGGAGTGGCAAGAGCCTAAGCTTTGGGATGCCCATGGCATCCCCAAGATAATCTAAGGACACCATAAAGCCAAAGCTTGGGGATGCCCCGGAAGGCATCCCCTCTTTCGTCTACTTCCATCGGTAACTTTACTTGGAGCTATATTTTTATTCACCACATGAGATGTGTTTTGCTTGGAGCGTCTTGTATGATTTGAGTCTTTGATTTTTAGTTTACCACAATCATCCTTGCTGTACACACCTTTTGAGAGAGCCATACATGATCTGGAATTTGTTAGAATACTCTATGTGCTTCGCTTATATCTTTTGAGTTATATAGTTTTGCTCTAGTGCTTCACTTATATCTTTTAGAGCACGGTGGTGGATTTGTTTTATAGAAACTATTGATCTCTCATGCTTCACTTAGATTATTTTGAGAGTCTTAAATAGCATGGTAAATTGCTTTAATAATCCTAATTGGTATTCAAGATTAGTAAAAACTTTCGTATGAGTGTGTTGAATACTAAGAAAAGTTTGATGCTTGATAATTGTTTTGAGATATAAAGATGGTGATATTAGAGTCATGCTAGTTGAGTAGTTGTGAATTTGAGAAATACTTGTGTTAAAGTTTGTGATTCCCGTAGTATGCACGTATGGTGAACCGTTATGTGATGAAGTCGGAGCATGATTTATTTATTGATTATCTTCCTTATGAGTGGCGTGCGGGGACGAGCGATGGTCTTTTCCTACCAATCTATCCCCCTAGGAGCATGCACGTAATACTTTGCTTTGATAACTTGTAGATTTTTGCAATAAGTATATGAGTTCTTTATGACTAATGTTGAGTCCATGGATTATACGCACCCTTCTTCCTTCCACCATTGCTAGCCTCTCTAATACCACGCACTTTTCGCCGGTATCATACACCCACCATAAACCTTCCTCAAAACAGCCACCGTACCTACCTATCATGGCATTTCCATAGCCATTCCGAGATATATTGCCATGCAACTTTCCACCGTTCTGTTTATTATGACACGCTCCATCATTGTCATATTGCTTTGCATGATCATGTAGTTGACATCGTATTTGTGGCAAAGCCACCCTTCATAATTCTTTCATACATGCCACTCTTGATTCATTGCATATCCCGGTACACCGCCGGAGGCATTCATATAGAGTCATATTTTGTTCTAAGTATCGAGTTGTAAGAAAATAAAAGTGTGATGATCTCAATTTTTAGAGCATTGTCCCAAGTGAGGAAAAGGATGATGGAGACTATGATTCCCCCACAAGTCGGGATGAGACTCCGGACGAAAAAAAAGAGGCCATAAAAAATTCCCAAATAAAAAAATGATGACAGAAAAAGAGAGATGGGACAATGTTACTATCCTTTTACCACACTTGTGCTTCAAAGTAGCACCATGATCTTCATGATAGAGAGTCTCTCATTTTGTCACTTTCATATACTAGTGGGAATTTTTCATTATAGAACTTGGCTTGTATATTCCAATGATGGGCTTCCTCAAAATGCCCTAGGTCTTCGTGAGCAAGCGAGTTGGATGCACACCCACTTAGTTTCTTTTGTTGAGCTTTCATATACTTATAGCTCTAGTGCATCCGTTGCATGAAAATCCCTACTCACTCACATTGATATCTATTGATGGGCATCTCCATAGCCCGTTGATACGCCTAGTCGATGTGAGACTATCTTCTCCCTTTTTGTCTTCTCCACAACCACCATTCTATTCCACATATAGTGTTATATCCATGGCTCATGCTCATGTATTGCGTGAAGATTGAAAAAGTTTGAGAACGTCAAAATTATGAAACAATTGCTTGGCTTGTCATCGGGGTTGTGCATGATTTAAATACTTTGTGTGGTGAAGATAGAGCATAGCCAGACTATATGATTTTGTAGGGATAACTTTCATTGGCCATGTTATTTTGAGAAGACATAATTGCTTTGTTAGTATGCTTGAAGTATTATTATTTTTATGTCAATATTAAACTTTTGTCTTGAATCTTTCGGATCTGAATATTCATACCACAATTAAGAAGAATTACATTGAAATTATGCCAAGTAGCACTCCGCATCAAAAATTCTGTTTTTATCATTTACCTACTCGAGGACGAGCAGGAATTAAGCTTGGGGATGCTTGATACGTCTCCAACGTATCTATAATTTTTGACTGCTCCATGTTATATTATCTACTGTTTTGGACATTATTGGGCTTTATTATCCACTTTTATATTATTTTCGGGACTAACCTGTTAACCGGAGGCCCAGCCCAGAATTGTTTGTAACACCCCGCATGTAACTTGCCATATTTGTAACTCCGACTCTTGCCATTTTCGGCTATGTGTTATGTTTTTCCCTCCATTGTCGGGTTTTGTCTTTCGTTTTGTATTTTTTCATGTCATGCATTTTTATATCATGTCATCATGTGCATTGCTTTTGCATACGTGTCCGTCTCATGCATCCGAGCATTTTCCCCGTTGTCCGTTTTCCAATCCGGCGCTCCTATCTCCTCCGGTGCACCCCTCTTGTTTTCTTTCGTGTGCGTGTGTCAAACTTTGTCGGAATGGACCGAGGTTTGTCAACTGGCCTTAATATACCACCCGGAGTCCACCGGTCAAGTTTCGTTCCATTCGGAGGTCGTTTGGTACTCCAACGGTTAACCGGGCATCCGCAATGTCCATTTGAGTGTCCAGCAAAAAACCCCTCTAAAACCAGCCCAAAACCCACCAAACTCTCTTCCATGCTCTAGGTCGTTCGATCACGATCGTGTGGGCGAAAACGCACCTCATTTGGAGCCTCCTAGCTCCCTCTACCTATAAATATGTGGGCATCCCGAAAAACGAATCGCAGTCTAACCCTAGCGTCCTCCACCTCGCGCTGCCGGACAACGTCCACCCGCGCTGGACACGTCCGCCCGCGCCGGCGGACGAGTCGCGCGCCGCCACGTCAGCGTCCGCCGCCGCCGTACCGCGCCGGCCCGCGGAGCCCACGTCGGGCCCCCGCGAGCCCGCGCCT
This sequence comes from Triticum aestivum, assembly GCF_018294505.1. NCBI lineage: Eukaryota > Viridiplantae > Streptophyta > Magnoliopsida > Poales > Poaceae > Triticum > Triticum aestivum. The sequence goes on along the minus strand of NC_057808.1, from coordinate 142,089,579 downwards.
GCCCCGCCGCCACCGCGCCGCCATGGCCTCCCCGCCGCCGCCGCGCCGGCCGGCCCCGCCGCCCCGCCGCCTCGCCGGCACCGGCCGCCGCCGCGCGCCCGCCGCCGCCGCCGCCGGCCCCGAGGCCGCCGCCTCCTCCTCCCTCCGGCGCCACCTCCGGCCGCGCTGCCGCCCTCTCCTCCTTCCTCGCCGGCCGACGAGCTCGAGCTCGAGGACCTCGGCTCGATCCGATCTGGCAGCCCCCGTTGACTTTTCTCGCCCCCTCTTTCTCTGTCCCTAAATTTCATCAGCAAGAGCCTCTGTTCGTATAGCTATAACTCCGTGCATGTAGCTCCGATTCACGCGTGTATTATGTCAAATTGTTCGTCTCATGATGCTCTTCATTTTTTCCAATTGCACGATGTTCACTAGAGGTCATCTTGATGTCCAAATCTCTGTTGGAAGAGGGCTAGTTGCTGTTATTCTCTGGTTCTTAGCAGAACTTGGAGATTTTTCATTTTTGTATCATTAAATCTGTGCATCTTTTGAGCATGAGCTCTACATGTGTTTTGAAGTATGCCATGCCATCTTTCCAGTGGTGTAGTCCATGTATTTTTGTGATCTCTGTGGTGACTAGCACAAGCATGCAAAGTAGGCCCCGTAATATTTCTGATTTCAGGGACTTGGTGATTTCTCTAAGTCCTCGTCTGCTGTAATTTTGTTGCCATGTAAACTTGATGCTACAGAGAGATCCATGCATATTTTGGAGATGTTCAGAGAGATCCATTCCTGCAATTGTTTGCAATTATGGAGTGCCATAGCATGACTCAATCTTGCTCTACTTTTGGCTATAAAATATTTCTGGCAGATTCTTAACATGATTTGCAATCTTGCCAAGCTTATTGTAGTTGATCCATACATGATATGCAATTGTTCTTGCCATGGATAGCTTCATAAACATGCCATCTTGCTGTAGGTATGCTTGGTTTGTCATGCATTGCTCTGTAGTGAGTGCATCAAGCTCCCAAAGAGGCCTACATATTAATATTTCTGCCATGCTCTGTTTTCTGCCAAGTCTGAAACCTGATAACGAAACTTGCTATGCTTACATGCTTTCCATCATATCTTCTGGTCCTTTTTGGATTATGGTCAGTAAGAGACTTTTGTCATGTGCATTTAGTAGAACACTGCCATGCCTTGTTTTGCTATGTTAAGTTCCTGTAGCATGTTGATTTCGTGCTCTGAACATTGCTACCTGATGCTGATTTCTGCCATGTCCAGTTTTTCACCAAGTCTGTGAACCTGTAATCTTTTGCACTTTTGCCATGCTTGATTGAGCTTGATATGTTGTGAACTAGCCGTAGCTCAGTGTTCATCTTTTGTCAAACATCTCCTGTAGATTACTGCCATGTGCTTTGTTGCTATGTTGGGGTGCTGAAGCATTGTTGCTTGTTGCATTTTAAGTGCTATCTTGCTGTTTATCGCAGATTCGTGTCATTCTTGTTTTGCTTGCCATTTGCAAACCGTGCATCCGATTCCGGTGATCTTTATATCGATTTCGACCGAAATCACCTCTTCTTTCCAGTGGCATACTTGGTTTGCCAAGTTACTGCCATGTTCATCATTTTCCTTCCGGAGCACGCATATGCATCGCATATCATATCTTGCATATCATACATGTTTTGCATCATGTTGCTTGTGCATTTCTCGTTGTTGATTGTGGTTCCGTTTGTTTGTGTTCTTGTCTTGGGTAGAGCCGGGAGACGAGTTCGTGAACGAGGAACCTGTCGAGTACGCTTACGAGGATCAAGCTTTCGACAACTCTGAGAATCTTGCAGGCAAGATGACCACCCTCGAAATCACTTCTATCTTTGCTATGCTAGTTGTTCGCTCTATTGCCATGCTCGCTACCTATCACTTGCTATATCATGTCTCCCATTTTAGCCATGTCAGCCCCTAACCACCCTTTCCTAGCAAACCGTTGTTTGGCTATGTTACCGCTTTTGCTCAGCCCCTCTTATAGCGTTGCTAGTTGCAGGTGAAGTTGAAGTTTGTTCCATGTCGGAACATGGATATGTTGGGATACCACAATATCTCTTATTTAATTAATGCATCTATATATTTTGGTAAAGGGTGGAAGGCTCGGACTTATGCCAGGTGTTTTGTTCCACTCTTGCCGCCCTAGTTACTGTTATACCGGGATTATGTTCCTTGAGTTTGCGTTCCTTACGCAGTCGGGTGATTTATGGCACCCCCTTGACAGTTCGCCTTGAATAAAACTCCTCCAGCAAGGCCCAACTTTGGTTTTACCATTTGCCACCTAAGCCTTTTCCCCCGGGTTTTCGCGAGCCCGAGGGTCATCTTTATTTAAACCCCCAGGCCAGTGTTCCTCTGAGTGCTGGTCCAAACTAGAGCCACTTGCAGCGCCACCTTGGGGAAACTCGAGGATTGGTTTTAGCTGTACGTAGTGTTCATCCGGTGTGCCCTGAGAACGAGATATGTGCAGCTCCTATCGGGATTTGTCGGCACATTCGGGTGGCTTTGCTTGTCTTGTTTTACCATTGTCGAGATGTCTTGTAAACCGGGATTCCGAGACTGATCGGGTCTTTCCGGGAGAAGGTTTATCCTTCGTTGACCGTGAGAGCTTATGATGGGCTAAGTTGGGACACCCCTGCAGGGTATTATCTTTCGAAAGCCGTGCCCGCGGTTATGAGGCAGATGGGAATTTGTTAATGTCCGGTTGTAGATAACTTGTCACTTGACCCAATTAAAATACATCAACCGCGTGTGTAGCCGTGATGGTCTCTTCTCGGCGGAGTCCGGGAAGTGAACATGGTCTGTGTTATGAATGACGTAAGTAGGTGTTCAGGATCACTTCTTGGTCATTGCTAGATGACGTCCGTTCCGTTGCTTCTCTTCTCGCTCTCATTTGCGCAAGTTAGCCACCATATATGCTTTTGCCGCTGCAGCTCCACCTCATTACACCATCCTTCCCTACCAGCTTAAATAGTCTTGATCTCGCGGGTGTGAGATTGCTGAGTCCCCATGACTCACAGATTCTACCAAAACAGTTGCAGGTGCCGATGATGCCAGTGCAGATGATGGCGTCGATCTCAAGTGGGAGTTCGACGAGGAACGTGGTCGTTACTATGTGTCTTTTCCCGATGATCAGTAGTGGAGCCCAGTTGGGACGATCGGGGATCTAGCATTTGGGGTTGTCTTATTTTCATCTGGATTTTGACCGCAGTCGGTCTATATGATTGTATTTTGGATAATGTATGAATAATATTTATGTAATGTGTGAAGTGGCAATTGTAAGCCAACTCTTTATCCCATTCTTGTTCATTACATGGGATTGTGTGAAGATGACCCTTCTTGCGACAAAACCACTATGCGGTTATGCCTCTAAGTCGTGCCTCGACACGTGGGAGATATAGCCGCATCATGGGCGTTACATTGTTATTTTTTGTCTATTTTAGAGTTTCGTAGGAAAGGAATATCAAACGGAGTCCAAATGGAATGAAACCTTCGGGAACGTGATTTTTAGGAAGAATATGATCCAGGAGACTTGGACCCTACGTTAAGAAACAAAAGAGGAGGCCACGAGGTAGGGGGCGCGCCCACCCCTCAGGGCGCGCCCTCCACCCTCGTGGGCCCCCTTTTGCTCCACCGACGTACTCCTTCCTCCTATATATACCTACGTACCCCCAAACGATCAGATACGGTGCCAGAAACCTAATTCCACTGCCGCAACCTTCTGTACCCACGAGATCCCATCTTGGGGCCTGTTCTGGAGCTCCGCCGGAGGGGGCATCCATCACGGAGGGCTTCTACATCATCACCATAGCCTCTCCAATGAAGTGTGAGTAGTTTACCTCAGACCTTCGGGTCCATAGTTAGTAGCTAGATGGCTTCTTCTCTCTTTTTGGATCTCAATACAATGTTCTCCCCCTCTCTCGTGGAGATCTATTCGATGTAATCTTCTTTTGCAGTGTGTTTGTTGAGACCGATGAATTGTGGGTTTAGGATCAAGATTATCTATGAAAAATATTTGAATCTTCTCTGAATTCTTTTATGTATGATTGGTTATCTTTGCAAGTCTCTTCGAATTATCAGTTTGGTTTGGCCTACTAGATTGATCTTTTTTGCAATGGGAGAAGTGCTTAGCTTTGGGTTCAATCTTGCGGTGTCCTTTCCCAGTGACAGTAGGGGCAGCAAGGCACGTATTGTATTGTTGCCATCGAGGATAACAAGATGGTTTTTTTATCATATTGCATGAATTTATCCCTCTACATCATGTCATCTTGCTTAAGGCGTTACTCTGTTTTCATGAACTTAATACTCTAGATGCATGCTGGATAGCGGTCGATGAGTGGAGTAATAGTATTAGATGCAAGCAGGAGTCGGTCTACTTGCCTCGGACGTGATGCCTATATACATGATCATACCTAGATATTCTCATAACTATGCTCAATTCTGTCAATTGCTCAACAGTAATTCGTTCACCCACCGTAAAATACTTATGCTCTTGAGAGAAGCCACTAGTGAAACCTATGGCCCCCGGGTCTATTTTCCATCATATTAATCTCCCGTCAACAAGTTATTTCTATCGCCGTTTATTTTGCTTTCTTTACTTTTAGTCTTTATCATAAAAATATCATAAATATTATCTGATCATCTCTATCAGATCTCACTTTTGCAAGTGGCCGTGAAGGGATTGACAACCCCTTTATCGCGTTGGTTGCAAGGTTCTTATTTGTTTGTGTAGGTACGAGGGACTTGCGTGTGGCCTCCTACTAGATTGATACCTTGGTTCTAAAAAACTGAGGGAAATCCTTACACTACTTTGCTGCATCACGCTTTCCTCTTCAAGGGAAAAATCAACGCATGCTCAAGAGGTAGCATTCATCGGGAGGCAACAGAATGTGTCGTGTTCATCGCAAGCCTACCGGCTTGGACAGAACAGCCGAAACAAGGCTTGGCGCACCATAGAACGAAGGAAACAGACTTGTGTTCGAGCTCCTATGGTCGAAATGGGGTGCTATTGACCGGGAGGGGTGTGGCGTACCGCCAAACGAAGGAAACAGGCTTGTGTTAGAGCGCCTACGGTAGAAATGGAGTCATGTTCATCGGGAGGGGTGTGGCGTACCGCAAAATGAGACTCCAAGGGTTGTTGTTCAACCACCTTCTACTGCCTCACCCTAGCCTCCACGGGCTATTGTTCATCCACCGTCGACTTCCTCCAGCCTCCACCTGCTACTATTCATCCACCGTTGACTTCCTCTAGCCTCCACCAGCTATTGTTCATCCATGAGCTACTATTCATCCAGCCTCCACCAGCTACTTTTCAACCAGCCCTCCACAGGATCCTGTTCATCCAGCCTCCGCCGGCTAGTGTTCAACCAGCCCTCCACGGGGTCCTGTTCATCCACCCCCAACCGGCTTGTGTGTGCCGGCCTCCTCGATCGAGGTCCTGATCATCCAGCGGTAACGTCCTCTACTACCATGGGGTTTTGTTCATCCACCCGTCACCGGGAATTGTTCATCCAACCCCCAACAATGGTCACTGTTCATCAAGAGGCAGCAGGTTCGATTGGCTTCAGTTAGCAGCAGTAGCGAAGGAATCACTCGGGTTCAGTTAACAGCCAAGGGATCGATCGCTCGGGTTCAGTAAAGTAGCTAGTGCAATCGCTCGGGTTCAGTAAGCGAATGCCTCGCTCGGGTTCAGTTAGAGCCCAACGCCTCACACATACGCGCGTACGTGTATGAGAGAAACGTGCAAACCTCCGTGCATCTGAAAGTGCAACTAATCCCCTGGTGGTTTTGGTAATTCATAACAACATATAGCTCATTGAACTAATATCCGTTCAAGTTGAATATTTCATAAAGTTCAATGATTGGCATGGCATGGACTAGAGATGTGGACCCCTCAAAATGCTAAGGACAAATATTGGCAAAATCTCAAGATTCTATATTTCTATTTTAGTGATCCAAGATCACATTGAGTCCATAGGAAAAGCCAATACTATTAAAAGGGGATGAGGTGTTGCTTAATGATCTACTTGCTCAAAATGCTTAGTGATATGCTCCAAAGCCCTCAACCACTTTTCTCAAACCTACGAGCAAGTAACCATAATAGTAACAAAAGTGCAGCAAGGTAGCCCAATCCTTTTGAGGCAAAGGACAGGCCAAAACGATCTCTTATAATAAGCAAAGCGTTCTTGAGGGTATATGGGAATTTCATCTAATCACTTTCATCATGTTGATTCGATTCGTGTTCGCTCCTTTGATAATTTGATATGTGGGTGGACCGGTGCTTAGGTGCTATTCTAACTTGAACAAACCTCCTACTTATGATTAACCACCTTGCAAGCATCCGCAACTATGAGAAAAGTATTAAGAACAAATTCTAACCATAGCATTAAACTTTTGGATCCAATCGGTCCCTTACGGAATAGCGTATAAACTAGGGTTTTAAGCTTCCGTCACTCTCGCAACCCATCATCTAATAACTACTCCACAATGCATTCCCTTAGGCCCAAATATGGTGAAGTGTCATGTAGTCGACGTTCACTTGACACCACTAAGGGAAGCACAACATACATATTATCAAAATATCGAACACATATCAAGTTCACATGATTACTTGCAACATGATTTCTCCCGTGACCTCAAGAACAAAAGTAACTACTCACAAATGATAATCATTCAATATCATAGGTGTATTAAATAGCATATTGGATCTGAACATATAATCTTCCACCAAATAAACCATATAGTAATCAACTACAAGATGTAATCAACACTACTAGTCACCCACAAGCACCAATCTATAGTTCTGGTACAAAGATTGATCACAAGAGATGAACTAGGGTTTGAGATGAGATGGTTCTGTTGAAGATGTTGATGGAGATTGCCCTCCCCAAGATGGGAGAGTTGTTGGTGATGATGATGATGATGATTTCCCCCTCCGCGAGGGAAGTTCCCCCAGCGGAATCGCTCCGCCGGAGGGCAAAAGTGCTCCTGCCCAAGTTCCGCCTCGAGACGGCGGCGCTCCATCCTGAAAGTTATCTCCTTATTTTTTTCTAGGTCAAAATGACTTATATACCAGAAGATGGGCACCGGAGGTGGGCCGAGGAGAGCACAACCCACCAGGGCGCGCCTGGGCTCCCTGGTGCGCCCAGGTGGGTTGTGCCCACCTGGTGGGCCCCCTCTGGTACTTATTGGCTCCAGTATTTCTTATTTATTGCATAAAAAATCCTCTTGAAGTTTCATCTTGTTTGGAGTTGTTCAGAATAGGTGGCCTGACATAGCTTTTCCAGGTCCAGATTTCCAGCTGCTGGAATTCTCCCTTTTTGTGTGAACCTTGCATATTATGAGAGAAAATGCATTAGAATTACTCCAAAAAGCATTATTATGCATAAAAACATTATAAAAAACAGTAGGTAAACATGATGCAAAATGGACGTATCAACTCCCCCAAGCTTAGACCCCGCTTGTCCTCAAGCGAAAACCGAAATCGAAAAACATGTCCACATGCTTAGAGAGAGAGAGGTGTCGATAAAAACAAAATACGGACATAGAGGCATCATGTGAATTATTATAACAACAACAAATTTTAACATAAAAAGCTTTTATCATAGAACTTTTATCATGGACTTCGCATGAATAAGTAACAATTCATCACACTATCGAAGTATAAAGCATAAAGTTTATTGGAAACCAACAAACTATGTTCTCAGTGAACTTTGCAACTACAATTCATCGTCTTTTCATGAAGGGTCACGTAACGGAGCCTTTAGGAAAGTCCACATACTCGACCATCATATAGTCTTCTATGATTGCTAACACTCACCGCGTACACATGAGCAAAATGTTTCAACCGGACATATAGAAAGATAGGGGCTTATAATTTTGCCTCCCAGCGTATTCACCTCAAGGGTGATGTCAACAATAATAACTCATGCTACCCTTATTCAGTTGGACATATATGCCTAGATCTTTCCTCACCACATGATTCTTGCCAAAGGAGAAAAATAAAAAGTAAGAGAGAAAACTTTGACTCTTGCATAAAAATAAATACATAAAAGTAAAAGATAGGCCCTTCGGAGAGGGAAGCACAGGTTGCCATGCGCTTATTTGTTTGTATGCTCAACCGCTTAGTGCAAAAGAACGTCACGTTATATTTCCCCTTATGATAGCAACCTTTATTATGCAGTGTGTCGCTTTTATTTCTTTGCTATCACAAGTTCGTACAACGCTCAATTCTCACTTACACAAAATGATCTAACACTTTTAGAAGCAATTTTTATTGCCTTATTGCACCGATGACAACTTGAGGGATCTTGCTCAATCCCTAGGTAGGTATGGTGGGCTCTTGAAAATAAGATTTGGGTTTAAGGGTTTTTGGATGCACAAGTAGTATCTCTACTTGGTGCGGAATTTTTGGTTAGCAAAGATGGGGGGCAAGCACCACATGTTGAAGGATCTATGACAATATAACTTATATGTGAATATGAGCAAACATAAATCATTACGTTGTCTTCCTTGTCCAACGTCAACAATTTTGGCATATAATATTTTGATGGGGGCTCATAATCACAAAAGATTTCCAGGATAGTGTATTTATATGTGAATCTTCTCTTCCCTTATTATTTCTTTCATGAGTTCCATCATTGCCAAATGCTATGTTTGTCAATCTCTAATAAAATTTTCTACATATACTTTTCCTTATGTGGTGTCATCACCTACCCGAAGATTAGCATATGACCTTTTTTCATTTATTTCCTTTCTTTTTATTGAAACAAGAAAGTAAAGAAAGCAAAAACTCAAACTAAACTTTATTATATATCTTGCACACGATTACAAGGATAGATCACTAAGCAAACTCTCAAAAAGAAAGGATCGAACTAAACTTTTATTCATCTATAGAAAAGGATAACTATGGATCGAACAAAAATAACTAAAGGCAAAAGATAGTGGGGGTGATACGATACCGGGACACCTCCCCCAAGCTTGGCGGAAGCCAAGGGGAGTGCCCATACCCAATACTCAATTTTCTTTTGGTGATGAAGAAGGAGGTGGTGGCGATGAAGTAGAGGCGATCTTGTCATCAGGTTTCCATGGCAGAGGTCCACCATCATAAGAGGAGGAATGAGTCTCACGGGTCCCGCAACTGGCAGCCAAACTCATACCTTTAAACCTCGCCTCATATTCAAAGACTTGGTTTTGGAGATCGTAGATCTGGTTTTGGAGGAAGTTGATTTGCTTGTTGAGGGTGGAGGCGATGTCCTTCATGGATTTGCCATCCACCTTGAGATCACGAGTAAAGTCCATGATCATGAGGTGATTGGCATTGAGTCAACGCTCCACCATCCCCTTGCACCGGAAGAACTCCTACTCCATAGCTTCAAGCCTGGCCTCCACGGTCCCAGTTCCCTTGGGACCTTGCACATCGTGGATGTGAAGCACCCCGTCATGCATCTGGATGACTTGAGGGTGCTGCACCACCTCCCGCAAATATGGGTTGATGACGTTCTTGAAGAACTTCTCCTTGGAGGAGCTTGAAACGGACATGGTAGATGGTTTCTATCAGGAAATAGCAAGGAAAAGAAAATAGAAGATTTCTCCATGATATGGTGGCCAATAGGTTCGGGGGGTATATAAAGAATTCTTTTATCTTGGGAAACAAGCAAACGGAAGAAAAACGGAGTCCGGAAGGTACCAGAGGTGGGCACAACCCACCTTCCCGGTAGTTTCTTATTTTCCTATTTTTTGTTATTTTCCAAAACGGACAGAAAATATTTTTGTAGATTTTTCGGAGTCCGTTTACTTACCGTATCACATACCTCCTCTTTTTTCACGATTCTGGAGTGTTCCGGAAGGTCTCCTTTATGTGTTCTTCCGGTGTCATAGTTTGTATAATATTACTTTCAACATTAATGGGCGCACCTGAGATATAGTGTTTTATTCGTTGCCCATTAACAACCTTCGGGTTAGTACCTTTGGCATTGTTTATTTTGATCGCTCCAGATTGATAAACCTCCTCGATAACATAGGGTCCTTCCCATTTGGAGAGAAGTTTTCCTGCAACGAATCTAAAACGAGAGTTGTACAAAAGAACATATTCTCCAGCTTTGAACTCATGCTTTTGTATTCTTTTATCATGCCATCTTTTAACTTTTTCTTTAAATAACTTGGCATTTTCATAAGCTTGGGTTCTCCATTCATCTAATGAGCTAATATCAAATAACCTATTTTCACCAGCAAGTTTAAATCATAGTTGAGTTCTTTGATAGCCCAATAAGCTTTGTGTTCTAACTCAAGAGGCAAATGACAAGCTTTTCCATAAACCATTTTATAAGCAGACATACCAATAGGATTTTTATATGCTGTTCTATAAGCCCAAAGTGCATCATCTAATTTCTTAGACCAATTCTTCCAGGACCTATTGACAGTCTTTTGCAAAATTAATTTTATTTCTCTATTGCTAAGTTCAACTTGACCACTAGACTGAGGATGATAGGGTGATGCAATTCTATGGTTAACATCATACTTGGCAAGCATTTTACGGAAGGCACCATGAATAAAATGTGAACCACCATCAGTCATTAAATATCTAGGGACTCTAAACCTTGGGAAAATAACTTACTTAAGCATTTTAATAGAGGTGTTGTGATGAGCACTCCTAGTTGGAATAGCTTCTACCCACTTAGTGACATAATCAACAACAACCAAAATATGTGTATACCCATTAGAGGAAGAAAAAGGTCCCATGTAATGAAAACCCCAAACATCAAATGGTTCAACAGCAAGTGAATAATTCATAGGCATTTCCTGACGCTTATCGATATTACCTATTCTTTCACATTGATCACAAGATAAGATGAACTTACGAGCATCCTTGAAAAGAGTAGGCCAATAAAACCCAAACTACAATACCTTGTGAGCAGTTCTGTCTCCCGCATGATGTCCTCCGTAAGCTTCGGAGTGACATTTCTGTAGGATTTGTCCCTGTTCATGCTCAGGTACACAACATCTAATAATACCATCTACTCCTTCTTTATAAAGATGTGGGTCATCCCAAAAGTAATGTCTTAAATCATAGAAGAATTTTTTTCTTTTCTTGGTATGTAAAGCTAGGTGGTAAATATTTAGCAACAATATAATTAGCATACCAAGGGGTGTTATGAGAAACATCAGGAAAACTATCATCAATAGGTATTGGGTCATCAAGGACATTTTCAAGCCTAGACAAGTTATCAACTATGAGGTTCTCTGCTCCTTTTCTATTAGTGATATGCAAAGCAAATTCTTGTAGCAAGAGAACCCATCGAATAATCCTAGGCTTAGCATCTTTCTTTTCCATAAGATATTTAATAGCAGCATGGTCGGTGTGAATAATTACTTTTGAATCAACAATGTAAGATCTAAATTTATCACAAGCAAACACCACTGCTAGAAATTCTTTTTCAGTAGTAGCATAATTTCTTTGTGCACTGTCTAGAGTTTTACTAGCACAATGAATAACATTCAGTTTCTTATCAACTCTTTGTCCTAGAACAGCACCAACAACATAATCACTAGCATCACACATAATTTCGAAGGGCAAGTTCCAATCAGGTGGTTGAACAATAGGTGTAGAAATTAAGGCTTTCTTGAGTGTTTCAAAGGCTTCTAAACAATCATCATCAAAAAAAGGAACATCCTTTTGCAAAAGATTTGTAAGGGGCCTAGAAATTTTAGAGAAGTCTTTCGTAAATCTCCTATAGAAACCAGCATGACCTAGGAAACTACAAATACCTTTGATATCTTTAGAACATGGCATTTTCTCAATTGCATCAACCTTAGCTTTGTCAACCTCAATACCTCTTTCATAAATTTTATGGCCCAGAACAATACCCTCATTAACCATAAGGTGGCACTTCTCCCAATTCAAGACAAGATTTGTTCGCTCGCATCTCTGCAAAACTCGATCAAGATTGCTTAAACAATCATCAAAAGACTTCCCATAAATAGAAAAGTCATCCATGAAAACCTCAACAATCTTTTCACAGAAGTCAGAGAATATAGCAGCCATGCATCTTTGAAAGGTAGAAGGTGCATTGCATAAACCAAAAGGCATACGTCTATAAGCATAAGTTCCAAAGGGACAGGTAAAAGTGGTCTTTTCTTGATCAGGTTGAGAAACAGGTATTTGTGAAAAAACAGAATATCCATCAAGGAAGCAAAAATGTGTGTGCTTAGATAATCGTTCTAGAAATTTATCGATAAAAGGCAGAGGGTAATGATCTTTTCTAGTTGCTTTGTTTAATTTTCTAAAATCAATTACCATTCTATAGCCTGTAACAATTCTTTGTGGAATAAGCTCATTCTTATCATTAGGAACAATAGTAATACTTCCTTTCTTAGGGAACAATGAATAGGACTTACCCATCTACTATCAGCTAAAGGATAGATTATACCTACTTCCAGAAGTTTTAATATTTCCGTTCTTACCACTTCTTTCATCTTTGGATTTAACCGATGTTAGTGATCAATAACGGGTTTAGCATCAGGTTCCATATTAATCTTGTGCTGACATAGAGTGGGACTAATGTCCTTTAAATTTTCAAGACTATATCCAATAGCAGCTCGGTGCTTCCTTAGAACTTTCAATAATCTTTCTTCTTCATGTTCTGAAAGGTTAGCACTAATAATAATAGGATATATCTTCTTCTCATCAAGATAAGCATATTTCAAAGTGTCTGGCAATTGTTTTAATTCAAACACAGGATCACCTTTAGGTGGAGGAGGACCTCCTAGAGTTTCAATAGGCAAATTGTGTTTAAGCAGAGGATGTTGTTCAAAGAAAATCTTATCTATTTCATTTCTTTCATGCATATGTAAATCATTTTCATGGTCTAGCGAATATTGTTCTAGTGGATCAGTAGGAGGCACAGCAATAGAATCAAGACCAATTATTTCATCCTTACTAGGCAATTCTTTCTTATGAGTTTTTCTACTAAACTTGGAAAAATTAAACTCATGAGACTCATCACCAAAGCTAACACCGACAGTTTGTTTCTCACAATCTATTTTAGCATTAACCGTGTTCGAGAAAGGTCTACCAAAGATAATGGGACAAAAGTCATCTTGTGGGGAACGAAGAACAAGAAAATCAGTAGGGTATTTTATTTTCCCACACAAGACTTCAACATCTCTAACAATCCCAATTGGTGAAATGGTGTCTCTATTAGCAAGTTTAATAGTAATATATATGTCTTCTATCTCCGCTGGTGCCATGTCATTCATAATTTCTTGATATAAAGTAAAGGGAATAGCACTCACGCTAGCACCTAGGTCGCATAAACCATGATAACAGTGATCTCCTATTTTAACTAAGACAACGGGCATGCCAACAATAGGTCTATGTTTATCCTTTTTAATGGGTTTGGCAATTCTAGCAGCTTCATCACAGAAGTAAATAACATGCCCATCTATATTTTCTTCTAGGAGATCCTTAACCATAGCAATACTAGGTTCTACTTTGATTTTATCATCAGGTTTAGGTGATCTAATATAACTTTTGTTGACCACAGTTGAAACTTTAGCATGTCCCTTCATCCTAACAGGGAAAGGTGGTTTTTCAATATAAGCAGTAGGAACAACTGGATCAACATTATAAATAATAGTTTCATCCTTAGCTGGTGCCGGTTCTTTAATTTCTTCTTTAATAGGTGGGTGATATTTAAACCACTTCTCTTTAGGGAGATCAACATGAGTAGCAAATGATTCACAAAATGAGGCTACTATCTCAGAGTCAAGTCCATATTTAGTGCTAAACTTTTGAAAAGCATCGGTATTCATAAAAGATTTAACACAATCAAACTTAAGCTTAATACCTGACTCTTTACCTTCGTCGAGTTCCCAATCTTTAGAGTTGCGTTTAATTCTTTCCAAAATATCCCACCGGAATTCAATAGTCTTCTTCATAAAAGAACCAGCACAAGAATATCAAGCATGGATCGATCATTATGAGAAAGCCGAGCATAAATTTTTTGGATAATAATTTCTCTTAAGAGCTCAATATTGGGGCATGAATATAACATTGGCTTAAGCCTCCCCCAAGCTAGAGCAATATTTTCTCCTTCACGAGGCCAAAAATTATATATGTAATTCCGATCACGATGAACTAGATGCATAGGATAAAAAATTTGGTGAAACTCCAATTTCAATTTATTCCAATTCCAAGATCCAATAACATTGCATAGCCTATACCATGCCAATGATTTTCCCTTCAAAGATAAAGGGAAACCTTCTTCTTAACTTCATCTCCAGGTAAACCTGCAAGCTTAAACAATCCACAAATTTCTTCCACGTGTATCAATTGCATATCAGGATGTTCGGTTCCATCTCCTGCATAAGGATTAGCTAGCAGTCGTTCTATCATACCCGAAGGAATTACATATTCAATATTTTCAGTAGGTGTAGTAGGTTGAGGGGTAACTAATTGTGGTTTCGGTGAAGGTGAAGATACCCCGAACAAACCCTTCAAAGGATTGCTTTCCATAGTAACAAGTGACAATAAATTTCAGCATATAGGAATAATTTTTCCTTACCAAGAGCGCTTCACTCCCCGGCAACGGTGCAAGAAAAGAGCCTTGATGACCCACAAATATATGGGATCAATAGTAGACATTTCGATAAGTAAGAGTGTCGAACCCAACGACGAGCAGAAGGAAATGACACGTGGTTTTCAGCAAGGTAAGCTCTTCAAGTGCTGAAATTGTAAGTAACAGAGTAGTTTGATAGCAAGATAATTTCTAACAAGCAAGTAACGATAATAGTAAAAAAAGTGCAGCAAGGTAGCCCAATACTTTTGAGGCAAGGACAGGCCAAAACGATCTCTTATAATAAGCAAAGCGTTCTTGAGGGTACACGGGAATTTCATCTAGTCACTTTCATCATGTTGATTCGATTCGTGTTCACTACTTTGATAATTTGATATGTGGGTGGACCGCTGCTTAGGTGCTGTTCTTACTTGAACAAACCCCCTACTTATGATTAACCCCCTCGCAAGCATCCGCAACTACGAGAAAAGTATTAATAATAGATTCTAACCATAGCATTAAACTTTTGGATCCAATCGGTCCCTTACGGAATAGCGCATAAACTAGGATTTAAGCTTCTGTAACTCTCGCAAACCATCATCTAATAACTACTCCACAATGCATTCCCTTAGGCCCATATATGGTGAAGTGTCATGCAGTTGACATTCACATGACACCACTAAGGGAATCACAACATACATACTATCAAAATATCGAACACATATCAAGTTCACATGATTACTTGCAATGAGAATTCTCCCGTGACCTCAAGAATGAAAGTAACTACTCATAAATGATAATCATGCTCAAGATTAGAGGGGTATTAAATATCATATAGTAATCAACTACAAGATGTAATCAACACTACTAGTCACCCAAGCACCAATCTATAGTTCCGGTACAAAGATTGAACACAAGAGATGAACTAGGGTTTGGGAGGAGATGGTGCTGCTGAAGATGTTGATGGAGATTGCCCTCCCCGAGATGGGAGAGTTGTTGGTGATGATGACGACGATGATTTCCCCCTTCGGGAGGGAAGTTCCCCAAGTGGAATCGCTCCGCCGGAGGGCAAAAGTGCTCCTGCTCAATTTCCGCCTCGAGACGGCGGCGCTCCGTCCCGAAAGTCCTACCCTCATTTTTTCTAGGTCAAAATGACTTATATAACAGAAGATGGGCACCGGAGGTGGGCCGGCTGAGCACATCCCACCAGGGCGCGCCTGGGGGGCCAGGCGCGCCCTGGTGTCTTGTACTCACCAGGTGGCCCCCCTCCGGTGGTTATTTGCTCCAGTATTTCTTATTTATTCCATAAAAAATCCTTGTGAAGTTTCAGCTTGTTTGGAGTTATGCACAATAGGTGGCCTCACGTAGCTTTTCGAGGTCCAGATTTCCAGCTGCCGGAATTCTCCGTCTTTGTGTGAACCTTGCATATTATGAGAGAAAAGGCATTAGAATTACTCCAAAAAGCATTATTATGCATAAAACATTATAAATAACAGTAGGTAAATATGATGCAAAATGGACGTATCAATATACCCCTTGAGGGAGTCCTGGACTAAGGGGTCCTCGGGCGTCCGGCCTGTTATCCATGGGTCGGACTGATGGGCTGTGAAGACATGAAGGCCGAAGACTATACCCGTGTCCGGATTGGACTCTACTTGGCGTGGAAGGCAAGCTTGGCGACCGATTATGAAGATTCCTTCTTATGTGACCGACTCCATGTAAACCCTAGATCCCCCCGGTGTCTATATAAACTGGAGGGGTTAGTCCGGAAAGGACACACACATTACCATAGTCATATAGGCTAGACTTCTAGGGTTTAGCCATTACAATCTCGTGGTAGATCAACTCTTGTAATACTCATATTCATCAAGATCAATCAAGCAGGAAGTAGGGTATTACCTCCATAGAGAGGGCCCGAACCTGGGTAAACATCGTGTCCCCCGTCTCCTGTTACCATCGATCCTAGATGCACAGTTCGGGACCCCCTACCGGATTATGACATCCTTCATGGCAGCGCCGGATATCCTATGAAGTTCGGCCCATTGGGACATCTGTTCATTGAGCATCAGAGGACGCTTTGACGCGCCAAACTGCGACCAAAAAAGCTTCTCCCTTGCATATCCATCTCGCGCTTGGTAATACCGCGCCGCATCAGAAGAACTCTTCGGCAAGTCCAAATACTCATCCGGAGAACACCACACTTGGTTAAGCTGTGCATAGTCCGGGTCACCAAACCTAGTTTGCAGCAGAAAAGGCTTTCCAGCCACAATCTCCTTCACCTACCGAACCTCCTCATGGATTGCTCTGGATTCTGATCGCACTTCTCTCGCCTCCTGTCGGGCCTTGTCCAGTTCAGCCGTTAAGGCTTTATTCTCCTTCCCAAGAAATTCGCAACGGCCAGTAGCATTCTCCAGTTCGAATGTCATCGTGGATATCTTCTCCTCACCTTGGCACCGTGCAGCTTGTTCGGCCTTTAATTCAGCCGATGCCTTTTCGGCAGCAGCAATGCTACGACGGGCATGCTCCTTGGCCCGGGCCAGCTCCGCTCGAAGAACTTCAACGGCGGCAACACCATCTGCATCCATGTACATTCCAACATCTAAATCTCAGCATCATGCTCGCACTACAAACGATGTATGAGGATTGCCCCGAATACATACCTTGCGACTCGTCAAGACGCGTATTTATTAACGCAAGATCATCCCCTGCCACGTCAAGCTTCCGCTGTAGCTCGGCAATTTCCATAGTTCGGGAAGTGGCCAAGGGGGAAGCAGCCTGTGTTCAAGCTCATCGGGTTAGTCCTCGAAACGATCATTTTTGATCCTCTGTTTGCTTCCTAATGGAAGACAACCTGAGTCTCAGGGGCTACTACCTATACACAGGCGCATCTTTGCAAATGAAACATAGCTGAAAAACATTATGTCACAAATCTCGAAGCCTTTAAGTAGGCTCATGAAGGCTTCATTTAATCCGCTCTTCGCGGACGAAATCTTTTCAATCACTGTACCCATCAAGGTACGATGTTCCCCTGAGACAGATGCTTTCCGCAACATGTCCCACAATATATAGGAGTCTTCGGGTTTCCGGACACTGCTCCAGGGGCACAGTCATCCATTGAAGGAATCCGTTCACCCGCCTCCAAAATCACTGTCGGTTGTGAACCAGACAGTCCGGGGCCTTCGTTATCACCGGCCCCGGAATCCCGGATGGTCGGAGGTCCACCTTCGGGTACTGCCTCTTTTGTCCCGTGATCTAAAGGGACCCTCCGCGAGGACACATCAGAGTCATCCGCCTTAGTGGGCGAGGAGGTTCGAGGAGGCGTCTCGCTCGCCATCATCTCTGGGAGGAGACTCCCCGAAGAAGAGGATCGCCCAGAAAAATTCTGTGCCAACCTTTAAAAATGCATAAATGCGTTACGTATATCTTCGGTAAAAACAACGGAGCGGGACCCTATCAAAATTACTCCGGATTCTCTTACGGTTTGGCCAAGGGCTTGTCCCCTTGTTGGAGCTGTTCAACGGCGTCGCTCTCCAAACCCAAGCCGCTCGACGGCGGCATCTTGCCCCTTTTGGAAGACCGCCCCTCCCAATCTTCGGAGGCGGTCCTCTTTCTCCTGCTTGGAGAAGGGATACTGCGTCCCATCCCCCCTCCGTCTTCGGGCGAGGAAAGGTCGGTGTCTCCGGATTCAGTGTCCGACTTACCTCCGGAATCAAGGTCATCTTGGGTCTTCTCACCCTCCCCTGCTGGTGCCTGGTATGGCGCCGAGGCCAGCATCCTTGTTAACACGGGAGTACCTGAGTCTTCTGGAAGGGGAGCCGGACACCTAATCCGCTCCACCTTCTTTATCCAGCTCTGAAAGAGAGGATGATACTATTGGTATCTAGCCACTAGGTACTTGACCATAAGGTATTCGGTAAAAAGGGACTTTCTGGGGTGTCCGGATGGTTACAGTCTAGGCCGACATCTTCGGTGGTGTCCGGCCATTGCCTTCGTTTCCCGAAGAATAATCTCCACATTCCTTCGTGTGTAGTGCCAAAGAAGTGCTGAAGAGTTCGCGGACCTTCTGGATTGAACTCCCATAGGCGAAGAGGCCGTCGCTGGCACGGTAGGGTCCGACGAACTAGCATTACTTGAACAACGTTGGCTATGTCGATGTCCTTCTCAATAAGGCTTCGGATGCGACTCCGCAGAGTTCGCACATCACTCGTTGATCCCGAATCCAGCCCCTTGTAAACCCATGACGCAAGCTGAATTGGAGCGCTGGATCGGAATGCGGACGACGTTGCCCACTTGGAGCCATGGGGCTCGGTAATATAGAACCACCCCTGCTGCCACAGATCGGAGGATTTGGCGAAGGATCCTTTCAACCAAACGGCACTGGCGAGCTTCCCCATTGAAGCGCCACCGCACTCAGCCTGCTCCCCTTCTATCACTTGTGGCTTCACATCGAAGGTCTTGAGCCACAAGCCGAAGTGCAGGGGAGTCCGGAGGAAGGCTTTGCACGTGACAATAAACGCCGAGATAAGAAGAATAGAGTTCGGGGCAAGATCGTGAAAATCTAGCCCGTAATAGAACATGAGCCCCCGGACGAAGGGGTTAAGTGCAAACCCTAACCCGCGAAGGAAGTGGGACACGAACACGACCCTCTCGCCGGATCTGGGGGTGGGGATAACCTGCCCCACAACAGGAACCTGATGATGGATTTCCGCGGTCAAATACCTCACCGCCCGAAGCTTTGCAATATCTTCCTCCGTGACGGACGAAGCCACCCACTGGCCTTGATGGCTGGATCCGGGCATAATTGGGGCTTGTGGCAACCGAAACTCGGGTGGTGAAACTCAGGATAGCAGGGTCTGGGGAAGAAGCAAGCGTGGAAGAAAAAGACGGGTCTGTACCCATGTATATAAAGGCCGCGAATATCAAGCGTCTCCTTTCAGGCCTCGAAAACTTGCTTATTTCCAAGGAGTTGTACCCAAGCGACGGTTGGGTTACCCATGTCCGGGTTGACAGGAATCCCTTAAAAAAGGGAGCCACGATCTCTGTTTGGATAAGACATGTCAATAAAATTGCGTCTTGGCACGTGGGGCGACGGGCCAGCTAAAGCGGTTCACAGACAATGGCCGAAGCAGGCATGATGTCATATTACCGAAAGGTTGTCAGGGGATTGAACTCGTAAGGTATTATATCCTCTGCAGTTGTGTATACAAGTCCGGATACAATCATCACATCTGAAGATCATATGGGAGTTCGGAAAAAGGGGAACCCGCCTTGCAATGCCGAAGACAATCTGCGCGCCGGACTCCTCATCATTGAAGCCAGGTTCAGGGGCTACTGAGGGAGTCCTGGACTAAGGGGTCCTCGGGCGTCCGGCCTGTTATCCATGGGTCGGACTGATGGGCTGTGAAGACATGAAGGCCGAAGACTGTACCCGTGTCCGGATTGGACTCTACTTGGCGTGGAAGGCAAGCTTGGCGATCGATTTTGAAGATTCCTTCTTATGTAACCAACTCCATGTAAACCCTAGATCCCCCTGGTGTCTATATAAACCGGAGGGGTTAGTCCGGAAAGGACACACACATTACCACAGTCATATAGGCTAGACTTCCAGGGTTTAGCCATTATGATCTCGTGGTAGATCAACTCTTGTAATACTCATATTCATCAAGATCAATCAAGCAGGAAGTAGGGTATTACCTCCATAGAGAGGGCCCGAACCTGGGTAAACATCGTGTCCCCCGTCTCCTGTTACCATCGATCCTAGACGCATAGTTCGGGACCCCCTACCCGAGATCCGCCGATTTTGACACCGACACCCCTCCACCCCCTTCTCTATTCCAGAGAGAGCCATGAGAACGTGCCTACACTTCCACTACTCATTTTCTGAGAGAGAACCACCTACTCATGTGTTGAGACCAAGACATTCCAATCCAACCGCAAGAATCTTGATCTCTTGCCTTCCCCAAGTTGCTTTCCACTCAAATCATCTTTCCACCATAGCCAAATCCGTGAGAGAGAGTTGACTATTGGGGAGACTATCATTTGAAGCACAAGAGCAAGGAGTTCATCATCATCACATCATCTATTACCTTTTGGAGAGTGGTGTCTCATAGATTGGTTAGGTGTCACTTGGGAGCCTCCAACAAGATTTTGGAGTTGAACCAAGGAGTTTGTAAGGGCAAGGAGATCGCCTACTTCGTGAAGATCTACCCAAGTGAGGCAAGTCCTTCGTGGGCGATGGCCATGGTGGGATAGACAAGGTTGCTTCTTCGTGGACCCTTCGTGGGTGGAGCCCTCCGTGGACTCGCGCAACCGTTACCCTTCGTGGGTTGAAGTCTCCATCAACGTGGATGTACGATAGCACCACCTATCGGAACCACGCCAAAAATCTCCGTGTCTACATTGCGTTTTCCTTCTCCAAACCCTTCCCTTTACCTTCATATGCAATGTTTTACTTTCGCTGCTACACTCTTAGAATTGCATGTGTAGGTTGATTGCTTGACTTGTGCTAAGTTGCTAAAATCTGCCAAGACGGAAAATTGGGAAAAGGCTATATTTTTATTTGGTCAAGTAGTCTAATCACCCCCCCCCCTCTAGACCTACTTTTGATCCTACAAGTGGTATCAGAGCTTTAGTCTCCATTTGCCTTGATTTCCATTGCTTTGGTGATCATAGCCTTTGTTTCACAACCTAGGAGAGTATGGCGTCTAGCGAGGGAAATTACCACCGTAGAGGTCCTTATTTTGATGGTACTAATTTTGCTAGTTGGAAGCATAAGATGAAAATGCATATTCTTCAACATAACCCCGTCGTTTGGACTATTGTGTGTATTGGTGTGCAAGGTGAATTCTTCAAAGATGGAAGAGAACCGACTCGTGAAGCAACCACAGAAGAATTTAAGATGTTGCAATACAATGCTCAAGCTTGCTATATCCTCTACAATGGATTGTGCCCCGAAGAATTCAACAAAATCAGCCGCCTTGAGAATGCAAAGGAAATTTGGGATACTTTGGTTGATATGCACGAAGGTACCGAGTTCGTCAAGGAATCCCAAATGGATGTGCTTCAAAGTCAACTTGACAAGTTCAAAATGAAGGATAGTGAAGGAGTCGCTGAAATGTATTCTAGGCTTGCTCTCATCATAAATGAGATTGACGGCTTAGGAAGTGAAGAGATGACCAACAGATTCATCATCAAGAAGATCCTAAGAGCCTTGGATGGAAAATATGATACCGTGTGCACTTTGATCCAAATGATGCCCAATTACAAAGATCTCAAGCAACGGAAGTCATTGGTAGAATTGTTGCTCATGAGATGTCACTCAAGGATAAATAAGAGCTTCACAACAAGTCTAGTGGTGCCTACAAAGCACCATGTGATGCTCCTACAACATCAAGTGAGAAACAAGCCTTCAATGAAGAATTGAGCTTAATGGTGAAGAACTTCAACAAGTTCTACAAGAGTAGAAGCAAAGAGAGAAGTTTCAAGTCAAGGTCCTACAATGACAAAAGATTTTCTAGTCATGATCGCAATTGCTACAATTGTGGAAGACCCGGACACTACTCTAGTGAGTGTACGACTCCCTACAAGAGAAGAGAAGACTCACCAAAAAGGAGAAGTAAAAGAGAGGAATCACATCCAAGAGAGAGAAGGAGTAGAGATGATCGTTATGAACGAAGACCCTCTCATAGAAGCAAGGATTCGGAAAGAAAGGACAAGTCATCAAAACGCTACACAAGACGAAGACATGAAGCTCATGTTGGTGAATGGGTATCCGGTTCCGACTCCGACATCTACTCTGAGAGAAGCTATCACTCCGACTCCGAATATACTCAAGATGAAGGTGTTGCCGTATTGCACTTGTGTTGTCCAACTCCCACTACTGCAGGCTGTTGCTAACGCGACACTACGATCAGAGACCCTTCGACGAAACTGTGTGCGATGCAATAATCGCAAACGGTGGTGTAAAAAACCCGTCAAAAAAGGTGCAAAACATTTGCGATGGCATATGCATCAAACACGGTTCAGATTTTAGTTGTGTGTGCGATGCAGGGCATACGGTTCAGTTCAATTAACTATTTGCGATGAGGAAGAACAAAAGAAATGGGTAGCCAGATGAAGGTGTGTGCGATATATAACATACAGTTCACTCGGATGAACTGTTTGTGATTAGGCAACACAAAAGAAACGGTCGGCCAGATCAAGGTGTGTGCGATATATGGCATGCGGTTCACTCGGATGAACTGTTTGCTTTAGGCCAAGAGAACAGAAACGGTTCAATATAACAAGATGTGTGTGATACGCGGCAAACAGGTCTGTAATCGGAAACGTGTGGGAAGACCTATAACAACACGGACGATTCATGTTAACAAGTCGTGTGTGTTGTGAGCAAACGATTGCTGGTATACAATTGTGAGTGATTAATTAAAACATCACCGACGGGTTCCATTGTTTAGTCTGTGTGCGATGTGATTTTCTTTTTCCGCACAACATCTACGCTCTGTCTACAGAGCATCAACATATACACTTAAAAAGACAGCATTGCATAACCAAATTAAGCATACAATTACACAAGTGACTACACACATAACATTTCTACACACTAAAGTAAGCAATTACATGCATACTAAACTAGGAGAAACGAGGATCTAATCATCTACTTATTGTTGCGACGACGCTTGCCATTGCTCTGCTTCTGGCTGGATCCTTAGCCGTTTTGGAGAAGGAGGCACTTCCTCATGTCAACAATCCTCATGTACATGTCGTAGCTCGTGTACGCCTCCTTGGCCGTGTACACGACGTGAGCTTTGTCGAGTATCTCCATCCAGGTCGAGTGCCAGGCACGCTTGTCCTTGTTGCGGGAATCCTTCATGTCTCTGTAGTAGGGGTCGATGATGGACTCGGCGAGGTGAACCAGTAAATCCTTCTCATGCTCCTTGCTCCCCCCAGATCTTGTATTGGCCCTGGATGTCGACAAGATTCTGGCAGGCGATGCCCGAATTCTCGAGTGCCTTTACATCGTTGGTGATGTCCACCATAGCAAACATGTAGTGGGGGCTATTGACAAACCTGGCGAAACGCTCGCAAGGCCTTGTGGCCAGGCAGTAGTGATAGACGAGGACGTGGTGGCGCACGCACATCTGGGCGACGGTGACCTTGGGACAAGATCCGGCATGAGCACGGGTGTACTTGAGGTCGAACCCGACCACCTTGTACTTCTCCTCGGCAAGCAATAGCTCCATGATGTGGATGGAGTGCTCCACCCAGACCGGGTCGTTGGTATACACCACTGAGAGGTCCGTGAACCTTGTGTGGGTGTCCACCACGGCATGCATAGTGAACTGCTACTCGTCGTCGGCAGCCGCTCAGAGCACCATTGGAGCCGCGCGGGATACCCTCTAAGAATTTCTCATGGTGGGTGTGCTTCGTGCAATGGTGGGGTGCGATCGAAAGGTTGAAGAGACACAAGGGATAAATGGCCGTTGTAATAAATGGCGGGCGGCCAGCTTGTAATCGTCACATCTTGTCACAGCGTTCATAGCGAAGGATTCTAGTGCACGCTTGACAACACCGCACCGCACGCATTTCATTTGACCACGCGTGGGCTCAAAGAGGCGCGAAATGTATCGTCGATGAGCCTGTTCCCACGCTACCGCGCAGTTTACCGCGCTAGCTTCCCGCCCGGCTAGTTTGGCCATGCCTCGGCTAGAAGATTTTACCTGTGGGCTCAAAGAGGAGCTAATTTTACCCATGGGTGATGAGGTCAAAGTTACACAAAAGGGTGATGATGGACACTCGAGTGCGATAATTAATTGTGCGCTCTACAGGGCACACGGTTGAAGAAACCAACTGTGTGCAATAATGTCAAAGATCGCAGTCGAGTTAGCTATGCAGATCGTGTGTTGTGAGACCAACAAGGTAAACAAATTCGAGAATGGTTAATAAAATCTAAGACCATTGCATATTAAGGTCAAAATAGTGCTACCAATATACGAATCTCATACGATGCCATTTCAACGATTGTACCACAATAGCTCGAATTATTACAAGGTTCAAATTCCAGAGTTATATGGCTCAAATTTGAAGATCAAAAGGTTCAAACTGATATTAGAAATGAAATTCAGCTCATCAGCTGCAAACGCTCGCGCTGATCCGCTGAACATGGATATTAGAGAGATTCAAACTAATATTACCACTTCTAAGTCTGGTTTCGAAACCTCATAATTTTTGCAAAGGGGTCAGCCACTCAGAAGTCATGTATGGGGTTGACACGATGACTTCTGATTACTCTGTCATCTGAAGTTCCAAAATGAAATTTTGCATTTTTGGAGCCTACTCCATTCTTCCGCAGGCGCTGGCGCTGATCAACAAACCATTCATTTTTGCGAAATAAATGTAGGGCAAACCTCATTACCTTCAGCACCTTTGCTCTCAAAACAAATAACCTGGCAAATATAATCTCTGTTAATGTCCCTCGGTAGGAGTTCAAAGTAATTTCTGAGAGATGTTGATCTAGGCATTCGACGTGATTGTTATATTGTATCACATTATCCACCACTGGGCTTAATCTTATCCGCAAAAGAAGAAAACGTGTTAGTGCCTACATGCAATTTTGAACACTACTACAGGCCTATTTGGTTTGCAGGATTTGTAAAATGCATTAACATGCCATCTTCTATCTGACATGATTAACATGGGCATTTGATTACAAATTCTAGAAAAATGTAGCCTTCTTCACAAGAGGTTGGAGTGGATGAAAAGTTCCCTAAGAAAACTAGTATAGATGAATCCAAAGGAGAAATGCTTATGGATTGTAACCATATGCATCAAGCAACCAATATGGGGGGGACATGTATGTACTGAAATCCTCGAAAAGAATCCTTCAGAAATCATAGTACATTGTCATCGTAAACTTGGAAAAAGGTGTCACAAATTGAACTCCCTTATGGTTAACATTTAACAGGAAAGGAACATCACCTCGATATATAGCTTCTCCAGGAACGGAAAGCATCTATGGAAACTGCAACTTGCTCTAGGTTGGGGCCGATAGATTCTAGTGCCAAGACCTTCACTGTGCGCAGTTTCGGGGACAAACTTGTCGGAATCATTTTCTGGAGGAAAGACGAACAAATATCTTCAAAATTATAAATAAAGTTAATTTGTAGAAGGAGAGGTAGAAGGCAGCTGTTGTACCTGAACGGGTGTGGATCCAATAACAAGTTCGGAGTATTTGTTAGACGAGTAGACCACCTATGTCAATTTCGGCGCAGAAATGACATTGATCCTTGTTGGACCTTCTTGATCAACTACAAGTAATCTCTCAAGTGTAGGCGTGTCCTCAATGACAATACCGTGGTACACATCTTTTGATGTCTTCCTTCCACACCAGCAACACACATAAATAGTCCGGAGAGTCATGGAGGTGATGTGGAAGCTACTCAACCCATTGATCGCCTGAAGACGAAGGTACTCGAGTGCAGTACAGCCTCAGAGCAGGCGCTCCATGTCACCGTTTGGGAGGCAGACGGTGATGAGCTTGAGGTGCTTCAGTCGTGGTAGAATAAGAGCGGGCGCATCATTAAGGGGGGGAATGGCAGCTCTTGAACTTGGCGACGCGCAGCGTGGGCGTCAGGCGGAGCGTGGACGTTGGCAGCTAATAACCCACAAGTATAGGGGATCAATTGTAGCTTCTTTCGATAAGTAAGAGTGTCGAACCCAACGAGGAGCTAAAGGTAGAACAAATATTCCCTCAAGTTCTATCGACCACCGATACAACTCTACGCACACTTAACGTTCGCTTTACCTAGAACAAGTATGAAACTAGAAGTACTTTGTAGGTGTTTTTGGGTAGGTTTGCAAGATAAAAAAGAGAGCGTAAATAAAAAGTAGGGGCTGTTTAGATAAAGACACAACTAAATTAGTTTTAGTAGAGAGCTTTTTGTTACGAGAAAGTTATTTGTCCCTAGGCAATCGATAACTAGACCGGTAATCATTATTACAATTTTATTTGAGGGAGAGGCATAAGCTAACATACTTTCTCTACTTGGATCATATGCACTTATGATAGGAACTCTAGCAAGCATCCGCAACTACTAAAGATCATTAAGGTAAAACCCAACCATAGCATTAACGCATCAAGTCCCTTTTATCCCATACGCAAACAACCTACTTACTCGGGTCTATGCTTCTGTCACTCACGCCACCCACCATAAGCAAATCATGAACATATTGTAAACCCTACAGCGGGGATCCCTCACGCTTGCGTGACACGGAGAGCACCATAGGACAGCACCAATAATAAAACATGCAACTCAAACCAATCTTGATCATCAAATAACCCATAGGACAAAACGGATCTACTCAAACATCATAGGATAGCCATACATCATTGGGAAATAATATATAGCGTTGAGCACCATGTTTAAGTAGATATTACAATGGGTAAGAGAGAGGTTACACCGCTGCATAGAGGGGGGAGAGTTGGTGATGATGGCGGTGAAGTTGTTGGTGAAGATTGCGGTGATGATGATGGCCACGGCAGCGTTCCGGCGCCACCGAAAGAGAAGGGGAGAGGGGGCCCCTTCGTCTTCTTCTTCCTTGACCTCCTCCCTAGATGGGAGAAGGGTTTCCCCTCTGGTCCTTGGCCTCCATGGCATGGGAGGGGCGAGAGCCCCTCCGAGATTGGATCTGTCTCTCTGTCTCTCTCTGTTTATGCGTTCTGTCCTGCTGCCCTTTCACCGTTTCTTTTATATCTGGAGATCCGTAACTCCGATTGGATTGAAACCTTCGCCCAGATCTTTTTCCAAAAATTAGCTTTCTTGCGGCCAAAGTAGAGCATCAACCGCCTTACGAGGGGCCCACGAGGGTGGGGGCGCGCCCACCTGGAGTGGGCGTGGGCCCCACCCTCGTGGCCACCTCGGGCACCGTCTCGCGTTGATTTTACTTCCCAAAAATCACAAATATTCCAAAATAATTCTCCGTCCATTTTTATCCCGTTTGGATTCCGTTTGATATGGGGTTTCTGCGAAACATAAAACATGCAACAGACTTGATGTGGCACTGGGTACTGGATCAATATGTTAGTCCCAAAAATAGTATAAAAAGTTGCCAAAAGTATATGAAAGTTGTAGAATATTGGCATGGAACAATCAAAAATTATAGATATGACGGAGACGTATCTGCAGCGAGCACATATGCCCATCATCAAAAGTGAGCTCCTCGAGCTGATCTAGGGCGGGGGATCGGAACCAGTCAACAAGCTTGGCTCGGTCCTTGGCGTTGGAACGGAACTTGCCCATTCTAAGGCCTCTAGTTGGGCCAAGGTGACTGCCGAGGATCTTGGAGAATGCATCCATGCTTTTGCGATAGCCATGGCGGAGCTCGTGGGTGTCGATGAGGTCGAGAAGGAGTGGAGTTCCATAGGGGGCACCACCTCCGGGAAAGGACGGTTGTCCGCGCCCCATATTTGATTGGGAGGAGGGAGATGATGACTGTCAACATATCATCGGGGAGGTTGCTGATGAAGTCTAGGCCTGCTGGAGTCGCTTGCGGTTCTTGCTCGGCCTGCCTCCGCTTGTTGGCAGCCCCGTTCTCCACCTCCGAAGTCTCCTTGTCAACGGCGCTTTCTGATAGAAGTGGGAGTACAGGGAATATTTAGTTAAAACATGGCAATATAAAAGTGTATTGGTAACTAGAAGTTATTAGGTAGGAATATAGTAAGAAAATGGAATAACAATTGGTTGCTTAAATACTACACAATTCATTTGATATTGCTGGGTAAGTCAACATGCAGATACTTGAAAAGAAAACTTACTTCGAACAAAGTCTGGACGGATAATATTGTCGGGGAAGTTAGCATGTATCTCATGACCAGGCCCTTTTATGTGCATTGCAATTATAATGCCAGCTTTCAGTACATAAAACTTAGAAATTTCTTTCCAAAGGCCAGTGCCAAAATAGGAGTCACCACGTTCATCAAGTCTTATAGTAGCAACGATTGTAAATCCATGGTTTTTGTTCAGTATGACTTCCCTGCAGTCTTGATTTATGTAAAGGGAAAGATTGTGCACTACAGATTTTGTTGCATAGCAAGGGACGCGCTGCAGAAAATGGTAGGATTGTTAAAGAAAATATGGTAACATGCAAATATGGACCCAAATTGAAAGAACTGTACAACAGTTCAAATTGAAGGACAAAAATCTATAGTTAAACAAATAGGGTAAACATGATGTCATGGAAATATGGGAGTAATTGAAAGAACAATACATCATTAATTTGCCTAATATAGAAAGAAGAGGGGGGAATCCCCTTTGACGTATATGGTGCATGTGGCACCTTTTATCCAAATGTAGCAATATTTAGAATATATTCAGGAAAGTAGGCCATGCCAACCGATTTAGGGTGAGATTGAACATACCGCGCGCATCCTCAAGTCATCTGGTACGGTGAGATGGAATGTCTTGCGGAGGCTGCAAGGTCCTGATGTGTCCGCGCACTATGAACAGAAGAAAACCCTCAAATCAGCTTGAATAAAAATGAATTCACGGCGATTTCGGCCGGGTGATTAAAGGAGGAAGATGAATTGGGATAAGAGATGAGATAATATCTCATTACATTAGTTACTTTGTTGTCCATGAGAAAGAAACCTCAGCAGATTCCCCAACCGAGCGGAGCTGTGTCGACTGCGGGCAGTGTCGAGAAACTGGATGGCGATAGGCGGCGGCAAGCGGAGGTGGCGAAATGCAGTGGGCTTTGCCGGCAGCCTAGCGGCGGCGGCAGGCGTCGAGCTAAGTGGTTACCGCCTTGATAGGCGGTGCCATGCATAGACGCGGAGCAGCTTGTGCAGGTGGGAATGGGGACCGGAGGGGGTGGCGGGCGGGGTGAGAGTTTTTGTGACGTGGGGGTGGTGAGGGTTTTCTTTTTTCTTTTTTGAATTTGCTGGTGAGGGTTTTCTGTCCCACAAATAATTTTGGAGGCGACGGTTTGCTAGAGCCAACCGTGTGTGATTGACGCAATAGGAAAAATGAAAGTCATTGCACAGGGTTCCAATTTTGGGAACCGTGTGTGATTGACGTACTACCTCCGTCCTGGTTTATTGGTCCCCTTTGTAATTTTTACCAAATTTTGACCAAATATTTAACTAAGAAATGTTTATGCATGTCACCAAAAATTATATCATTGAACACTATGCTCAAATACCCATCCAACGATAATTTTTTTGCTGACCTACACTAACATTTTGTCAGTTAAAACCTTTGGTCAAAATTTAACACAAATTACAAAGGGGACCAATAAACCAAGACAGAGGTAGATTCCATCAACCGAACTGATTGCATCCATATCCCACGGTTAGAAATAAGTAAACATAGATTAAACATACTCAGACATAGAAAATAAGCGTACACGTACACAAGCATAGTTCAACAATAAGTACATAGTTCAACCATCATTAAGCATACTCAAGCGTACATAGTTAGATCCCACATCTCATCTCACATGTCGGGACAATCCTGAAGCTTCTCCAGGTACTCGGCATACGCGTCGTGTGCCACCCTGCGAGAATACTTATACTTGAAGGAGCCAATGGCCAGTCCTCTTGCATGCACCAGAACACTTAGATACGCGTCATGAAGCTTGTGGTTGCAAAATGGGCATTGATAGCCGCCGTTCCAGGTCCTAATACACCTGTTATGGTTTCCCGCATAAAGCTCCCTCGGGATTTGCCTCGTACCTCCTCTGGCCATCTTCACCCTTGCTGTCCACATCATCAGACAGCACCTATACAAATAGTAAAACAAATTTGGCTTCAAATCAATGTTTACATGCCGTGAAGTAGGATTAGGAATTTATGCTATTTATTTATACATATCCAGAGATTATGGTTCGATTTTAAACACTGTCATCTACGTACAGACCAATCTTGAAGAAAATAATGGCACAAACATATGTAGGTCATCCAAAATCAATTGTCAAGTCCTGGCTAGGAATTATTAGCACGAACACTAACCCTAGTCGGATTACTAGCAGAAATCATTTGCACAGATGAAACAACTAATCACTTACCATTCAAACAATCAATGCACTACATGGATCTAACGAAACTTACTCAGATTTCATAGATTAGGAGAACATAACCATAGGATTTCAATTCGAAAAAGGGGGATGCAGGAGTAACCTGAGAAACCCTATGATCTATTTGACACATAAATGGGTATAGATGACTAACCAGTTGTCCTCGTCGTCGGAGTCGTCGCCGGAGTGGTCGTCGGAGTCGTCGCCGGGCTCATCGTCCGAGTCGTCATCGGAGCCGGTGTGGAACTCCGCCTCTGGCTGTGGAAGCTCGACGCCGTCGATGATGTCAGGGTGCAGCGATAACTCGCAGCCGGTGACGGCAACCTCTGTCTCTATCTCCATGTCGTGCTCTGGTGCTTCAGTAGCCCCGGCGTCACCACTCCCTCCGATGGGGCGCTTCGGCGGCATCCCCATACACTGACGGCTTTGAGGACTGAGAGCGGCGTCGAGGATGCAAGCGGAGAGAGAGGATCGTGTGTGCGGCGAGGATGGGGGGCGGCCGCTCGGGCGGACCATTAATATGGAGTAGTGGGAGAGAGGCGGGCGGCGATCAAACCGCTGGCTCATCTCCCGGTGAGCCTGCGCATCGGACTGCTCGCATGCCGACCCTTGTTTCACACAGCTACTCGAACGCCTCCCGATGACACTGCGCATCGAGCATGCCTCCGTCAATTCAAGCACCTGCACGCACGCCTCCCGGTCTGCCTGCGCGGTGGACTGCTCGCATGTGTCCCGTCAACTCAC
Source organism: Triticum aestivum (assembly GCF_018294505.1). NCBI lineage: Eukaryota > Viridiplantae > Streptophyta > Magnoliopsida > Poales > Poaceae > Triticum > Triticum aestivum. Next base: position 142,058,197 of record NC_057808.1, on the reverse strand, counting down.
GCCTACTCACACGGCACACTGGTCGCGTGGCGGCACGTATATTGTTTTTCAATTTGGATGATTAATGTTGCCGCTTTATTGATTGACCGAACCATGGCACGTATCCATTGTTGGTCTAACGCTCACGGTTTGAATAAATAATCCATTTGGGAATCCCAAATTGGGATATTGGTTCCCAATTATTAATAATCGCCCATTTGTAATTAGATAAATATTACATCAAAATTGGTCTCAAATTTGACAAAAATAAAGTAAAATGCCACTTTGTATTGGTGTCCATATGACAACACGATAAGTTTCATGAACTTCAAATAAGTTTGGATTTACTAGAATTTAAAAATCAAGATTCTCAATGTTTGAAATTTCTTGCTTGGGGAATAAAAGATGCACCCAATGAGACACATGTGTTTTTGCAATCCATTTAGGTGCACTGTCACGTGTGCATGTAGCTCAAATTTTACTTTTGCACATTATACCCGTAGAAAATCGATCAATTAATGTACTAAAATGTCTTAATGATCTCTGTTTTAAACGTCCCTCCTTTGGTAACATATGTTCACCATGGGATAATTTAGGATGCATCGTAGTTGTTGTGGATTCGCGGTGTGTGTGTGGGTGTGTGCGTCTGGGGGTGGCGGGTGGCTCGCAGTACACTACGAGTTGTGAGCCACCGTGTGGGTTAGCCGTTTTGTTAGGCAGGTGCCACATCAGAGTCGTGAGTACGTTATTTAAAACATGACACAACCCTCTCATACATACATGTTTTGGCCACATGCAGTCGATGGTTGTCCTACACGACACTCGATACTCGCGTGTGACGCTTTCTGTGGGCCCGCGAGGTCGTCATCCATCACTTTGATGAACAGCCGACAGTGAGGTTAATTTGACTAGTAAGGCAGAATCTTTTTTGTTTGTGTTATGGTGGTATATTGTAACGCCCATGATGCGGCTATATCTCCCACGTGTCGAGGCACGACTTAGAGGCATAACCGCATTGTGGTTTAGTCGCAAGAAGGGTCATCTTCACACAATCCCATGTAATGAACAAGAATGGGATAAAGAGTTGGCTTACAATCGCCACTTCACACAATACATAAATAAATCATACATCATTCAAGATACACACATAGGTCCGACTACGGAACCAAGATAAAAGAAGACAACCCAACTGCTAGATCCCTGATCGTCCCAACTGGGCTCCACTACTGATCAATATGAAAAGAAACAACACAACGAACAAGATCTTCATCGAGCTCCCACTTGAGCTCAGTTGCGTCACCTGCACTGGTCTCATTGGCACCTGCAACTGTTTGGAAGTATCTGTGAGTCACGAGGACTCAGCAATCTCACACCCGCGAGATCAAGACTATTTAAGCTTATAGGAAAGACGAGGTAATGAGGTGAGAGCTGCAGCAAGCACTAAGCATATATGGTGGCTAACATACGCAAATGAGAGCGAGAAGAGAAGCAACGGAACGGTCGTGAACTAGCAATGATCAAGAAGTGATCCTGAACTCCTACTTACGTCAAACATAACCCAGAAACCGTGTTCACTTCCCGGACTCCGCCGAGAAGAGACCATCACGGCTACAAACGCGGTTGATGTATTTTAATTAAGGTCAAGTGTCAAATTCTCTACAACCGGATATTAACAAATTCCCATCTGCCACATAACCGCGGGCACGGCTTTCGAAAGATAATACCCTGCAGGGGTGTCCCAACTTAGCCCATTATAAGCTCTCACGGTCAACGAAGGATATTCCTTCTCCCGGGAAGACCCGATCAGTCTCGGAATCCTGATTTACAAGACATTTCGACAATGGTAAAACAAGACCAGCAAGACCACCCGAATGTGCCGACAAATCCCGATAGGAGCTGCACATATGTCATTCTCAGGGCACACCGGATGAGCAGTCCGTACAACTAAAACCAGACCTCAAGTTTCCCCGAGGAACACTGGCCCGGGGGTTTAAAATAAAGATGACCCTTGAGTCTGCAGAACCCAAGGGAAAAAGGCTTAGGTAGGCAATGGTAAAACCAAGGTTGGGCCTTGCTGGTGGAGTTTTATTCAAGGCGAACTGTCGAGGGGGTCCCATAAATCACCCGACCGCGTAAGGAACGCAAAATCAAGGAACATAACACCGGTATGACGGAAACTAGGGCGGCAAGAGTGGAACAAAACACCAGGCATAAGGCCGAGCCTTCCACCCTTTACCAAGTATATAGATGCATTAATTAAGATAAGAGATATTGTGATATCCCAACATAAACATAATTAAGATAAGAGATATCTTCAACTTCACCTGCAACTAGCAACGCTATAAGAAGGGGCTGAGCAAAGCGGTAACATAGCCAAACAACGGTTTGCTAGGAAGGGTGAAAAGGTTAGGGGCTGACATGGCAGTATGGGAGGCATGATATAGCAAGTGGTAGGTAGCGCAGCATGGCAATAGAACGAGCAACTAGCAAAGCAAAGATAGAAGTGATTTCGAGGGGTGGTCATCTTGCCTGAGATTCTGCAAGGAAGAAGAACGAGTCCATGAAGAAGACAAGCGGACGTAGTCGAACGAAACCTCACAACACCGGAACGAAACCGAAGCTAACGAGAGAAGCAACCCGGAAAGAAACAAACAACATAGTAAGCAACCACCACATACACATGGCATGATGCGAAAACAAATATGATGCATGTCCGGTATAATGAGGCATGGCATGGCAAAGTGCAACAAACAACACTACAAATTAAGTGGAGCTCAATATGCAACGAGTTGCATATTGACGAAACACCACATCAAATATTTAGTTCTCTCTCGGTTATGTACCCAACAATATTAAATGTTATTAAACATGGCAAGAGGTGAGGCATATGAAAACTAACTATTTAAGCAAGTTAAATGAGGCCGGAAACAAACAACAACAATTCCGGAAAATCCTCATGTCCATATTTTGGGATTGGTACTGTTCTGCCATAAACGCAATTTTAATATTGTTAAACAGCAAAATGAAGTGCACTAAGTTAATCTATGCATTTTTCTACCCCATTTACATATAAAGTTTATTAAAATCCGAGCTACGGTTAATTAGTTATGAATTAAATCATTTTAGCATGTTATTTAAGTAAAATAAATGTAAACAGCAACTTAAACATCTTAAACATGGATGAGAGCAGCATATTGTGAAACTACACAGAAATCTGAACATTTTACATATATAAATTATTTACAAAAGATGCACGGTTAATTAATTATTAATGCATGAACATGAGGGGTTTTTCTGTAAAACTGCAATACTCTGGATAATAGCTAAATCGCAGACATGGAAAAAAACTACACTGGGCCGAATCTAAAACCGGAGCAAGCCCAATAGAAGAATAACAAAGGGGCGCTGGGGGGGGCCTCACCATGGGTCAAGGCCCACTCGGTGGAGAGGGAGGCTGGAAGGGGCGCTGGGCCTTGGCGCTTGCTTGCGGACCAGGAGGCTGGATCGAACGAGGAGGCGCGGGGCCGCGGTCAACGCGAACGCTGCTCGTGCGTTCGTTCCCCTGTCGAAGCAGGGAACTGCGGGCGGCGCCTGGAGCAGAGCTCCGACGAGCGGGTGAAGGGGCGGCGAGGCGAGGGACTTGGCGGGGCGAGGGACCGCGGGAACCGGCTAGATCCGAGGCCATGGCGTCGCTCCCGACAAGTACTTGGCGGCGGCGGTTCCTTGCTGCGGCAAGTACAGAGAGAGAGAGAGATGTGAGAGAGAGAGAGCAAGGAGGAGGGACCCAAGGAGAAGGCGCGATGGAGCCAGCCTGGTGATGGAGCAGCTTGCGGCCGGCTCGAGGAGAGGGCGGAGGAGACCGCAGGGTCCTGCTGGTGTTGCTCCGGCGAGGGGCAACGGGTTGGCGATGGAGCTCGGGCGTGAGCTCCTGCTCGAGGAAGACGACGGGGAGGCAGCTGCCTCGGGCAGTGAGGAGGTCCGACGGGAGTCGCGGCTCCAGGCGGTGCTCGGGCGCCACGGACGAGGCGAAGGAGGTCGGCGGCGGCTGGAGAGGCAGCACGGGGACTGGGCTCGGGGGCGCTCGGTTCCTATTCGGCTGCTTCGGCCACGAGGGCGAGGAGGCGGGCACGCAAGGTGGAGCTCGGGCGCGCGAGAGGCCGGGCGAGGACGCGGCTTGGGCTGCAGCCATCCATGGCGCTGCATTAGGAGGTCGAGAGGGAGATGTGAGGCACGGGAGGTGCAGGGGAAAACGGAGGAGCAGCAGCAGGGCATCTCACCGGCGGCAGAGGGGGTCCTGTGCTCCGGCGAGGAGAGGAGCGCTCGGGCGCTGCTGCTTCTTGGGGGTGGAGCGCCAGGCAGGGGCCGAGGAAGGAGGTGGCCGAGGTGCCCGGTGGTTGGATCGAAGGAATTGGGTGGTGGCTGAAAACAGGAGGGAGGTGGTTGGCTGGATCGGGAGGGGATCCCGATGGGGATTTGGTGAGTGGGTGGCGGCGGCACGAAATGGATGGATGGGACAGGATCCCTAGTATCTAGGGTTTCCCACTATTTGTATAGGTAGGGGATAGCTTAGGGGTATCCGGTCCCTCCGTTCATCATCGGACGGTCCGGGAAAATTAGGTTAGGGAGCCCAATTAAGAAAACGGAGATGTTTTGTAGATGTTAGGGGATGTTCCGGACCCAACGGTAACGAAAATCCGGTTCGGGTTCGGGACAAATTTCGGACGCGCGCGAGGGGGCGATGCACTGTGCAAAGAGGGACTCCGGTTTAAGCAAGGGGGAAAACAAAGAACGAGGTTGGTCTCGGAAGGGTCAGCGAAGCAAGGGGGGGCGCGGTCACTACGAGGGGATGCAAGTTTTAAAACATGGTGGCAACGAAGTGCCGATGCAATGCAAATGATGCGATGATGAATGCAACACACAAATAAAACACAGCTGACTCGCAAAACAAGGAAGGCAATCGGAGCGTTGGTCTCGGGGCGTTACATATATAGTGCGCGTCGAAGAGGTGGGAGGGTACTAGCATATATACTATATGTACGCGTCAGTGAGCAAGTACACCTCACTCAGTGTCAGGATTTTTCGGTTTCTGAGGCACGTGCCACATCAAAGTTGTGAAATTGGCTATTCAAACATCACACAACACCTCTTTGGCCCACATGCATGCAGGCGGTGGTTATCCTAGCTAGGATACTCACGTGTGACGCTTCCATCTATGGGCCCACGAGGCCATCGTCGATGCATGAATCACTTTGACCTACATCGGGAGAGGTTAATTAATTTCACCATTGAGGAGGATTCTTTTTGGGTTGTATTACGGTAGGAGCATATAGTATGCGTCGAAGAGGGGGAAGGGGACCATCATATGTAGTATGCTTCATGAACCTCACTCTGTGTGGGGGGTTTACGTTTTTTTAGGCATGTGGCACATCAAAGTTGTGCATTTTGGGTATTCAACATATGTTTCGCCCACATGCAAAGCGATGGTGGTTGTCCTCTCGCACCCACTTAAGCGCTTATCAGCGATATCGATGCTTTCCATCTATGGGCCCGCTTGGTCCATCACTACTTTTGGCCTGACAACGAGAGAGTTTAATTTGACTTATGTCGGCGTCTTGGGAATGGGGGTCCCCAAACATGCCTGCCTGCGGCCCATGGTGTGGCTCCACTAGCGGCCCCTTACGGCCCATCTTCATCATCAAACACTCAAGACCCTCGCGAGGCGGACGACGCAAGACCTCCTCGGGGGCGGCCTCACCAGGCTGGCTCGCTAGGGGCAGAGAGATCAAGGCAAGGGGCACCTCGCGAGGTTCCTGTGACGTAAGCCATGACGACCTGGACCAGGCGGGCGCCAGGCGGGCGCCAGCGCGCGCAGTGTCCTGGTTTCCTCTTTGGTGCTAAAGAGGCAAGCGCAGGCGAGGAGTCCCGAGGCATCAGGCAAAGGTTGCCATATCGGTGCAACGAGACCAAGACCAGCAGGACGGCAGGATGGAGGTCACCATGGAGCCCAGGACGACGTCACCACCAGAGCCTTTGGCAGGCGAAGACCACCTTTAGTCAGGATAACTTGTACTAGTTGTCTCCCTTTGAATTTGGCCGCTGTGGCATCCCTTCCCGCTCAATATTTGGGAAGAGGACCAGGGCCTCTATAAATAGGACCAGCCACCATCGTAGCAAGGGACGGATCATTCAGATCATCCCCATCCACACAAGCTCACCAAGCATAAGAGCACCTCTCCTCAGGAGGTTGTTCTTCCGATTGTACTAGTTCATCCTCAGCCCAAGAGGCAATCCACCACACCACACTGGAGTAGGGTATTACACACATCGGTGGCTCGAACCAGTATAAACTCTCGTGTCTCTCATTCTTTGGGTTCATCGAGCTAGGCCTTGCGATTGTTGAGAGAGCAAGCTAGAGGGAGGAGAGATCTTCGTGCGCACCCCAGTGTTCGAACCTCAAGGGTTTGCCGGAACCCAAAATCTGACATTTGGCGCGCCAGGTAGGGGTGCGCCGAAGCTTTCCATCCGCCGATCCACGTCCCATCGCTTCGTCGCATCCATGGCGGATGCTCGTCGAGCCCACGCTGAGCACCGGGCCGCCCTCGCCGCCCACGCCGCTCAGACAGCTCCTGTCGGCGGGCCTCCCCGTCGTTCCCCATCGCCCGCCGCCAACGCCACCACCGGCCCGGCGGGAAACGAGCAGCAGGCATCCTCGCTGCACCCCTCTGTGCTGCGAGACGGCCGCACCACCACCCCATCGCTGACTCCGGCCGGCTCGTCGTCTCACGCTCATCGCGCTCCCACCGACGCTGCACCCCTCGGATGGCGCGCGAGCTCCTGCGCTACCGCCCCGTCGACGACCTCTACGAGGACTGGCTAGACCGCATCGCCAAGCTCATCAGCGCCGCAGGGGGCTCCCCCGCGCCATCCCTCTTGCTGCCTCACCCTCTGCCAGCTGCGGGCGACGTGGCTCACGGAGCGCCTCCACCACCTCTGCACCAAGAGGGTGCTCTGGCGCCAAGGCGCGCGGCCCCCTGATGTGACCCACCGCGTCGGGCGCCCGCGCGAGAAGAAGGAAGCTGCCAAGAAGTTCCCCGGTCGCAAGAGAATGCTCCCGTGCTCCCAGCGCCACCACGACAAGACCGTGTGCCGCCTGCAGTAGCGGTGCACGGGCATCAAGGGCAGGCTCCGCATCACCAAAGGGCCCCGGTGGCCACGGCAGGCTGCCGCGCCTTCACTCCTGAGCTGCGTAGCGTCGCCTGGCCGGGCAAGTTCAAGCCGGACCTGCCTCCTCGCTATGACGGCACCCCCGACCCTGTGGAGTTCTTGCAGCTCTACGAGCTGAGCATAGAGGCAGCCAATGGCGACAAAAAAGTCATGGCGAACTGGTTCCCCATGGCTCTCAAGGATGGTGCTTGCTCGTGGCTCCTGAACCTGCCCCCGGGCTCGATCTCCTCCTGGGGCGAGATGCGCGACCGCTTCGTCGCCAACTTCCTGGGCACTCGTGACCGCCCTCCGGCCGTGGGTGACCTACGCCGCATCAAGTAGTAGCCAGGAGAGACCCTGCAGAAGTACATCCAGCGTTTCAACAGCGTTCCCCTCAAGATCCCCAAGGTGACGGACGAGGCCATCATTTCGGCGTTTTCTAATGGCGTCCGCGATGTCAAGATGAAGGAGGAGCTCGCCATCCACGAGGAGCTATGCACGGCTTTGGAGCTGTTCAACCTGGCGACCAAGTGCGCAAGAGCTGAGGAGGAGCGCCTTTCCCTCCTCGAGCTCCCAGCTACCGACCTGGAGGAGAAGAAAGCCAAGGCCAAGGACGCGAAGCACAGGGGAGTAGCCGTGCTCGCAGCGGAGCCAGACATGAACCGCGGCCGGGACCATCCTGAGTCGTCCAAAAGCAGCCGACTGTTCTGCGCCTTCCACAACGTCCATAGCCACAACACCAACGACTGTCAAGAGCTCAAGGCCATCCGAGATGGACACTTTGGTTGATGCCCCGAGCGCAACAACCGGGGCTACGTCCGAGGAGGAGGATGAGGCGGAGGACGCTGGGACGATCGCGGCCCCCGCCAGGAGTGGCACGATCGGCCTCGCGAGGACCGCTGGCAGGACCAGCCTCGTGAGGGCGCCTGGAGGGATCAGCCTCGCGAGGACCGCCCTCAGGGCAACGCTGGTCTTCCTCCGCTGCCGCCACCGCCAAGAAGGAACGACGACCACCATCAGGATGAGGGGGCTGGGGGGCTTCCTGGAACCGCGTGCTATCGCCTGCATCTTGGGCGGAGCTCAGGCCCCAGCATCTCAGCGTATCTTCAAGCAGTTTGCTCGCGAGGTGAACGCAGCCCTTCCCAGGCTTGAGGCCACATGCCCACTCAGGTGGTCCAAGTGCGCCATCACTTTCAGCTTGGCGGACCAGCTCAAGTGCGCGGCCACTGCTGGCGCCCTCCCGATGCTCTGCTCACCCGTCATCAGCAACGTACAAGTCACCAAGACCCTCATAGACGGCGGCGCAGGGCTCAATGTCCTATCCGTTGAGACATTCGATAGCCTTCAAGTGCCATACGATCAGCTTCAGCCCACCAAGCCCTTCTTGGGAGTGACCGACGGCTCCACCACCCCGATAGGGCAGGTCTGCCTCCCTGTCACCTTCGGACAGCGCGACAACTACCGCACCGAGCTCATCGACTTCGACATTTCTCACATCCGTCTGCCGTACAATGCCATCCTCGGGTATCCGGCCCTGGCCAAGTTCATGGCAGTGACCCACCACGGCTACAACGTCCTCAAGATGCCTGGGAGCGGTGGGATCATCACAGTCCCCTGCGAAGAAAGAGACGCGGTGTGCTCCCTCGAGCGTGCTTTCCAAGCCGTGGAAAACGAAGACCCCGACAACGATGGCATGCAGTACCCTCTTGAGGCCATCCCCGAGAAGAAGAACCAGCTACTCTGCACAGGACCTCAGGGGAGCGGCACCTCTGCCGGTGCCACGCCAGGATCAGCGCCCGCACCTGGGGCGCCTCCCTCCCTCTCATAGGATGGCGCGCCAGGCGCCCTCCTCGGGCAAGGCTCGGGGGCTCTCTTCTGGAGGGCCTCAGACCTGGCCCACGTCACGAGGGAGGTGCTCGGGCACCACATGGAGGCGTTCTTTGTGGCACGTTTCCCTTAGGAGGACACTGGGCGAGGAGTGCCCGGCTCTCAGGAGTTCATCGCCAAGACCACTCAGGAGCTACAGGATGCAAGAGCCATGCGCGGCGACTGCCGCCCACCTGGCGCAGCTCACCATCCAGGCGAGGGTGGCGGGCTGCGCATCTGCGTCGACATCCCAGGGCTCAACAGGACCGCATCTCAGGAGCTCTTCTGGCCTTCGCGCGTGGGATGTTGTGAGGTCCCACCTCACAGCTATGTTCGCATGCCATTCAGCCTGCTGAGCATGGCAGCCGCCTTCCAGCGCAACCTGCAGAGCGTCCTGGCAGCTCAGGAGGTCAGGCATCACGCACTCCTGGCGGAGATGGAGACGGTCCTCGAGGAACCGCCGGGACCCCCAGAGCCTCCCGAGGCTCAGGGCTCCGATGGCTCGTGAGGAGCAACCCCTTCGCCACGCATCTTCAACTACCCCAACATCCCTTCGACAACGGAACCAGGTGACATTTTCCAAGTTTATTCAACTGGGAGCGCCCCCTGGGCTGCATCATTCCCAGACCGCGTGGGCCTGTCCCTACGACATATATCCTTTTACGTGTTTAGCTTACTCTGCTGGGGGCGCCCCTCGGGCTGCATCATCCCCAGGCCGCTCAGGTCCGACCTAGTGGCATGTATCGTTCTTGCATTTGCCTAAGCTAGTTCGCTTTCCATGCATAATCTATCTATGGTTATCACCTGCTTGATTGTCACTCACCACGGGAGCTACTCACGCTAGCATGGCGCTTGTGCTCGGGTCCATCCCTGCAACGTCGACAAATCTGAGCGGCCGAGCTCTGACTCGTGGCACGCCCCACGCACATCACCTCACCAGGCCCTCAGTGCCTTCATCCTCTTGCGGGGCAACCAGTGACAGTCCGGCAATCATAGTGGCAATTTATGTCCCTCCTCGCGCTAACCTGCAGGGACCTCCTGAGGACGACAGCAGGCGGTACCACGGGCTCCGTCTTCTCCCATGCGATTCGCTTGCACGTTAAAAGGGGGGCTCCTGAGCATCGCGACTCAGGAGCTCTTACTGGCTCTCCAGCCCTCACCCCCTGGCCTTGACCATGGCATCGTGACCTGGCATACCAGCAGCGGCTGAGCTCGCTCGAGGGCCGGGACCTAAGGACGCAGAGCACACAGAAGAGCGTGGAGGAGAGGGGGAGGCTCGCAAGGGCCTAACCTGGCTCCATTACGGCCGTCGACGCGCGAGTCTGGCGCATCACAAGGAACCAGCTCTGGACTACCAAGATAAGTTTCTCGCCTGGGTCGACCAAGCGCTACGGCATAGAATTCTCACTTGTGCACCTTGTTACGGCGATGTCGCCTCCCTTTCCTACCTCTTGGTGGTTGCTTGTGCGCTAAAGGGGACCTCTTGAGCATCGCACCTCAGGAGCTCTTACTGGACCTCGGGCCGCTCACCTCCTGGCCTTGACCACGGCATCGCGACCTGGCATGCCAGCGACGATTGCAGCCTACCTGGGGACCGGGACATGCGGCGTAGAGCACCAAGCTATCGCGGGGTTGGAAAGGGGAAACCGAGCCGAAACAGGACATGCGTTTGCAAATTTTCATAATAAGGATAATATCAATCAAAGACATCACAGACCCTTTACACGCCCCCACGGGGTCCATCTCGATTCCTCGCAGGAACAGAAGAAGGGATTTTCTAGGAGCCCTATCTACATGTGCCAGCGCGGCCGACGCCATCATCAACAGTGGGCCACGGGAGGCCGACGCCAACCCGATCCAAATTAGCGACGGCGGCGGCCGGACGCTGCGGCCTTGCTCCGGGTGCGGCGAGAGCTCGGGGGCATGTAGCTGTCGTCGCTCGTCTCCGGAGTCTTGTAGGGCTCGGGAGAGTCACTGGACTCCCAAGCGCCGCCGCTACTGCTGGAAGAGCTGCTGGCGAAGCCAGCGGCAGGCTCGGCGCTGGTCGCTGCACCGTCCCGACGACCCTCTCCAGGGCAGCACTCCAAGCGGCGGCCTTCCGCGTCGAAGACCTTGAAGGACATCTAGAGGCGCCGTCGTACTCGAAGTGGATGGCGAGGGCGCCTTCCGCACGACAGACTTGAGCAACCTCTCCCCAGCCGCGGGTCATGAAGATCTTGCCTGGGGACACGGCCTCAACCTCCGCTCCAGTCGCTGGGGCGTCGTAGTCGGTGAGCTGCAGCCAAAGCTCGATGGGGCACCTCGGCAGCATCTCGACGGAGAAGAACTGCGGAAAGCGGATCCAAGTGCGCAAAGGCATCGCCGCCCACATCACGAGTTCGCGCGAGGAGTCTGCGGCATGGGCGCCTGGGGTGACGGCATGCATCACCATGGCTCGGCGACCGTGGTCATGGCGTGGGCGGCACCGCTCACCGCCTCTCCCTCTGGAGCCCTCGGCTAGGGCGTACAAAGGCAGGGGGTACCCGGGAGGAGGTCGCTCGCACCAAGGCCTCAACACCTCCGGCCTCTTCTTCGGGGAAAGTGGCACGGACTCGTCATGGGGGGTTTTTCCCTTCTCTGCGGCCGAGAACCTCCATACCGGCGCCATGGGTGTCACTACTAGCACTGAAGCAAGGGAGAAGAGGCGAGCGGAGCAGGAGAAGATGCGCGACGGGGGCTCCGCCCCCTCCTCATTTATAGCGGGAGAAGGCCAATCGATGATCCCCACGATCACAGTTAATGATGATTTTTCTCTGCATGCAGCAGGGACTCGTCAAGTCAGGAAGTTGCCGAGGAAGCATGGGGAAGTGGAGACGCCCACGTCCAATCAATCGCCACGCGTAAACCAAGGCCGCAGGCTGTTGGGGCCCGCTGCGCTCCGCACTTGCCCTTTGGCTTCGCCTCGAAGCCAAGTCCGAGCGCGCCTTGGGCCCGGGGGCTACTGTCGGCGTCCTGGGAATGGGGGTCCCCAGACTTTCCTACCTGCGGCCCACGGCGTGGATCCACTAGCGGCCCCGTACGGCCCATCTTCACCAGCAAACACTCAAGACCCTCGCGAGGCGGATGACGCAAGACCTCCTCGGGGGCGGCCTCACTAGGCTGGCTCACGAGGGGCGGAGAGATCAAGGCAAGGGGCACCTCACGAGGTTCCTGTGATGTAAGCCATGACGACCGGGGCCAGGCGGGCCCAAGCGTGCGTAGTGTCCTCGTTTCCTCTTTGGTGCTAAAAAGGCAAGCGCATGCGAGGAGTCCCGAGGCATCAGGCAAAGGTTGCCATATCGGTGCATCGAGACCAAGACCAGCAGGACGGTAGGACAGAGGTCATCGTGGAGCCCAAGACGGTGTCACCACCAGAGCCTTTGGTAGGCGAAGACCACCTTTAGTCAGGATAACTTGTACTAGTTGTCTCCCTTTGAATTTGGCCGTTGTGGCATCCCTTCCCGCTCAATATTTGGGAAGAGGACCAGGGCCTCTATAAATAGGACCAGCCACCATCGTAGCAAGGGACGGATCATTCAGATCATCCCCATCCACACAAGCTCACCAAGCACAAGAGCACCTCTCCTGAGGAGGTTGTTCTTCCGATTGTACTAGTTCATCGTCAGCCCAAGAGGCAATCCACCACACCACACTGGAGTAGGGTATTCACCACATCGGTGGCCCTAACTAGTATAAACCACTAGTAAAAAAAGACACGTCCGTGACATTTTGGGCCGAATGAAAAAAAATGTTGTCATACATATGACACTTCTATGACGATAATTGTGACAAAACCCGGTATCATCATAGATGTGGTGGGCTCCTACTTCTATGACAAAAAATCATGACAGAAAATGGGCTTTTCGTCCTGGGCGGGCCGGAGACGCAGCTGCATGACATTCTTTGGGTCGTCCATGACGGAAAAAACTGTGGTAGAAGCGAGGGCGAGGAAAATTTCGGGGAGTTCCCGGTTACGGTGGGAGGTTGGGGGCCGAACGATGCGCGTTTCTCTTGTACACGTACGCGCGTGTGTGCGAGGCGTTGGCTCTAACTGAACCCGAGTGAGGCGTTGGGCTCTAACTGAACCCGAGCGATTGCACTGCAGGCTACGCGTTACTGAACCCGAGCGATCGATCGATGGCTGTTAACTGAACCCGATCGAGCGATTCCTTCGCTACTGCTGCTAACTGAAGCCGATCGATTGGATGAACAGTGAGCGTTGCGGGGGGAGGGTTGGATGAACAGTGAGCGGTGGCGTTGCCTCTGGATGAACAGGACCCCGTGGTGTGGAGGGCTGGATGAACAGCAGACGGTGGAGGGGTGCCCGTGGAGGGGTGGTTGAACAGGACCCCGTGGTGTGGAGGGCTGGATGAACAGTAGACGGTGGAGGGGTGCCCGTGGAGGGGTGGTTGAACAGTAGCCGGTGGAGTAGCGCGCGGTGGAGGCTGGATGAACAGGAGCCCGTGGAGGCTGGAGGAGGTCGACGGTAGCCCATGGAGGCTGGAGGAGGTCGACGGTGGAGATGAACAGTATCCCGTGGAGTCCCGTTTTGCGGTACGCCACACCCCTCCCGATGAACAGGACCCCCGTTTCGACCGTAGGAGGTCCGTTTCGTCCGTTTTGCGGTACGCCACACCCCTCCCGATCAACAGGACCCCAATTTCGACCGTAGGAGGTCCGTTTCGTCCGTTTTGCGGTATGCCACACCCCTCCTGATCAACAGGACCCCCGTTTCGACCGTAGGAGGTCCGTTTCCTCCGTTTTGCGGTACGCCAGACCCCTCCCGATCAACAGGACCCCGTTTCGAACGTAGGAGGTCCGTTTCCTCCGTTGTGCGGTACGCCAGGCCTCGTTTCCATCGCCTGTTCCGTCCAAGCCCTCCCGATGAACATGACCACGCATTCCGTTCCGACCCAGCCGGTTGGCTCCCACGCGTTTCGTTGCCTCCCGATGAACACGACGCATTCCGTTGCCTCCCCATGAACACGACACATTCCGTTGCCTCCCCATGAACACGACGATGACGTTGTTTCTCCGTTCCGACCCAGCCATGTACACGAGCCCTGGCCGTACGTATGCGCGAGTAGGGGTTCGAGACCCCGCCCGTATGTACACATACGTGGCCGTATTTTCTTTCTTGCACCCTGGACGCTGTATGTACGTGTACATGCTACGTGCGCGTCTCTACTACGACACGTACGCGCCTCTACTACCACACGTGCGCGCCTCTACATCCACCAGTATATATGTACGTACACGTTAGCGACCAGAATGACAACGCTACGTACGCTTCGACCTGGTGGGTCCCGACTGTCAGGCACTTCCTTGCGTGCGAAGATGTAGCTGGTGGGTCCCAGCAGTCAGGGGGGCGAATCATTTTTTTGCCCAAACGCACTTCCTTGCGTGCGAAGATGTAGCTGGTGGGTCCCAGCAGTCAGGGGGCGAATCGTTTTTTTTTTTGCCCGGACGCACTTCCTTGCATGCGAAGATGTAGCTGGTGGGTCCCAGCAGTCAGGGGGAAACATTTTTTGCGAAATACGGTGGGTCCCCGCTGTCAGGTGGAGGAATCATTATTTTGCGCGTAATAAGGAGGCACTTCCTTGCTGCGGCCGTGGACCCAGCTGTCAGCCTCTCCACGTACAGTCCACGTCCGATGGAAGTCGTTCCTTGACCACATTGACCACGCCGCGCCGAGAGCACCACGGCGGTGGACGACTGCGAGGACTAGGAAGGGGACGACTCGGAGCCGGGGAAGATGCAGCAGTGGTTGCCCACGCGAAGAGGAGTACGAGGGTTCACTGGTTCGGCTGCGGTGTGAGGCTGCTGTCGCCGCAGAATAACAGGGGGTGTGGGTGAGTAGAGGGATGGCCTGGCCAGCGGTGGGAGTAGTAGGGGGCGGTGAGGCCTCCGCGGCATCACAGCCGGCCACGGGAGGCAGGAGCACATGGCACGACCGGCGCTGGTTTGGGCGGTTGGAGCAAGAAGACCAGAGGTTGAAGAAGCACTACGGCCGTTGGATGAACATCGTACAGTAACAGGAGCTAGAATCGTTCATATTGACTAAGTTGACAAAGCCCTCCATCCCTGTCAACTTGGTAGGCCCACAAGTCAACCTCCCACTATGCTGGGTTCCAACTGGCAGGGGGAGTATTCATTTTTTTTGTGCGTAATAAGGAGGCACTTCCTTGCGTGCAAAGATAGCTGGTGGGTCCGACATGTCAGCGGGGGGCACATTATTTTCGCGAAATACAGAGGCTCTTCCGGTGGGTCCCAGATGTCAGGTGGAGGAATCATTATTTTGCGCGTAATAAGGAGGCATTTCCTTGTGTGCGGCCGTGGACCCAGCTGTCAGCCTCTCCACACACAGTCTACTTCCGATGGTGTCGTTCGTTGACCACATTAACCATGCCGCACCGAGCGCATCCAAGGTGGTGGACGACGGCGAGGCCCGGGACAGCAACGAGCCGGAGATGGGAAGACGCGGGAGTAGAGTCGCAGACGCAGAGGTGTACGAGGGTTAATTGGTTCTAGTGCGGTGTGGTTCGGCAGTCGGTGGAGAAGAACAGGAGGTGTGGAGGGGTGGAGGGATGGCCTGGCCAACGGTGGAGTAGCGCTTCATAGTGAAGCGTGCTAAGCAGAGCTGCTAGCAGCAGGAGGCGGGAGGTGGTCCCGGCGGCGCTGGAGGAAGAAGGCGAGAGATTGAAGATGGATGCCGGTCGTTGGATGTAAATCCAACGGCTAACATGTCAGAATCATTTGTTGACTAAATTGACAACGACTTGCGTTGGCTTCGACCTATTGGCCCACATTTCAGCCTCCAAAAATGTGGCACATATTCAACCCATTTTTCAGAATCTACAGTCTTTTTTTTGCGCGGTAGAATTTACACTCAATTTGATCTTTTTTTTGAATTACATCCATTAGCTGGGCTGGGTGAACAAATAATGTACCGTCCATGCGGCCCATTTATTTTATTTCCTAAAAAATTACAGGCCATTTGCACTTTCTCGAAATACACGATTTTGCTTGGTGATTCTAATTATAATGTTGGGTTGGGCCAGCAATGTTATCAAAAAATAAAAAGAGGCTGAGCATTTTGTTATAAATATATTTAAATAATAAGTGATATTATTACATTCGTCCTTAAATCTGTAACACCCCGCATGTAACTTGCCATATTTGTAACTCCGACTCTTGCCATTTTCGGCTATGTGATATGTTTTTTCCCTCCGTTGTCGGGTTTTGTCTTTCGTTTTGTATTTTGTCATGTCATGCATTTTCATATCATGTCATCATGTGCATTGCATTCGCATACGTGTTCGTCTCATGCATCCGAGCTTTTTCCCCGTTGTCCGTTTTCCAATCCGGCGCTCCTATCTCCTCCGGTGCACCCCTCTTGCTTTCTTTCGTTTGCGTGTGTCAAACTTTCTCGGAATGGACCGAGGCTTGTCAAGTGGTCTTAATATACCACCCGGAGACTACCGGTCAAGTTTCGTTCCATTCGGAGGTCGTTTGTACTCCAACGGTTAACCGGGCATCCGCAAAGTCCATTTGAGTGTCCAGCTAAAACCCCTCCAAAACCAGCCCAAAGCCCACCAAACTCTCTTCCATGCTCTAGGTCGTTCGATCACGATCGTGTGGGCGAAAACCGCACCTCATTTGGAGCCTCCTAACTCCCTCTACCTATTTATAAGTGGGCATCCCGAAAAACGCAACTGCAGACGAACCCTAGATTTTTCCCTCCGCGCCGCCGGACGTGTCCGCCTCCGGCCGGACGCGTCCACTCCGCCCGCCGCCGCCACGTGTCGCGCTGCCGCCGCCGCCGAGCCCGCCGGCCCACCCGGCCCTCCCGGCCCGCACCGCGCCGCCCCGCCGCCGGTTCCCTTCGCCGCCGCCTCCTTCCCTCTCCTCCGGCCGCCGCCGCGCGAGGCCGAGGACGAGCCCGAGCCCGAGCTCCTCGAGTCATGTAGCTTCCCGATCCAGATCTCGTAGAGTTACTTTCTCCCTCGCGTCCGTTTTTTCCAGTCATAAATCTTATCTGGCATGTGCTCTTGTTTGTATGCGATAACTCTGTGCATTGTAGCTCCGATTCGCGCGTGTAATATGTCAAATTGTTCGCCTCGTGATGCTCTTCATTTTGTTCAATTGCGCCATGTCATTGAGGTCATCTTGATGCCCAAATCTTCGTTGGAAGAGGGCTAGTTGCTGTTATTCTCTGGTTCTTGACAGAACTTGGAGATTTGTCATTTTTGTATCATTAAATCTGTGCATCTTTTGAGCATGAGCTCTATATGTGTTTTTAAGTATGCCATGCCATCTTTCCAGTGGTGTAGTCCCATGTATTTTTGTGATCTCTGTGGTGACTAGAACAAGCATGCAAAGTAGGTCCCCGTAATATTCTGATTTCAGGGACTTGATGTTCTCTGTCTGCTGTAATTTTGTTGCCATGTAAACTTGATGCTACAGAGAGATCCATGCATATTTTGGAGATGTTCAGTAAGGATTTTTTGTATCTATAGTTGTAATTGATCCATTCCTGCAATAGTATGCAATTTTAGAGTACCATAGCATGACTCAATCTTGCTCTACTTTTGCTATAAAATATTTCTGGCAGATTCTTAACAAGATATGCATTTTTGCCAAGCTCATTGTAGTTGATCCATACATGCTATGCAATTGTTATTGCTATGGATAGCTTCATAAACATTCCGTCTTGCTGTAGGTATGCTTGGTTTGTCATGCATTGCTCTGTAGTGAGTGCATCAAGCTCACAAAGAGGCCTACATATTAATATTTCTGTCATGCTCTGTTTTCTGCTAAGTCTGAAACCTGATAACGAAACTTGCTATGTTTACATGCTTGCCATCATATCTTCTGGTCCCTTTTGGCTTATGGTCAGTAAGGGACTTTTGTCATGTGCATTTAGTAGAACACTGCCATGCCTTGTTTTGCTATGTTAAGTTCCTGTAGCATGTTGATTTCGTGCTCTGAACATTGCTACCTGATGCTGATTTCTGCCATGTCCAGTTTTTCACCAAGTCTGTGAACCTGTAATCTTTTGCACTTTTGCCATGCTTGTTTGAGCTTGATATGTTGTGAACTAGCCGTAGCTCAGTGTTCATCTTTTGTCAAGCATCTCCTGTAGATTACTGCCATGTGCTTTGTTGCTATGTTGGGGTGCTGTAGCCTTGTTGCTTGTTGCATTTTAGGTGCTATCTTGCTGTTTATCGCAGATTCGTGTCATTCTTGTTTTGCTTGCCATTTGCAAACTGTGCATCCGATTCCGGTGATCTTTATATCGATCTCGACCGAAATCATCTCATCTTTCCAGTTGCATGCTTGGTTTGCCAAGTTACTGCCATGTTCATCATTTTCCTTCCGGAGCACGCATACGCATCGCATATCATATCTTGCATATCATACATGTCTTGCATCATGTTGCTTGTGCATTTCTCATTGTTGATTGTGGTTCCGTTTGTTTGTGTTCTTGTCTTGGGTAGAGCCGGGAGACGAGTTCGTGAACGAGGAACCTGTCGAGTACGCTTACGAGGATCAAGCTTTCGACAACTCTGAGAATCTTGCAGGCAAGATGACCACCCCTCGAAATCACTTCTATCTTTGCTATGCTAGATGTTCGCTCTATTGCCATGCTCGCTACCTATCACTTGTTATGTCATGTCTCCCATTTTAGCCATGTCAGCCCTAACCATCCTTTCCTAGCAAACCGTTGTTTGGCTAAGTTACCGCTTTTGCTCAGCCCCTCTTATAGCGTTGCTAGTTGCAGGTGAAGTTGAAGTTTGTTCCATGTCGGAACATGGACATGTTGGGATATCACAATATCTCTTATTTAATTAATGCATCTATATATTTTGGTAAAGGGTGGAAGGCTCGGCCTTATGCCTGGTGTTTTGTTCCACTCTTGCCGCCCTAGTTACTGTTATACCGGGATTATGTTCCTTGAGTTTGCGTTCCTTACGCGGTCGGGTGATTTATGGGACCCCCTTGACAGTTCGCCTTGAATAAAACTCCTCCGGCAAGGCCCAACCTTGGTTTTACCATTTGCGACCTATACCTTTTTCCCCCGGGTTTTCTAGAGCCCGAGGGTCATCTTTATTTTAAACCCCCGGGCCAGTGCTCCTCTGAGTATTGGTCCAAACTGTCAGTCGCCGGTGGCTACCAGGGGCAACTCTGGTCTGGCCTATCGGAAGCTTGGACAATCCGGTGTGCCCTGAGAACGAGATATGTGCAGCTCCTATCGGGATTTGTCGGCACATTCGGGCGGCTTTGCTGGTCTTGTTTTACCATTGTCGAGATGTCTTGTAAACCGGGATTCCGAGACTGATCGGGTCTTTCCGGGAGAAGGTTTATCCTTCGTTGACCGTGAGAGCTTATGATGGGCTAAGTTGGGACACCCCTGCAGGGTATTATCTTTCGAAAGCCGTGCCCGCGGTTATGAGGCAGATGGGAATTTGTTAATGTCCGGTTGTAGATAACTTGTCACTTGACCCAATTAAAATACACCAAGTGCGTGTGTAGCCGTGATGGTCTCTTCTCGGCGGAGTCCGGGAAGTGAACACGGTCTGTGTTATGTTTGACGTAAGTAGGTGTTCAGGACCTCTTCTTGGTCATTGCTAGATGACGTCCGTTCCGTTGCTTCTCTTCTCGCTCTCATTTGCGCAAGTTAGCCACCATATATGCTTTTGCCGCTGCAGCTCCACCTCTTTGCACCTCCTTGTCCTATAAGCTTAAATAGTCTTGATCTCGCGGGTGTGAGATTGCTGAGTCCCCGTGACTCACAGATTCTACCAAAACAGTTGCAGGTGCCGACGATGCCAGTGCAGATGATGGCGTCGATCTCAAGTGGGAGTTCGACGAGGAACGTGGTCGTTACTATGTGTCTTTTCCGGATGATCAGTAGTGGAGCCCAGTTGGGACGATCAGGGATCTAGCATTTGGGGTTGTCTTATTTTCATCTGGATTTTGACCGTAGTCGGTCTATATGATTGTATTTTGGATGATGTATGAATGATATTTATGTATTGTGTGAAGTGGCGATTGTAAGCCAACTCTTTATCCCATTCTTGTTCATTACATGGGATTGTGTGAAGATGACCCTTCTTGCGACAAAACCACTATGCGGTTATGCCTCTAAGTCGTGCCTCGACACGTGGGAGATATAGCCGCATCGTGGGCGTTACAAGTTGGTAATCAGAGCCATCCCCGACTTAGGAGCCCCCTGCTTGATCGAATCGCTGGCGTTGTTGAGTCTAGATCAAAAATGTTTTGAGTCTTTGAATTATATATATATCGGAGAGTAGGATTCTTTTTACTCCTCAGTCCCTTCGTCGCTCTGGTGAGGTCTCCTGACGTAGAAGTTTTGACTATTCTCTCCTCAAATTTCACTAAAAATTTTTTAGGATCACGCGGGTATCTTGGAATCGTTCCGATGGATTTGGTGACGAGAACATTGTTCTTGGTGCCTCCTGTCATTTAGGGGTTGTGGCCGGGAGTAAAATCTCGGATGGGAGGTCCATAGGCCGGTCGATACATGACGGCCCTAAGAAAATACAAAACAGGCCTATGGACCTCCCATCCGAGGTCGTGGGCTGCGCATTGTTAAAAATGAAAGCCTAGACGGGGCAGCCCAAAACCACGTCCAACACTTGCCAAAACTTCGTCCCTCGTTTTCTCTGTGTTTCGCACACTCGACATTGTGTGCGCATTTTGACTGTGCATCATATGAAGATGTGCTATGCATGAATGTTGATCAACATGATGTTAACTGGCTGGTAGTTCCATTTTTCGACCATGAATAAAACTTCCAAAATGATGTTAACCCTGTTTGAAAAGGCCGTGTTAATATAAATGCTCTGCCTCTGAAAGTTGCAGTTTCTTATCTGAAACTGAACTTGCAGTTTCTTATCTGAAACTGAAACTTGCAGTTTCTTCTCTGAGAATCACATTGTCTGCACTTTTATACTCCTATGAAACTACATTTTTAAGTGCTAAAAATATATCTCTAGAATTCATAAAATACTTATATGCTCAATACTGCAAATCTGAAATTCAAAAGACATTCATATCTGAAAGTACTCTCAAAATACACAACAAAAAACACAATTCACAACCTGCAAATACTGACAACCCTAAGCTCCTCCTGACAATTCACAACCTGCCCGACTATTGGGCTGGGGGGGCAGCCCCCTCCTATTCCTCGGCGGCAGACAGCCGCCCCGTGAGACGATGTGAACGACGAGGGAGACGTTGGCGGGGAAGCGTCGTCGGGCCAACTGCTTTTCTCCTCTTGCAGTTGGGTTCGGTCGACGAAGACTCCACCGGCTCGCTCTGGCAGGACACAATCACAAACGGCACCCTGTAGATGCTCGATCCTTCAATCTCTGGTGGATGCTCCATCTGGGATCGATACTCCCACCACCGCTCCCTCACGATCGGATTCAGTGAATCGGTTTGCTCCATGTCCTAGAGGAGCAGCTCTATGTACTCCGGTGCGACTCCCTCCGGGAGTATCGCCACCTTTTCGCTCTGTTGCAGATATTTGGCCATGGATGTCGCCGTCGCCGCTAGTTGGTCCTTGTTCTCAAACCAAGACTGTATCTCCAACATCCTAGCTAGCTTCACAGGGTCGCCGTCTGCGATCCTCACGTATCGGTTGTACTCCTCCATCGATCTACTTCTCCACAGCACCTTCACTCGCCGGCAGTGGTTTTTGAATGAAAGAGGAGAGGAGCAGCGCTGGTTTTGGATTAGAACGGGAGAGGAGCGACGCTGGTTTTGGACTGGAACAGGAGAGGAGGGGCGGTGGTTTTGAAATGGAAGAGGAGAGGAGCGGCGCTGCATTTAGATTGGAACAGGAGAGGAGCGGCGGTGGTTTAAGAGGAGAAGAGCGGAAGAGCGGCGCTGGTCTTGGAAGTATTTTTTTGTTGTTTTGCGTATTTTGGGTCAAAGTTTGACCACGTACTGTATTTGACAAGCAAAATGTGAATGCATGTCACCAAAAATTGTATCTTTTGGTTCGTATCTGAATGTAATTTCAAATTATATTATTTTTGCAACGTATAACATATATTTTATGTGCAAAAATCATGGTAAATTATGACCCAGAATAAAAGGGAGACTAGTTAATGTGGGGTCACTTTCTTAATTGAATGGTAAATTGATTTTGATTTTGATCCAGTCACAGGCGCCGGCCCTCTCGTCCAATCCTAAATCGCTGCCGCACGCTCCTCTCTCTCTCCATTGCAAAACCACCTCCTCTCCTCTCCATCATCTCCATTCCAAAACCACCGTCTCGCATCTCCCTCTTCTGATCTTCTCCATTGCAAAACCACCTCCTCTCCTCTCCATCATCTCCATTCCAAAACCACTGTCTCGCCTCTACCTCTTCTGATCTTCTCCATTGCAAAACCACCTCCTCTCCTCTCCATCATCTCCATTCCAAAACCACCGTCTCGCCTCTCCCTCTTCTCTATTGCAAGACCATCGTCTCTCCTCCCATCTTCCAAAGCTAGCACCAGACCACTCAGAAGGACATCTATGGAGAGGATGCAGCAGCGAATCAGGCAGATCGCCGGTGGCGACCAGGCAAAGTTAGCCAGGTTGAAGGAGATCCTTAGTTGGTTTGACAATGAGTGGGAGATTTCGAGGACGGTGCGGGCCATGTGGCAATGTATGTGAAAGAGCGAGACGGCGGCGATGAGGGCGGCGATCTACATGTACTCCTCGGCGGTAGTCACGCCGCAGTCCTTCGAGTTCATCGAGTATCTCCTCTGGGCGATGGAGCAGACAGATTCGCACGAGGCGACAGTCAGGCGGAGGTGGTGGGCGTACCGGTCGAAGGTCGAGCACCCAGAGGATAACGAATCGATCGAGTATGGTGTGCCGTTCGTGAGGGTCCAGAGCCAGCCGGAGCCACAGGAGTATTCGTTCTCCACCGCAAGAGGGGCCGGATGGCGCGACGTCGCTTCCCCGCCGTTCTCCATGGTTCCCTCGACGCTCGCCTCGTTTCAACAGCGGCGGTAGGGTTTAAGGTAAGCTTCGCACTAACCTAATCTTCCACCTGCTCATGCTTACAATCAGTGTGACAACTAATGAAAATCATGCTTACAATCAGTCCTCGAGTACTACGCCAATCACCCTAAAATAGCTCTGGACCTTTGGGTCAAAGTTGTGACACAGTGTACAAATAAAGAAAATAGATTGGTGCTTCTTCAGAAAAGAGTTCTCCCTAGAAAACTGCCATATAAGCTACTAGTATTTGGTTAGATGATTTGTTGCCGAGAAAGATCCGTCCACAGAGAGCGCCACACATCCCACTCGTGGTGGTGGTGGATGCCAATGCGTGCATGCAGCATGGTTGGTGTCGGTAATTTTTACTTGGCACACCTCGCACTCTGCATATATGCCGGTTCCATACGTACATTTGTGCAGTTCCACCAAAATGCAGCTGAATAACCCTGTTTGCACAGATAATGAAAAAGTGTGATTACATTATAGTGGCACTAGTTGATGAAACACACAAAATAAATAGAAGAAAATATTGTGATAGTATCATAGTATGCCATGCTGCGAGGGTGAGATGGGCCCTGCGACGCCTCATACGGTACACCTCATACTGGACATCGTCCCAAGTCTCCCAGATACACCTTCTACCAGTGATGAACATCAGTGTACAGCGGTAGTACAAGGAGGCGCCTTGAGACATTCAAATCTCTATTTTTGTACATATCAACTAAAATTAAGCACCCCAGTTTGCAGAAACGCTTAAACATTAACAATGGGACTAGTTGATGAAACATACATTAACAAAGAGAAGCACTTTCTTTATCTACATTGGAAATGAAATGATAGAGATGACACTCGCTCTATTTTAACTGTATTATTACTTCATTTTATCAGTGACATTAGGGTCGAGCAGGTGGCAAATGAGGTGTACCGTGCGTCGCAAGGATGGAGGCCGGGGGTGCTTAGACTGGGATGCTGAAGCTGGCTCTTTCAGTCACCAACATGGATGATTCAATTCATGGGACCTTTTGGTGCAGTTCACCTAAATGAAGCAATGTCCCGTGAGCTAGCAGCTTCTTCTTCAAATTTTTTTTAAGAAAAGGGCTCCAGCCCCGGTTCCATTTCCATCACAAAACGAAACCCACAGAGCTTCTTATTCATTAGTTGCAATAAAATTGAGCAACATCAAGGTTGGTTGTGAAGCTCCTGGAATGCTCAACTATAATTTGGATATCATTTGTGCAGTTCAACTAAGATCGAGCGTGGAATGTATATCTCTGTTTGCACAAAAAAGGTGGAAAGGAGGGTGACTAACAAGTGATGAAACATGCATCAAATGAAAAGAAGCATGTTCCTTATCTGAATGGCAATCCTACAAGGACAGTAGCAATTTCTAAAGCACTGGCATTGCTAGATATTAGTGTGGGCATTAGGATTAACTATGACAACCGTTAAATACGACATTACTTTGGGCACGGGAGAGTAGGCGGACCAGGACAGTAGCATTTCTAATGAAAAGAACCAACTTATCTTAATGGGAAATTTTAGCAGGACATGTAAAAGAAGTGCCATTGATTAATATTACTGGAGGCATTACATTGAAAACAACATTGGTTTAACGTGTCCTTACTTTTAACAGTGCGACTGCTACATTTTACCAGTGGCATTACATAAGAGTGGCTCGGGGCAACAAACATCGAACATGATATCTGGGTTGGTCCCATTTTTGTTTGGTATAGCCCCTTATACTGTGTGAGGCTAGCAAATCTAGTGCTGGACTTACTCTGTTGACTTGTCCCCCAGTCTCCACTTTCTTTCCTTTTTCAACCAATAGATCGGGTTTATATTGAGTTTGTAGTGTGTTTCCCTTTATTTCCCTATTAGACCTAGAGACCAGTTGGATAGCCAGTCTCTGCTACTTTTCGCCCCCATTATTTCCACTTTCGACCAAGTCCTAGATTCAGGTAACAAATCCTCCCCCACCCACCCCCTTTCTTCCTTGTTTGAACCAAGTAATACTGGATTCGAGTGCATGAACTAGTTTTACGTCTTAAACATAAAAAAATTAGGTGGTTTTCGAACAACCGATCGATCCTATCTATGAGGGGGCCTGAGAAATAGTAAAAGATACAAATTGTCGTGGAATTGTCACGGCAGATGTCCTTGGGCTAGGACTTAGTCGTGGAGCCATCGCAACTAGGAAGCTTGAAGGGGTTATGCGGGACAAGGAACACGAGGGTTTATACTGGTTCGGCCCCTTACGGTGAAGGTAAAAGCCTACGTCCAGTTCGAGGTGTTATTGATTAGGGTTACGATCGCCAGGGAACTAAACACTTATCCCGGCTCTCGGAGAGATTGTTGTCGTCCCCAAACCGCTGCCGGGTCGTCCCTTTATATAGGGAGGCTGACGCCCAGCAGCCCTTAGAGTCCCGAGCCGGCTCATAAGAGTGTCCGGCTCGGGCTCTAAAACAATACTTGCCTTACACTACAAGTCTACTATAACAATGATTGTAACTACGGGCTTTAAGCCATATCCGGGTCTCAGCCCATCTCTGGCCCATTATCCTGAAACTTAGCTCCGGGCTTCTGGTAATGATCCTTGGAGTAACCCGGCCCTCCTGGCGGGTGACCCCCAGGTCTATATCCTCAACATTAGGCCCCAGATTGACTTGAGCCGGCTCGTGTCAATCTTCAGCTCCGCAGTCAGAAAAAATCTCCGGCTTATCATTCATGTGAAGGTCATAACCCGGAGTGACGTCATCCTCTGGACTCCGGGTAATCCGCCGTGACGTCATCCTCCACTAAATCCGTTTTTTACTCCGCCAGATCCGCAACGGATCTTTGCTTTTACTGACCTTCCGAGAATCGAGGCGCCGTGAGGGGGGAGATAACCACGCCGTGGCCTCCTCAAATCCCGCGCCCGCTTATGACTCGGCCTTATAAATAGGCCGGCCCGGCACTCTCTTCTTCACATTCTCCTTCTTCTTCCTCGCACTGCCGTTCCTCTGCCCGAGCTTCTGCCGCCGCCGCCGTCGCACCCCTGGTCTTCCTCAACCCGGCCGCTGCATCAACCTGACTCGGACCAGATAACGTCGGCGACCTCCGCTCTTCTCCAGCTCCGGTGAGTCCCCTCTGCCTTACTAGCATAGATCTAGGACAGAGTTCATCTGTGTTCTTCATGTTCATCACTGTTACCGCAAGTTTCGGTAACCCCTGTAGCCACTGCCCCCGTTGATCCTTAGGCTTGTGTAGAACCACCGCGGTAGATATCTGAGGTTCATTTCTTCTGCAAGAACACCTCTTTTTACTGCATAAGGACTGGGTTCCATCTCAAGAACCTCCCCTGCTTCTGTTTTTTAGGTCTAGAAAACTTTCTCTGCTCCGACTACTTTGATCCAAAAAAGTTACTGTAATATGTGAAATCTGTTTACCACACTTAGTAAAAACTGCAGTCCTTGAATCTTGGCGGCTTATATTTCCGACTTAGAGAAAACACGCGCCGTAGAACTTTCCGGTTTAAAGAGAATCATGCTCTGTAGTATCTTCCGACTTAACCGCAGTAAGCCGTAGACGACCAACTTATCCTGAAAACCCCGACGGCTTAGATAACCCACCGTATCAAGACATACCATTAGTCCCCTTCATAAGCCGTCATTGTAACTTGAATGATATACTCCGGCTTATAATTAACCCGGACACTTTTCTCTTCCTCGTAGACCACCAACCGTCACCATGCCTCCCAAGGCTCCCATCACTTGCAACTGGATGAAATCCAGCGTCACCGAAGAGACCCTGGCCAACTTCGTTAAATCCGGATATCTGCCTAAGAAGGAAGTGATGTCCTACCGTGCCCCTGACCCGTCCGAAGAAAGGCCACAGCCGAGAGACGGGGAGGTAGTGATCTTTGCCGACCATATGAGCCGGGGCTTCGCACCGCCCGGCTCAAAATTCTTCCGGGACGTGCTCAACTTCTTTGATCTTCGGCCTCAGGATATAGGACCCAATTCCATATCCAACATCTGCAACTTCCAAGTTTTTTGTGAAGTATATCTTGGAGAAGAGCCGAGTCTGCTGCTCTTCAGAGAGCTGTTCTATTTGAACCGCCAAACCGAGTGCGCAAACGGTCCAAGTCTAGAGTTAGGCGGCATCTCCATCCAACGGCGCAGGGATTGTCTGTTCCCTTATGCAGAACCGCCAAGTCACCCCAAGGACTGGAACATGACTTGGTTCTACTGCCAAGACACGTCCCCGGCTGATGAGAGCCCGCTGCCCGGCTTTCGCCCAACGCGCCTGGAGCCAACTCATCCATTATCCGACAAACTGACTGCCGCAGAACGCCAGCCTCTGCTTCCAACGATCAACAAGATCAAAGCCCTGCTAGGCAATGGTCTGAACGGAATTGACCTGGTCCGGGTCTGGATCTCATGGCGGGTGATCCCATTGAGCCGCCGCCCCGGCTTAATGTGTGAGTACACCGGGCGAAAGGATGACCCGCAGAGGCACAGTCGCAATGATCTTCCAGAAGACGTTGCTGAAGAAGAGACCAAGGCTCTTTTAAACGAGAGCCTGGCAGACTGTGGAAGAATCGGGCTAGCCCCGTTCTGCAAGACCAATCCAGCCCCAGCGGTAAGCCGCTGACTTTAACCTTTCCATTTTGTTTTACCTGTCATCTTACTAAGAGCTCATTACTGTATTTCTCAGGCTGATGATAAATTCTGGCGGGTCAAGTATGACCACGAGGCGGCCAAGAAGGCCAGGAAGGCGAAGAAAGCCGCCAAGAGAGCCGCCCCTCGCAAAAAGGGAAACAGACCCACTGCTTCGGAGCTGCTGCAATTAAGCGATAGCTCCGAATCAGAGGTAACCCTTAAATCTTTTAAATTCTTGCAGTATATGTTGTCTGATGCTGTCCGCCTTATCAACACTTGCTTATTGACAGGATGACACCGGCGCCAGTAACCCGGTGGTCGAAGAGGTAACATCACTTTCCTCCGGCTCGGAGCCTTTACCACAGCTGAAAGTCCGAAGGGTAACCCGGAAAGTAAGCTTTTCCCATCGATTAGCTCACCGAGACCCTCAATTTCTTTTGAAGCAGCAGGTTCACGAGAGCCGGCGTCACACCCGGGCCCGCAAGGACACCGACCTCTCCACTGGGTTACCCGACGCAACGAGGAAACGCCGCACTGAGGTTTTTTCTCACCTGTACCCTTTTCATCCGTTGGCGGGTGTCATCCGTCAGCCACTCAACTCTTCTGACTCCAATTACCAGGAGACCTCCCCCTCCTCGGGTGACTCCATGCAGTCAAGTCTGCCGGCCTTCAAGACTGCCCCCGGGTAATAACAATCTCCTTACATTATCTGTCTGTACTTACCCTTTGTATGCCTAACACTTCTGCCTTTTCAGTGCCCAGGCAAAGCTCACCAAAAGAGTAAAGAAGACCAGGTCAGCCGGAGTGCCCGACTTGCCTGAGCCGGAGACGACGGCTCAAGAGCCGCCAGTCGCCTCCACCCCTGAAGCCACCATTCCCATGGATACGGCGCCTGAAGCCCCACCAGCTAATGACCCGGACGTGGTAATTACCCGGACGGAGTTTGTTGAGCCGGGAAGGCCGACCGCGCTGGCCAAATGCTCCGCAAGGGGGGAGTTGCTACAACCCCACCGGGTGAATCTGGATCTCTCCAGCTACACCGACTTAAGTATTGGAGAACTCGTCTCAGGCTATATCAGCCAGGTTCACAAGAGCCGGGACGCCGAGATCGCCATGGTCAACCAGATCCAACACAAATCTGAGGTAACCTTCTGCTGTTCTCTTACTTTCCGCATAGTGATCCTTGCCATTCTAGCCCCCAAGTCTAGGACTTATACTTGAATATGTTGTAGACTTTAGATTCCGGCTTACTGAACTGAGCCGGCCGTACATAGATAGATACGTTCAATATGCATTAGCCCCCAAGTGCCAAGTGTCTTTGCTTGGAAAGCGCTTGGGACTTTATAGGATGACTGTTAATAACCCGGAAATATATGCAGGCTGTTGGCAAGAAATTAGAGTCAGACCTGGCGGATCTCAAGAGCCGGCTGAAGGCACAAGAGATGGAGACCCGGAAGGCAAATGCCAAGTTTGTCTCCAGCATCGCCGCTCAGGAAAAGTTGAAGACTGAATTCGACGCTGAGCGGAAGGCCTGGGCTGAGGAGAAAACTGCACTGGTGACCCGGGCAGAACAGGCGGAGAAGGCCCTTACTGAGAAGACCGCTGAGCTCTCCGGTCTAAAGCGCCAAGTGTCCCAAATGGTAGCTGCCATCTTCGGTAAGTCGCCTCACCGGCTTTCATTCACATTGGAATGTTTACATCTCTTAACTCATCCTTACCACCGGGTCATCTGATGTTGTTAAACAGGTTCCAGAAGCGCCAACTTGAACCAGAGCGTGGTCACCAAGTTAAAGGCCGTGTACACCCTGGTGGAACAGCTCTACACCGGGTCACAGCGGGCTTTAGCTGTGGTGGCCCTGTCGAATGAAGTGCCGACTCATCTGGCCGAAGTCCTGCGCCGGCTCGCAGTTCTGCCGCAGCGGATCCAGGAGCTACGACGAGCATCCGCGAGATCCGGAGCAATCGCCGCACTGAGCCGGGCCAAAGCCTTCTTGCCGGAGCTAGACCCGGCAGACATCGCCCTGGGTTATCCCAGCCTGAAAGAAGACGGCTCAGCGTTCGACCAGAAGGACTTCGCGGCTTGTGTGAAAGCTGTGCGCCCGGTGGCCACCATCATCGGGAACGACACCGATTTAACCAAGTATCAGCCGGGATACAACGCGGAGAATCAGAGGATTCCAACCCCTCGCTATGAAGCCATCAATCTGATTCCTCCGGCTCGCCAGCACACCTTTGCCCCGGAGATTAACCCGGACGGGTTAATTGACGAAGAAGCTCAGTTCGAAGCTCTCAGCGGCATCAACTGGAAGTCGTCGACCTTCGAAGCCTTGGGATCAGCCGAAGCAGAAGATGAGCCGGGGACTTCAACTCAGCAGGCGTCATAAACCGGCTAGCGGCTCACCAAACAACGCCCATCCTTGAAACTTTGAAAGATTTTTGTAATAGAGTAGGTGCAACAATTTATCTCTGCCGTGCCATCGTGCACGTAATGAATGCTGAAATCCTTTGAAGTCATTCTTTTGATGCTCCTCCGGGTCGGAATTATCCCTTTGTCCTTCTCAACCTTAAAAAGTGCCTTTAAATATCTGCATAGAAAGGCAAATTACAAGTCGCAAAGCGGCTTACCGCCCTGAGAATCAGGTGTTTGAGATGGATAACCCGGGATACGAACCAAAAAAGATCGGTCCTTAACTATACTCGAACATAGCTGTGATGACACACTTAACAGCCTGTAAGCATACTTCCGGGTTAAATAGCCCGGGTAGCACGGTTGGTACCTTAACTCGAATTTATTTGTCTTGATGACATCCATGATGCTCAACTAACAAGATAAACCAAAATTAAGCCGGCAAGTGAAACCCGGCAGTACATACTTTGACATGATCAAAGCAAGTTTGTGGTAAAATATAAAAACTTAAGGGCTTCCGGTTCGAATACGACCAGAAACTCGGTCCAAAGGGGTTAAGCTAAGATTCGGATACGATCATATAGCCCCCAGTGGGTTTGGCGATGCCAATCAAGAGGGTATCGACAGCTATGTTCTCTTTGGTTCGAATACGACCCATGTTTGAACAGGAAGCCCCCAAGTGATTCTGAAAATTTGTTTAACGACGCTGATTCGAATACGATCCACGTCGGTTCTCAGAGGGGTTACACTATGATTCAAATATGACCAGAGGCAACTTCCCAATGAGCTCGGCACTTTGCCAATCAAATGGGTATCGACAGCTATGTTCTCTTTGGTTCGAATACGACCCATGTGTGAACAGGAAGCCCCCAAGCGACTTTACTGCTTACAGCTAGATTCGAAGATGATCATAAGCCGGATCTTCTGTAAGTCAGCATGTAACAACACACATTTTTGGAAGAGAGCAAAGGACAGAGGTCCTGCTTTATTGCTTTATCATAATATATACATGGCTGAGATAAATATGTACATCACAAGAGTCGGAAGCTCAAGTGTAGTAAGGCCGAAGCTGAGCTATGTTCCACGGCCGACGGGTCTCCTCCTCAGATTTACGTGAGTCCTTATGCTCCCGGATATCAATGAGGTAATATGACCCGTTGTGCAAGTTCTTACTGACCACAAAAGGCCCTTCCCAAGGTGGGGATAACTTGTGTGCATCTGTTTGATCCTGGATGAGCCGGAGCACCAGGTCGCCCTCCTGGAAGACCCGGGATTTGACCCGGCGGCTATGATAACGGCGCAGGTCTTGTTGGTAAATCGCTGAACGGGCGGCTGCCACATCACGCTGTTCGTCCAGCAAGTCCAGAGCATCTCGGCGCGCCTGTTCATTATCCGTCTCAACATAAGCCGCCACACGAGGTGAATCATGACGGATGTCGCTGGGGAGAACTGCTTCTGCTCCATAAACCATGAAGAAAGGCGTGAAGCCTGTAGACCTGTTAGGAGTAGTGTTGATGCTCCATAAAACGGAGGGCAACTCCTCCACCCAACAACCTGGCGTCCGTTGCAAAGGGACCAAGAGCCGGGGTTTAATGCCCTTCAGAATCTCCTGGTTAGCTCTCTCAGCTTGACCATTGGATTGGGGGTGTGCCACTGAAGAGACATCAAGCCGGATATGCTCTCTTTGACAAAACTCCTCCATAGCGCCTTTGGACAGATTAGTGCCGTTGTCTGTTATGATGCTGTGTGGAAAGCCGAAGCGGAAGATCACCTTTTTCATAAATTGAACCGCCGTGGCTGCATCGCACTTGCTAACTGGCTCAGCTTCCACCCACTTCGTGAATTTGTCCACTGCCACCAAGAGGTGGGTCTTCTTATCCTTGGACCGTTTAAAAGGCCCGACCATATCAAGCCCCCAGACCGCAAAGGGCCAAGTGATCGGGATCATCCTCAATTCCTGAGCCGGCACATGAGCCCGTCGGGAGAACCTTTGGCAGCCATCACATTTACTGACCAAGTCCTCTGCATCAGCGTGAGCCGTCAGCCAATAAAAACCATGACGGAAAGCCTTGGCCACAAGAGATTTTGAACCGGCATGATGGCCACAATCCCCTTCATGGATCTCGCGCAAGATCTCTTGACCTTCCTCAGGGGAGATACAACGCTGGAATGCCCCTGAAACACTGCGATGATGCAACTCGCCATCGATAACAATCATTGACTTAGCCCGCCGGGTTATTTGCCTGGCCAGAATTTCATCCTCAGGCAACTCTCCCCGGGTTATATAAGCCAGATATGGCATTGTCCAGTCTGGTGTGATATGAAGAGCCGCCACCAGTCGTGCCTCCGGGTCAGGGATAGCCAAGTCCTCCTCTGTAGGCAACTTAACCGAAGGGTTATATAGGACATCCAGGAAAGTGTTAGGCGGCACCGGCTTTCGCTGAGAGCCGAGCCGGCTTAAAGCATCAGCCGCCTCATTCTTCCTGCGGTCAATGTGCTCCACTTGATATCCCTGAAAGTGCCCGGCAATGGCATCAACCTTGCGGCGATAAGCCGCCATTAGAGGATCCTTAGAATCCCAGGTGCCTGATACTTGTTGAGCCACCAAGTCTGAGTCACCAAAACACCTCAGCCGGCTTAAGCTCATCTCCTTAGCCACCCGAAGACCGTGGAGCAAAGCCTCGTACTCAGCCGCATTATTAGTGCAAGGAAACATCAACCGTAGCACATAATGGAACTTGTCACCTTTAGGGGAAGCCAAGACCACACCAGCCCCCGAGCCCTCCAGCTGCCTGGACCCATCAAAGTGAATAGTCCAATAAGTGTTATCCGGCTTTTGCTCGGGTACTTGTGACTCTGTCCAATCATTGATGAAATCTATCAAGGCCTGAGACTTAACAGCAGTGCGTGGCACATATTTGAGGTCATGAGGTCCAAGTTCTATAGCCCACTTAGCAATTCTCCCTGTAGCCTCTCTGTTCTGGATAATATCACCGAGAGGGGCGGAACTGACCACAGTGATGGGATGACCTTGAAAGTAATGCTTAAGCTTCCGGCTCGCCATA
Source organism: Triticum aestivum (assembly GCF_018294505.1). NCBI lineage: Eukaryota > Viridiplantae > Streptophyta > Magnoliopsida > Poales > Poaceae > Triticum > Triticum aestivum. The sequence continues at coordinate 142,024,991 of NC_057808.1, read as the reverse complement.
AATACCCCATATACGAGCTTCTGCCAATGCGGATACCGCTGCTTGGACTCAATGAGCACCTCACTGACATAATAAACCGGCCGCTGAACCGGATGCTCCTTACCTGCCTCCTTGCGCTCCACCACAATAGCCACGCTGACAGCTCGTGCGTTTGCCGCTACATACAGTAGCAAGGGCTCCTTATCAACCGGAGCAGCAAGGACGGGGGGCTCTGCCAGTTGCTTTTTCAAATCCTCGAAGGCGGTATTAGCTGCATCATTCCAGACAAAGTTATCAGTTTTCTTCATCAATTGATATAAGGGCATAGCCTTCTCACCCAAACGGCTTATAAACCGGCTTAACGCAGCGATGCGACCCGCCAAACGCTGAACGTCATTTATACATGCCGGCTGAGCTAGAGAAGTGATAGCTTTGATCTTCTCTGGGTTAGCCTCAATGCCCCTGTCAGAAACCAAGAAGCCCAATAGTTTGCCTGCAGGAACACCAAAAACACATTTGGCCGGGTTAAGCATCATCTTATAGACCCGGAGATTGTCGAAGGTTTCCCTTAAGTCATCTATCAGGGTTTCCTCCTTGATGGATTTAACCACAATGTCGTCCACGTAAGCGTGAACATTGCGCCCGATCTGCTTATGAAGGCAATTCTGCACACAACGCTGGTAAGTCGCCTGTGCACACTTGAGTCCAAAGGGCATAGACACATAGCAGAAGGCTCCAAAGGGAGTGATGAACGCCGTCTTCTCCTGGTCCTTAACTGCCATCTTAATCTGATGATACCCGGAATAAGCATCCAAGAAACTTAAGCGTGCACAACCTGCCGTGGCGTCAATGATTTGATCGATACGGGGGAGAGCAAAAGGATCAGCCGGACACGCCTTGTTCAAGTCCGTGTAGTCCACACACATCCGCCAGGTGCCGTTCTTTTTAAGTACGAGCACCGGGTTAGCCAACCACTCTGGGTGAAAAACCTCAACAATGAACCCGGCCGCCAAAAGCCGGGCCACTTCTTCACCAATAGCCTTCCGCCTCTCTTCGTTAAACCGTCGAAGGAACTGTCTGACCGGCTTAAATTTTGGATCCACATTGAGAGTGTGCTCAGCGAGTTCTCTAGGTACACCTGGCATGTCAGAAGGTTTCCATGCAAAGATGTCCCTATTCTCACGGATGAACTCGATGAGCGCGCCTTCCTATTTCGGGTCCAGATTTGCACTGATGCTGAACTGCTGAGACGAGTCACCTGGAACAAAATCAACAAGTTTAGTCTCATCGGCTGATTTAAACTTCATTGCTGGTTCATTCTCCGTGGTTGGCTTTTTCAGAGAGGTCATATCTGTTGGGTCAACATTGTCTTTATAAAATTTCAACTCTTCTGTGGCACAAACAGACTCTGCATAAGCCGCGTCACCTTCCTCACACTCCAGAGCCACCTTCCGGCTGCCGTGAACTGTAATGGTCCCATTGTGACCCGGCATCTTGAGCTGTAAGTACACATAACACGGCCGTGCCATGAACTTGGCGTAAGCCGGCCGTCCGAATATAGCATGGTATGGACTTCTTATCTTGACCACCTCAAAGGTCAACTTCTCCACCCTGTAGTTGTTTTCATCACCAAAAGCCACTTCCAATTCGATCTTGCCGACTGGATAAGCCGACTTACCGGGTACCACACCATGGAAGATAGTATTTGACTGGCTGAGGTTCTTATCAACTAGCCCCATACGACGGAAAGTCTCATAATAGAGGATGTTGATACTGCTGCCTCCATCCATGAGTACCTTTGTGAACTTATAGCCTCCCACCTGAGGAGCCACTACTAAGGCCAGGTGGCCCGGGTTATCCACCCGGGGAGGGTGATCCTCCCTACTCCACACTATGGGCTGCTCCGACCACCGTAAGTAGCGTGGAACCGCCGGCTCAACAGAATTAACAGCCCTCTTGTGAAGCTTCTCGTCTCGTTTGCACAAACTAGTGGTGAACACGTGATACTGTCCACCGCTAAGTTGCTTCGGGTTGGTCTGATAACCCCCCTGTTGCTGTTGATGACCCTGACCAGACTGTTGATTGAAGCCCCCTTGACCGTTCTGAGGACCGGAATTTGACCCGCCACCCGGGCCATGAGAGCCGCCAGCGCCGGAGCCGCCTGCGCCTGGGCCGCCGCCCGGGCCATTGTAGTTTTTAAAGGCCTTCATGATAGCACAATCCTTCCACAGATGAGTCGCTGGCTTCTCTCTAGAGCCGTGTCTCGGACAAGGTTCATTCAACAGCTGCTCCAGAGAAGGTCCTGACCCGCCGCCTCGGGGAGGGGGCCTCCCCTTGCGTCGCTGGTTGTTGCCTTGGGTGTTGGCTACGAACTCCAGGCTGCCATCGGCCTTGCGCTTGCCTCCTCCTTGATTCCCCGGGTTAAACTGAGGGCTCTTTCCATTGCCGTTCTTCTTTCCCTTCCCTGTCCTTTCATCATCTGAAGGGGGATCCTTGGTACCATCGGAATCAGCGTATTTGACAAGAGCCGCCATTAGTGTACCCATATCCGTGCAGTCACGTTTAAGCCGCCCAAGCTTCATCTTTAGGGGCACAAAACGACAGTTCTGTTCTAACATCAAGACTGCAGAGCCGGCGTCCATCTTATCTGATGAATGTATGATCTCCTTGACCCGGCGAACCCAATGGGTCGTGGACTCGCCCTCCTGCTGCTTACAGTTAGTCAAATCCACAATTGACATAGACTGCCTACAGGTATCCTTGAAGTTTTGAATGAACCGGGCCTTCAGCTCAGTCCAAGACCCAATGGAGTTCGGTGGCAGCCCTTTTAACCACGTGCGGGCAGTTCCATCTAACATCATGGTGAAATATTTGGCCATGGCCGCCTCGCTGACCTCTAGCAGTTCCATGGCCATCTCATAACTCTCAATCCAGGCCGCAGGCTGTAAGTCAGCTGTATAGTTAGGCACCTTCCTAGGGCCCTTGAAATCCTTAGGTAAACGTTCATTACGGATGGCCGGCACCAAACAAGGGACACCCCCGGTCCTGGTAGAAATACCCACATCAACGGACGCCGTTGGATAAGCCGGGGGGGTCTGATAAGCCGTCAATTGCGGCACCTGCTCCGCCTCTTGCCGTGCTTGGTCTGCGGCGTAGAAGGTTCCAACATGAGCCGGGCCATGGCGTCGGACATTACTTGAGCCGGTCGCCGAGACCATGTGCCGGCTGTAGCTCGGGCTCTGGCCTGGGCGAGGAGTTGAGTGGATCCTGTCCCGGCTGTAGGAGTACGCCTCTTGCTGCGCTAGGGCCGTCTGCAGGAGTTCCCTGACCCGGCGGGTTTCCACGGCTGCCGGAGAATTGCCGTCAACGGGAAGAGCCGCCAGTCGTGCTGCCGCTGCTACCATGTTCTCCAGCGGGTTATCGTAATGACCCGGGGTATTGGCACATACTGAGGCGGGGCAGGGGGCGCCTGGGGAGGCCCCATTACTAGTGGCTGAATAAGGGGTCCCGACCCGGGCGCAATGACCCCTGGTGGGTTACTGGATCCCGCACCCGGCGTGTTGAATAGATTGCGCGGATCGTAAACCGGCGGGAGTCGAGACTGGGCCTTCTGATGCCTCCTTCTCATGACCTCGTTGGCCGCGTTCTGATCCATCGTGAGTTGGAAGGACTGCGCCTGAATCAACTGAGCCCGGGCGTCGAGAGCCGCCCGCTCCGCCGCCAGCCTGATCCCTTCTGCTGCAAGATCCTCTTTTGCTTTCATCAGATCCAATTTTAACTGTGCCACCTCCGCGTCATGCTGGGCTTGATCTGCCGGGTCAACCGTGGCAGTTAACAGGGCCGTCATCTTATCTGTGAGATCCATCAGCACCTGAGCCGGGGAAGGCTCCGGATTTTCTGATCCGGTAGCGGGGTTCTGAACAGGCTGCGCACCAGCCATAAAAACTCCGACCTGACTTGGCGGCTCAAAAAGGTCCGGAATACTGTTGCCATCGGAATAACTCATGAGCCTGCCATCTTGAAGTTGGTACAACGAGTTTGACTCATCAGCGGCCGACTCGCCGTCAGAGCCGGCGGCCGCCTCATCCCCAGACCCAGATGGATCGGAGGGCCTTCCATGGATGCATCCCACAAAAGCGCGTTTTAAGGCAGGCCGGGCCCGGGCGGATCGGGCGCGCTGAGCCGTTTCGATGAGATCGGCGCAGAGACCCGGCTCGGGGCCCGGCTCACCAATCTTGCCAATGAAGACATGAATTCCGCCAAAGGGGACCCGGTACCCGTACTCCACTGAGCCGGCGTCGGGGCCCCAGTCCGCGTCGTCGATGTAGAGCCTGCCGCGACGACTCTTGGTCATCCGGCCCACAGCGTATCCCTTGAGCCCTTCGAAGCTGCCCTTCAAGAACTCAAATCCACCGTGCGCTGGCCCCACGGTGGGCGCCAACTGTCGTGGAATTGTCACGGCAGATGTCCTTGGGCTAGGACTTAGTCGTGGAGCCATCGCAACTAGGAAGCTTGAAGGGGTTATGCGGGACAAGGAACACGAGGGTTTATACTGGTTCGGCCCCTTACGGTGAAGGTAAAAGCCTACGTCCAGTTCGAGGTGTTATTGATTAGGGTTACGATCGCCAGGGAACTAAACACTTATCCCGGCTCTCGGAGAGATTGTTGTCGTCCCCAAACCGCTGCCGGGTCGTCCCTTTATATAGGGAGGCTGACGCCCAGCAGCCCTTAGAGTCCCGAGCCGGCTCATAAGAGTGTCCGGCTCGGGCTCTAAAACAATACTTGCCTTACACTACAAGTCTACTATAACAATGATTGTAACTACGGGCTTTAAGCCATATCCGGGTCTCAGCCCATCTCTGGCCCATTATCCTGAAACTTAGCTCCGGGCTTCTGGTAATGATCCTTGGAGTAACCCGGCCCTCCTGGCGGGTGACCCCCAGGTCTATATCCTCAACACAAATGCAGCAACGTCAGGAGCTCGGGAAGTAGAGCAAGGCCGGTTTCGAAGGAAGTTATACCTGATGGTCGCCGGGATGTCGCTAGGTGGGCGGCGGGAGGCCGGATCTGCCCACACTACGGCAGCGAGGAAGAAGGGGTCGGAGGCCCTCCCTTGCTAGCGGTGCTTGGGAGAGAACGGCAATGCAGGCTGATCGGGACGCGCCCAGCAGTGTGTAAGAGCCGTCGCCGAGGACGACCGCGTGAACGTTGCACCTTCTCACCTTCCCCGGCGGAGAGGATCCGGCTGGATCTGTGACCAGCGGTGAGCAGAGAGAGAGAGAGAGAGAGAGAGAGAGTGGCCACCGTTGTCGTGTTTAGATCTGGAGAGGCCGAGACAGTGTGAAGAGAGCAACACTAGCAAGCAAGCTCGGAGGCTCCTGCCTATATAGTGGAGTAGTACTAGATTTCTTTTATCTACCGGAGCCGGCTTGACCTCGTCAATGACTATCGAGAAGTCTTCATGCACGTGGCCCGGAGGCGCAGTTGTCGTCATTTTGATCTGAAGCGCCGGATTGTAACATAACACGAAAAAATGCCACATGACAAGAAATCATAACCTCACTGCCCAAAGGAGACAACATGAATCCCGACGGACAAACTAGACGAGGAACAAAGCTCAAATTAAAGATAAACTCATAGAAAAGGGGTCCGTCGATAGATGTCCTAATTAACATAGCCGGCTTGACCTAGATGGCAGCCGAGTAGTCACTGTTCGTGCATGTGCCCCCAATGACTAGCCCAACTCAGTTGTCGCTGTTTAACCCTCGCAGTGATCCGAAGCACATGACACCTAATTTTGCGAGATGACAAGAAACCTTTTTTTAGATTTCTCACCACAACTACAGCCATGTACAACACAACCTGCACGATATGTAGACGATAGCCAATCCAGGCGTGTCTGTTGGAGTCTGGTCACATGCATGGATGAACTGATCTTCCGTGTCTTGCAGGGATCGTCCAGGCACCAACGTACTACAACACTTCTCTAGTACTATCGCTCGTCTCCCTCTTCTATTAAGTCACCCGACTTGCGGGGCCGGGGAGTGTGCCTATGGTCGGTTCTCAATTGCCGTCCCACATGTGTGTGCAAACGCAATATGACGCGCGTTCCATTCGGAGAGCAGCGTGCCAGACCGACCGACCGTCTGGGTTGCGACGCGAACGCGACGGGCATGCTGTATACTCCGTACATGTGTACCGCCGTTTTCTAGACGCTTTGCTCCATGGCGCGCGCGCAATCCATGGATACAAAATTAGTATAATGTATACTATTTAAAAGTCGAGGGCGGGGCTTTTCCTGCGCGGTAGGCGGCGGGGCAGTTCCGCCTAGTCGGTTCGACAGAGACGCAAGAAGACGAGGGAGTAGGTTGCTGCAAACGTAGGGCTGTGTGATTTGACAGCGAGTTACTGCTGGACAGGTGGGGCCCCGTGATTTGACTTGCCATTATCATTTTAACTGCGGCGCTACGACCGGCGTGAGTCTCCCGATTCCTGACCACCTCCATACAGGTGCCTCTCCCAATGCTCCACCATGTAGTAGAGGCTGGCTCTTGCATGAGAGCCCACTTCTCCACTTTTTCCTTGCCTCTCTTTCCTCCACATATGCAAAAATGCCATGTAAAGCGCACTATTGTACTTACTTTTACTTGCTCCTACAGGTGCTTAAGCTTGCCACATAGGCATAAAGTCTGATGTGGCAAGTTAATCAAGAAGAGAGAGACTAGTTTGGTGACCCAAGGAAGAAACGGTGCTAAGCGCGTGTACCTAGATGAAAAGACAATTTTGAGTCTATAGCTAATTAAATGAAGCAAACTTAGCAACACCATTTGATTGGAAGAGGTCACTCCTTGGCAAATGCAATAAATACTAGTACTCCCTGTGTCCCATAATATAAGAACGTTTTTGGCACTACACTAGTGTCAAAAACATTCTTATATTATGGGACGGAGGGAGTACGAAGAAAGAGATAGAGAGGAGTAAAAAATACACTTATAGCCAACCTTGTTGTAGTATGAGTGACTAAGTGATGACTGTGTATGACATGCCAACATCAGATAGCCTAACGCACCGTGTTAAATCTCCAAGGGCGCGACCGCGCAAGCGACGCGATGGTCGTGGTAGGCGCGACCATGATACGGGCTGCTGGCAGCCCTTGGATCTGAGATCAAACGGTCGCATGCTAAGTTGCTGAAAATTTGCAGAATAACCCTCCACGATAGGATATTCACCCATAGGTCTAGAATCACGCCATGCAACCGTTCGATCTCAGATCCAAGGGCTCTCGGAAGCCCGTATCATGGGAGAATGGAAAGCCACTACCCTGCCGTTCGCACACTCGCAGTGTCGTTGCTCATGGTGGTTCTAATGCAGTGTCTACCGGAATAGTTGCAAAGTTTAATTTCAGGTGTGCTTAATTTAATTTGAGGGGTGTGTTGTGCTGAGCCCCCAGCAGAACTATGTTATGTTTCTTCTCATTACTTTAACTCTTCAGTACATACATACTAGTATTTCTTACATTTCATCTTTTAGTTGGTATAGTACTACCACTCGTTTCTTCACATTATATACGTACAATATATATGGCCAACATCATATATCCAGCAGTTTAGTTGTCAAAGAATTTCAGGGTGCTTTGTTTTGTCAAAGAATTCCAGGATGCTTAGAGGGTGCTTGGATCCAAGGGACTTATTTTAGTCTGACTAAAAATAATCTCTTTAAGAGGCTAAAGTTCCAAGCACCCCTGACTAAAGAGGGGCTAAAACTAGTCTTGAGACTAATTTTTTTTAGTCAGGGGTACCCCTACTAAAATGTGGATTAGTCCTCTCTCTACTCATTTAACTCCTCTCCTTTAACACAAGCGAGTTCTAGATTGGAGGGTTTGGAGGATAATAAATGCTCATTAACTTGATTTTAGCCTTTTTAGTATTTGGATCCAAGCATGGGTGAGGCTAGCATGTTTTAGTCCCACTACTTTTAGTCATGGGACTAAAACGTATCCAAGCACCCTCTTAGTTTTATTTGAGGGGTGGGTTGTGCTAGACACCATTATTGTGACTACCCTTTTTAATAGTACTATATGCATAATTTGGCGACGAGCGTTGTCTATATGTACCACCTTTTTTTAATTTCAAGTTTTGCTCCATGGCGCAATCCATCGATACTACTGTTGTACAAAAGTATACATTTTTTAAAAGGCTAGAGGGCGGGGCAGTCTAGCTTGGTCGGTTTCACGAGAGGCGAGGGCCTTTGTGATTTGACGGCTCATTACTGCTGGAAGGCGGGGCCTTGTGATTTGACTACTCGTATAAATGCGTCGACGACCTGATCGAGGAGGAGCAAAGAACCGTGCAGTATACTCAAGTTTTCCACTGGAGTAGTACTGCGACGGAGGAGCACGAAACACGGCAGCCCAGTGCCATATGGCGATAAAAAATGATCTAATTTGCTAGTCATCTCATTGTTAGCATTGTTCTATCCATTCCCTCAAAAAAAACCATTGTCTATTCATGCCTCGCAGAGAACGTGACACGTGCGGCGAAACACCCGAAGCAAAAGATGAAACACAGGAGCAAAAGAAGAAGGAAGATTATCACCCCAAATGATCTAATTCGCCGCGGAGTCGTAACTGCTTCTTCATCGCCTCCACGACCTCCATCTCCTTGCGCGTCTCCTCCGCCATCTTCTTCATTCTGTCCATGACGCGGGATTTCTCGACGCGAGCCTTCATCATCTGTTCCACGGCCGCATTATGTACCTTGACAGCAGTCGGGTGCTCGATGCGGAGCTTCGCCAACTCCTCCTTCTGTTCCATGATGAGGGCCTACAGCATCTTCATCGAGGAACTACTATTCTCATGCAGCTTCTTCCAGTCGGCGTTCTTCTCCTTCAACAGGTCGATCTCGTGGCAGAGCTTCGCCTTGTCCTCCTGAAGTCGCAGGATTTCGCCGGTCACCTTCTTCTCCGAGGCAATGCTCTTCTTCAGCAGCATCACCAAGCCGGCGGTCAACTCCCCCTGCTGATTGAGCTCAGCGGGCATGTCGTCGAGGCTCTCCTTCAGCAACTCCATCAAGCCTTGGATGAACTCCTTCTGCTTATTGAGCTGATCGGGCATGCCGTCGAGGGATAACGACTCCAGCTCCGCCGGCTCGGCATGTTCGCCTCCGCGGCTAGGGCACTCCTGGGAGCCATCGCCTGCCCGTGAGAGATCTTTCAAGGTCTCTGCGTGGCGGCGAGCCCTCTCTTTTATTTCCGCAGCCTTGGTTGCCGCTCCCTTGTTACGAGTAGTTCTCGACCTAGAGCTCTGCTCACCGGCCATGGCAACGACGGACGAAGAAGAAGCACTTATGAGGAGGAAAGGTAGAGTAATTTTCGGTTAGGTAGTTCCCCTTTTTATAACCTAAGTACTAGCACTAGTACTAATACCTTCATAGTGGGAACACGTTCAGGTTTGGTACGTACTAGTAGGTGTGAGCAGGCTTTCGAATGTGATGGGAACAAGGTAAAGATTAATTGATGATTTTGGTTTCGAGGCCCAAAACGGCTCCCGATGAGTTTAGCGGAACATAAATTTCAAGTACTACACTGCTCAAATGCGTAAATATTATGTTACTGTCAAAAATTGGCACAAAATACGAAGGAGACCAATGGAAGTACTACTAGCAACCCACGATTTAACTACTCGCATGCGCGCAGTGGAGTAATAATGTCTTTCTTCCGCCCTCACGTCCACTCAATTTGCATGCGCTGTATTAATTGACCATCAATGAAGTGAACAACTTTACACGCGTCAAATTATCACATGGGGTGGATCTTGGTACAAAATTGTGTCCGCCCGTGTACCCGCGTGTGCGTGCGAGGGAATGAGTGCATGCATGGCGTGCGTGCACATCTTCGTTTCGTGCATGTACCGCCAGTATGGCTCAGGGAGGACAAGTACATTCTTCTGGAACCAGCAGCACGTCACTGTGATCAATCCACGCAAGGAGGTCGTGACAACGCCTCCACATGTGCCACGTGGCTTCATGAACTGTAAGAGAGACACTGTGTAGCGTGCCATTGGTATTCTAATTTACGTGTTTTGCACATACTTGAAGTACTAGTAAGGTACACGTGCATTGCACGCATCAGATTTTGCAACCAAATTATGAATAAATACCACACTATAGCATGTAAGCTCTGAGTCATATATGCCTGATGTAGCCCTTCGTTTAATTCTTATAGTTCATCTCATTCAAAATCAATTAGTTTTTATAAAAAAGCTAAGAACGCGGGAATAGGAAAAACATGGGATTATAGTGGAATGTCGTCTTGAATCCTACAGGATTGTACAAGTGTTTGATTGTGCATAGAAAAAACGCAGAATTCTTTCAAAGAGGTTTGAGTGGATGGGATGTTTCCTATGAAATCTAGTGCAAATGAATCATATGGAAAAATTCCTATGGTTTACAATCCTACGAATCAAACAACCAAGATAGGAAAAGTTCCTAATGATTAGAATCCTCCAAAATTCCTTTGAGAATCCTTTGAATCAAAGAAGCCCTTAATCTATTTTATGATTCATGGAATTGTGCGTTGTAAAGCATAAAGTAAAAAAAAATAATGGCAATTCAACTAGAAAAAAAGTTTGGGCAGTTATGATACGGAAGATTCTAGAACAAAAGAGAACCACTGTTGTTTTGAGGTTTGTGCATTATGCTTAAGTTCAACCATGGAGTCTGCTAGATTGTACATGTGGCAAAATCCGGTGGGGGGCTAGAAGATGGTGCGAGGGGCCGAGTGGAGGGAGACTATGAAGGAATGAACAAGTGCGAGATCGATATTTAGAGAGAGGGGGCGAACATGTGCGCTGTTGCGCGCAGTGGCGGAGCCATGAAAAATAAATGAGCTAGGGGGCCAAGCATTGCTAATCCTTTACGAGGAGGGTCAATTCATGAACTTAAACAATTTTTAGCAGTAATTGTCTAATGATCACATTCATATTAGCCTCGATATATAGTGATGTTAGGGGGGAGGGGGGCAGGGCCCTTACTGCCCCCTGTCTTCGCCATTGTGCACGCATCTGAGAGATCAAGCGGAAGGCATGGATGATGAGAGGGGGACGTTGGATATATAATTAATGTGGGTGTATTAGCTATATATGTTAATCCTATATAGAGAGGTATAGATTGATCGATGTGGACGTAGGAAAGAGGGTGAGACCTCACTGGATATATTGATTGATCGGTTTGTGTGGAAAACTATGAAAGACCTAGCTATATACACACATACATAGAGGAACATTGATCGTTGCGCATGCACGCGTGAGAGATAAAGAATGCCCGATATGATGGAGAGGGGGATGTGTGTGGGTGTGTGCCTTCATGGGAGACCGACCTGAAGAAAAAGATTGCATGCGTGCGATGGATAATGTCGACTGGTAGTGTGTGTGCATGCATGCACGAGAGAAAGTTAGTGGTACAATTATAAAGAGAAGACTACTGTGTGGGTGTAAAAGAATAGGTGAGGTCATAATCAATGTAAAGTTGAATTCAAATATTTGAATAAGAGATCCTGATGTTTGAAACCCATGCATGCATGAATATAACGGAGATCTACGCGGTGTGGTTTGGAAACGAGCATGTTGTAATGTATACACATTGAACAAGGTCAGCCTGATTTGAATTTGAGATACCGATGGCAGACATCATTTGGCCACGTCGCATCCGTGCATGGACACACTATTCTAATTGGAGATGATGGGCGGCTTTCGCATCACATATCTATATCTATACCCCTATATATATTATATTTTATATTTTTTTTATATTGTGTGCGGGTAACTTTAACTTTGAAAGATGGTTGTTTTATGAGGCGAATCCGATGGTCCAAACATGGCAAATTTGAGCACTACTGGCCGTTGGATATCATCTAGATTCCACCAGATTTCGCCACATGTATAATCTAGAAGACTCCATGGTTGAACTTAAGCATAATGCACAAACATCAAAACACAAGCACTTCTTATTTGTTCTAGAATCTTCCGTATCAGAATTGCCCAAATGTTTTTCTACATGATTTGCCATTATTTGGTTTTACTTGATGTCTTACGACGCACAATTCCATGAATCTTAAAATAGATTAGCTTTCTTATAAAAACTAGATGATTTTGAATGAAATGAACTATAAGAATTAAACGAACATCTACATCATGCATATATGACTCAAAGCTTGCATGCTATAATGTGGTATTTATTCATAATTTGGTTGCCAAATCTCATGCGTGCAATGCACGTGTACCTTACTCTAGTCTAAATGGTGTTTGTCTGTGTGTTGTGCGTGTTGAGGTGCAAATTGTCTTTTTTTTGGTACACGTTAAGCTTGTTCTTCCGAAATTTCAAGCCGCGCCTTGTTATGCCGAAAATTCAAGCTAGCGTCTCTGTCTATCGTGCTGCAAAACTCCCGCCTCTTCAACCCGCGCCTTGTTAGCCCGAAATATTTAAGATATATCTTTGTCTCGTTGTGCTCCGACAACTCCCTCCATCTCAACCCCCGCCTTGCTATTCCGAAATTACAACGCGCGCGAAAACTCCCACCTCCTGTGAAATCCCGACACGCGAAATGCCCGTGGTACCCCTGAACCGAAAGAACCGCCTCAAATCGGTGGGGGTACTTTCGTAACTTACCCCACATTTCGGACAAGCGCATCTCTAAGCCATGGTTCCCCACTGCCATCCCATCCGCCCACCCATTCGTACACCGAGGCCGCGAAAACCCGCGACGAAACCCCACACCCTGCTCCGTCCGCCACCCAGCCGGAGCCTCTTCCCCGACGACGTCGTCCACAGCAACACCTCGACGTCCCTCATCCACCGTACCGGATGAGGATCCGTCGTCGATCTCATCGTCCCGCCGGTTCAGCCACCCCGTCCACCACCTCCAAGGAGCTGCCCCGACGTTCCCCTTGTCTTTCGCGCCACCTCCATTCCCACACCGCCGTATTCACCTGCACCACCAGAAGAGCATCATCATCACTGTTTCCTCGGATGAAGCTGCGGCCTAATCGGCGCCACCAAAGAGGTTGTACACTAATCGCCGCATTTTCTTCTTGATTCGATCTCATGGTGCTGCCGGCGCTCGGTCCCGAGCCGACACGGCGCGGCTCCATCCACGACGGCGTCGCCGGCCACTTCCTCCATGGCGTCGCTCCCTCGGCGGAGACGTCCACGTCAGTAGGAGCTGCTGCTGCTTTAGCTCTCGCTCGCGCTGCTGCTTTGCTCTTGCTCTCGGTCCCCTGCCTGGTCTGCTCTTGCTATTGCTCTTGCTCGCGCTGCTGCTCTCGCTCTTGCTCTTGCTTGCGATGCTGCTCTGATTTAGCTACACTTCTGTCGACTGAATCGACTTTTGGGTCAGTCAATTTTCAGGGGGTGGGGGG